>NC_089761.1:53939272-54111772 GCF_040412425.1 Macrobrachium rosenbergii | reverse complement strand
TACAGCTTATTGTGGAATCCAAACCACATTATGACGAGAAATGAATTTCTATCACCAGAAGTAAATTTCTCTAATTCTTCATTGGCAGTTTGGAGAATCGAACGCGGGCCCAGGAGAGTGCTAGCCAAGAACGATTCCAACCAATCCAATGAGGAACTAAAAAAAAAAAAAATTAAAAATAAATACATAAATAAATAAAAAAAAAAAAAACTGAGTTTAGTGTAGCTGAAAATGAAAATTTGTATATTATATTTGGGGCATGAATCTGAATTACAGTATTACATACCTCACAGCTGATAAAATTTCCTTTTCATTTCTATATACTGTACATAGTTTTATATCTTTTGGACAAAAAATGTAAGTGAAAACAGATACAAATTGAATGAAAAATTTCTCACTTTGCCATTGTGAGTTACTGCTAGACTACACAAGAAAAAGTTGTATGTAAATTGCTCTAGCGTCATTTAATTTTATCCTAGCGTCATTTAATTTTATCCTAGAGATAATTTCAGTATGGTTTTTAGACAAATAATTGATATTTATTCTTAAATCATCAAATTTTCCTGAAGTATAAAAAGCATAAGAAAAAAAATTGAGTCAATTGTAGCTGAAAATTAAAATTTGTATACCATGTCTACTTATCATAGCACAAATCTATTAGTGACAGGAGTTTAAAATATTCTTATCATACAACTGATAAAAAACATTATGAACAACATTGTCAGCATCTTCATAACCAACAGTCATATATTTCTTCCACCTCACTAAGCTCAAACTCACTATTAAGAGTCAGCGATTTCTAAATCATGATTATTTTCATCACTTTCACCTGCCTCTCTTTCATTTCCCTCTTCCCAAATCACTACTATCACTCATGCCTTCACTTCTTTCTAAGACTCGTCACTGTCACTTCTGCTTCTACAGGAGCACTCAATTTGTATTGGGTAACTTTATACCATTATACTTTCTGTCCAGCATCTTAAAAGTTATGTTTTTTTTAATCAGAACACTTGTTTCACCACCACTGCTACAGCTCAGAACATCACCAACATCAAAAGTCACATTTTTGCCTTTAGGCATGACCACAATAACACCTTTTGGCACTCTGAATAAACTATAACCAATGTAGATGCTTCACAAATTTACATTACAATCTTCAGCAAAAACCACCTTCAAATAACAGTTATGACGAGAGAAACGTGATGATATGCAAGGGTATTTATGATATCACACTCAACTAAACAATGAACTTGTGCTGGGGCAACTCAGCAAGTATTCTGCATCCCTCCAAAATCCCTGGCAAATTATGTCGATACTACGTTGGGAGCCATTTTTCAAGACTTTTTTAATATTATTCCCCAGACATGCTCTATGTCCAATGATGCTGAAGGGAGAAAAAATGCCCAGATGTAGAATATGTCCAATGGCGCTCAAAGAGTTAAAGGATATTATAGTATTACGCTGTAAATTGTAATGAAATTATGCACAATGAGAGAGAGAGAGAGAGAGAGAGAGAGAGAGAGAGAGAGAGAGAGAGAGAGAGAGAGAGAGAGAGAGAGAGAGAGAGAGAGAGAACCTATACTGTTCTAAGCAACACCCTACTGTACATACGTACAGCCTCTAACATGTTCGTGTTTTTTCACATTTCATTACATGTACTGTACCATAACTTCAAGTAAAAGGCAGAAGGCACTGTAACTATGACTTTAGTACCATATACAGTGTCCCCCCACAGCTATTCTACAAGTTAATATATACTTGCTCTTGTGCCATCTGGAAATTTCAGTTTAAAAATTGTTACAAAAGAATATACCCAAATATCAAAATTCACTCTACTACTTAATAATCGATAACATATTTAACTCTCTCATGCTTGAATCAGCAATTTAGGTAATTATACAAGTTTGAGAGACCACACACTCGTTCAAATTGCTATATCCACTTGCAAAAACTGTGTGTGAGGCTTACAGCATATGCCTTTGAAGGATCTTATCCATTATAACATCTTGAATCTTATCCGTTACAACATCTTGATTTTTTTCTTTCATTTGACATATGTCTCATATTTGTAATTTTAGTGCTTGATCTCATTTCCCTTTAGGAAAAGACTGAATTAATGACCATATTACTATTCAAATGATCCCTGCCTTATTTTCAATGGTCACTATTCAAATGACCCCTGCCTTATTTTCAATCTTCCTCTCTTCCAATACAGTATGTGGCTTCTCCCTTACGGACCCTCTAGTAACTAGTTTTCTTTTGAATTTCAGCATTCTATCTACAGTAACACAGGCCTATTTATTTTTTCTTCTTTTACCTTGGGCCTGGCCAATGTACACTACTGTATTAGAAAAAAAAAATTGAGACCACCATTTCATAAGGGCCTGGATGGGCTACAGTTTAATAAAACGACATTTTTATGATAAAATGATGTTTCATTATACTTACCAAAACACTGTAAAAGCTTTTATCTCTTTAAAATCGACACGTCCGAGATATAAATTTTCAAACTTTGTTTGGAACGCTGATACAATTGGCGGAGATCTAACCCCACCGGATGCCGGTGGGGGTAGCGTGGCAGGAGACATACCCATAAACCCAGGTCAGTTTCATTCTCGGTATACACAAATAGTGAAAACCTGAGATAACGTCTCCCCTGCGGGGAGGAGGAGGTTTTTTACGTTACAGTGTTTTGGTAAGTATAATGAAACATCATTTTACATAAAAATGTAATTTTCATTATAATGACTTACCAAAACACTGTAAAAGCTGATTCCACATTTAAGGTGGAAGGGCAGGGGATGAGATACCAGTTATTGAAAGGTTACACACACAAAAAAAAAAAAAAAAAAAAGGAACAAACTCTAACCATGGGTATCTTAAGGATCCATACCAACAAAAGGGCAGGAGTCACCTTACCTGGTAGATGGGCTTTTGCAGGAGGTACTGCTGCTGGTTGAAGCTCCATTACCTGCAGAGGCCTTGGGCGTAAGCACTGCTAGCCACTCTGCTCCATAACAACCCAAGCAGTCAGGGAAGTACACCGCTGACTGAGACAAGGGGTGACTTCCTATTGCTCTTGCCCTGAGCAATTGGAAAGTAACCAGACTGAAAAAAACGGGTCTCACCGCCTAACCTAAAAATAGTTAAATATATCCCCCTTCCCTATACCCTCGGCAGCTCAACTAGAATGGAGGGTACTCCAGGTGAACTGAGCACCCCCGGCTTCCCATTAACTCAGCGACCACAAAACCACAGGGGGAAGGAAAGATAAGGAACCTACCCCCCTAGTGTGTTCCCCCTAAAACCAAGCCTGCTACCGATACGGGACCTAACGCAAACAGGTCCTGATACGCAACTTCAACCTCCCTAAGGTAGTGAGACGCAAACACCGACTTCGACCTCCAGAAGGTGCTCTGTGTGATCTGCGAAAGTGACTTATTATGACGAAAGGCCACTGAAGTTGCTATTGAGCGCACTTCGTGAATGTGAGACTTGACTAGGCGTACGTCCTCTTCGTTGATGTGCCTGTGCGCCTCTAAGATGAGTTCCTTGACGAAGAAAGCCAGGGCATTCTTGGATAAAGGTCTGGTTGGATCTTTCACTGAACACCACAGGTTAGAGGAACGTCCTCTGATGCTGGCCGTTCTGGCCAAGTAAGTTTTGATAGCTCTAACAGGGCACAAAGAAGCCTCCAATTCTTGAGGGCCAGCCACTTCGGAGAGGTTCTGAATGTTAAAGGACCGAGGCCACGGGTTGGAAGGAGACTCGTTCTTGGCTAGAAAATTCAAGATGAACAAGCAAACAGCACTACCTTGTGAAAAACCCACTTCCTTGTCAATGGCTTGTATTTCACTAACCCTCTTTGCCTTTGCTAAAGTAACCAGAAAAAGGGATTTCTTAGTGAGGTCCCTTAGAGAAAGACCTTCTAAAGGTTCGTACCTTGGAGACATTAACCACCTCAAAACTACATCTAAATTCCAGGCAAGGGCAGGTTTTGGGGCCTTAGCTGTGTCTAAGGACTTGAGGAGGTCTGACAAGTCTCGGTTATTTGATAGGTCTAACCCCCTATGGTAGAAGACGGAGGACAGCATAGCTCTGTAGCCCTTGATGGTTGATGGCATCAATTTTCTTGAATCCCTCAAGTAAATGAAAAAATCGGCAAGTTGAGTTATAAACGTCGAAGAAGAGGAGATACTATTTTTTCTACACCAGTTCCTGAAGACTGTCCACTTGGATAGGTATAACTTGCTCGAGGAGTCCCTTCTGCACCTCGCAATAGCCTCTGCAGCCTTTCTTGAAAAACCTCGCGCTCTGATGAGCTTCCTGACAGTCTGAAGCCTGTCAGAGCGAGAGTGGACAATCCCTGGTGGAACTTCATTAGGTGGGGTTGTCTGAGAAGCGACTTCTTTTGAGGGAGAAGCCTCGGGAAGTCTATCAGGAGATCTAGCAGGTCCGGGAACCACTCCTTCCTTGGCCAGAACGGGGCAACGAGGATCAGCTCGACCTGCTGATGGAATTTCACTTTGTTTATCACCTGCCTGATGAGCCCGAAAAGAGGGAAGGCATAGGCAAACAGGTTCGTCCAGTCTAGGAGCATGGCGTCCACCAAGTGAGTCAGTGGGTCTGGAACTGGTGAGCAGAACACTGGGAGACGATGGTTCTTGGAGGTAGCGAAGAGATCTATTATGGGAGTGCCCCACAGATTCCACAGATCTAGGCACACTTGTGGGTGCAGGGTCCACTCCGTAGGGAGAGTCTGGTTCCGACGGCTGAGTTGGTCCGCCAGGACGTTCAGTTTTCCCTGTACAAACCGAGGGAACAGGGCCACCCTGTTGCTGTCCGCCCACAGAAGAAGGTCCCTCGCAGCTTTGAACAGGGCGAAGGAATGGGTACCTCCCTGTTTCCGGATGTAGGCTAGAGCCGTCGAGTTGTCGGCGTGAACAGCTACTGCTTGGCCTGAGACGTGGGTCGAAAATTCCTGGAGAGCGAGGTGAATGGCCAACAGTTCCTTGACATTGATGTGGAGCTTCTTCTGTTCGTCCGACCAAACTCCTGACGTCCTGAGGTTGGCTAGATGTGCTCCCCACCCAACATTGGACACGTCTGAAAACATCTGCAGGGATGGTTGTCTTGGGAGGAGATCCAGACCCTCCGAAAGCCTTTCCGGCGACCTCCACCAGAGAAGATACCCCTTGACGGCGTGGGGAATGTTGAAGACCGTGGAGTCCGTTTGGGTCCTTCTGTCCCAAGAGTCCCTGAGGAAAAACTGTAAGGGTCTCATGTGCAGACGGCCTAACCTTACAAATTGCTCCGCTGACGACAGAGTTCCCAGGAGAGCCATCCACTGACAGGCGGAGCAACTGTCCAGGAGAAAGAAACTTCTCCACTGCCTGAAGGCAGGAGGAGACCCTTTTGGGAGACAGAAAAGCCCGAAAAGCTAGACTGTCCAGAGTCATCCCCAAATAAAGAATCCTCTGTGAAGGAACTAAGCTCGACTTTTCCGTGTTTATCAGAATCCCTAAGTCCCGAGCTAACCTTAGGGTTCTGTGAAGGTCCTCCATGCAGCGGTCCCTTGATGATGAACGGAGTAGCCAGTCGTCTAGGTACAAGGAGATCCGAACTCCTCCAGGTGGAGCCAATGACCTATCGGGCGAGAATCCTGGTGAACACCTGCGGGGCTGTCGACAGGCCGAAGCAGAGGGCCCGGAACTGGTAAACTCTGTCCTTGAAAACAAAGCGAAGATACCTCCTGGAGTCCTTATGTACTGGAATGTGGAAGTAGGCGTCTTCCATGTCGAGGGTCACCATCCAATCCCCCCGAGCTAGTGCCTGAAGAACTGAGCGGTTCGTTTCCATGGAGAACTTGGTTTTCACTAAGTACATATTGAGAGCACTTACGTCGAGAACTGGCCTCCAACCCCCTGATGACTTGGGGACTACAAACAGGCGGTTGTAGAACCCTGGGGTTGACACGTTCTGCACTACTTCGATGACCGCTTTCCCTAAGAGAGACCAGACTTCTGTCTCTAGGGCCGAAAACTTGACTGAGCCTCTTGAGTATGCTGTCAAGGAAATGGGAGAATTGGAGAGAGGAGGAGGTTGGGCGAACGGCAGACGGTAGCCTAGCTGGAGCACTTGCACCACCCACTGATCTGCACCTCTGTCTCTCCATTCCTCCCAAAAGAGGCTGAGTCTGGCCCCACCGCGCATGGAGGACAGAGATCCTACTTACTGGTATGACGACCTTGTGGCTTTGAGGAGAACTTGTGACCCCTGGAGTTGTAGCGGGACCTTGAGTAAGGTTTAGACCTGGAGTTACGAAACGGATGCCTGTTAAGAGGAGATACCGTCTTGGTCAAAGGAGCGGGAGCAGGCCTCGATCATGTGGAAGACATAGACAGGATGTGTGACAACGCCCTCTTATCCATGGCCGACAGGACGTCTTTCACTACTGCTTCTGGGAAGAGGCCCTCCTTGTCAAAGGGTGCGAACATCAAAGCCGTTCTCTGCGAAGAAGTCACAGCCTTAGACAAGAACGAGCACCAAGTTTCCCTCTTCTTCAGAGTGGCCATGGCGAAGAGGGAGGAAATTTCGCCTGCCGCATCATGGATAGCGATATCGGTGCAGGACAGGAACCCCGTGATTTTTTCCAAGACGTCCTCTGCGAGATTAGCCTGCTCCACCTGTTTGAAAACAGCTCCCATTGACCAATCGATAAAGCTGACAATCTCTAGGAGCTTGAAGAGGTTCCTGGAAAAATGTTCTACGTCTAGGGCAGAAAAGAAGGTCTTGGCTGCCTCGAATGAAATGCGTCTTGAGGGGTCCACCAAGGAGCCGAAGTCCCCCTGTGCTGAAATTGCAGATCCCAGTGAAGGAGAAGCTCCTGTGCTATAATAATTTTGCCTCCTTTTCGACAGCTTTGAAGGAGGGTGCAAACGAACGACTTACCCGAGGACCTCTTAGCTTCCAACCACGCCTCTACCTCTTTTAATGCTTTCTTGGAGGCGGTGGAGAGTACCAACTTGGGAAGTGAAGTGGCAGGACCTTGTTTTCCCAGACGCAACGTAGAAGTCGGAGAAGAGGGGCTGTCGGCTGAAAATGTTGCGGGTACGACTGCAGCAGAAAGCTGAGTAGAGAAGCGTAATGTGAAGAAGGCCCCGATTCACCTGGGCCTTCCTCTTCACCAGAAAGAATCGGTTCCGTGCCCAGACCATCCAGGAGTTGAGGAGGGATGACTTCTCTATCCTTGGGAATATCAAGGACTTTGCGGACTACCTTTTCTATCTTCCCTTCCAACAGAATAGACTGCTGGGAGGGCGAGGATGTAGCCAAAGGCGCAGACACTTCGTGTGCAAGAGGAGGAGTAAGAGGGCCGGGCCCTTGCGGCGGAACTTCCTGGAGAGGGCTAGGCCTCTTGACTGCACTAGGGGACCTGGGAGGAAGCGTCTGAAATGTATCTTCTTGATCGGATCCCCACGCTGAGCAACCAGGTATAGGGCTGGTTGTCCTTTTCTTGAAGAGTTTAGTAACCCTAGGGCAGGAATTATCCGAAGAATGCCTCTTTAAGGGCCGAGAGGTCTGATCCCACTTGAGATGACGAGGAGGGGGATTGAAGAGCTGGAATATGAAGAGACTGAAGATGAACTGCTGCTACTCTCACCTGAAGAGCTTAACCTTAGGTAGTGCCGCCTCGACTGCGACCGCCTTGATGAAGTTTCTGGGGACACCATCCTGCGATGTCGGCGATGGCGGAAGATCGACGCGTCGATGGATCACTTTCACGTCTCCCTGAAGCTTTTCGGACGCTCAAGGCGAGTCAAGCTTACTACTTCTGCCACCAGGACTAAGGCTTTCCTGTGCCTTGGAGGACGAGCCTGCTCGTGGGCAATAATTTCTGACCTTTCGCCAGCGCCGGACTGTCTTCTAGCCTCAGAAGGCGAGCGGGACAGTTGCCTTTGCTCAAAAGACTCAGAAAAATGAGCAGACTCGCCTGAAACGCGATCGCGAACAACCACATTGTTATCACCAACACCAACACTGACGTCACCACCGACACTAACGCCCGGACTACGGTGCGAACGCACTAAACTTAAGACCGACTCCATGAAACCGTTCATTTGCGCTTCCATTTGATTTCTGAAAAGAACGAATTCTGATTTATCAGCCTCGAGGCTGGGCTTGGCTTTAGGGAAAACATACTGGGAAGCTGGTGAAGAAGAGGGGGAATATGAGACGGGAAAGAGCAGCGGTAGAGGAGGGGGTAGGAGAGGAGGAAGGAACAGCCGGTAGAGGAGGTGACGCCAATGCCACCACCGAAGAAGATGATAACCTAGCTTCCTTACGCTTAAAGGCTTTCCTATCCCTATCCCTAACCAGCTTAATCTGATGGGAACTGTATGTTTGCCAAAACTCCTGACTCCATTCCATACATTCACTGCATGTGTTCTCCTGGGAACACTCTTGACCCCTACATGCTGTACACAAAGAATGGCGATCGTATTTAAGTTTAACTAGTTTGGCGGAGCACAAATTCCCTGCGCAAACTCTGGATCCCGAGAAGCTTGAATCCGACATAGCTACGAAATCCCAGAGCTAGGCTAGCTAGATAAATAAACAGGCAATTGAGTACTTCACCAAGGAGAGACGCCACAACCAAGTGCAAGCAGACAAAGGAACCCAAACAGTTTGAGGCAGACGGACGCGCGAGATGCGTTCCCAATACGCCCGAGAATGAAACTGACCTGGGTTTATGGGTATGTCTCCTGCCACGCTACCCCCACCGGCATCCGGCGGGGTTGGGTCTCCCGCCAATTGTATCAGCGTTCCAAACAAAGTTTGAAAATTTATATCTTGGACATGTCGATTTTAAAGAGATAAAAGCTTTTACAGTGTTTTGGTAAGTCATTATAATGAAAGAAAATATTTTCTCACAGCCTACCATGCCAGGTGAGGTGGCTTGCTGGCTTTAACATGTGAAGAAGTATAAATGCAAATTTTAATCATTACCTGTATGACAAATTTGGAAGGAAAACCACAGATCAAGGAAAACCAACAGAATCACAGTTGTAATGAGCCTTACCAAGTAAATGACAAATGATGAGACAACGACAATAAAAAATGGTTTTAATATAAATGCAAAATAAAGAAAAAATAGTATATTTGTAGGATATCTCCCTTTACTGTGTATATCAATACAGAATGCCATTAATACATAAGAGCCTAAAAGACAAACTACTTACGTGTTTGTGTAAGTTCATTTCAAAGCAAAGCTTTACCACTTTGCTTTTAAATAAACTCTATATACACTATCTACAAGGTTGTGCTTACCTATACTTAACAAATATAAATCACTGGAACATGGAGATACTTGAACCTGAAGACTAGACATCAATTACATCTGGTCACAAAAGTGTTCATCTCCACAAGCTGATGGGGCTTCTCCAAAACAGTAAGCCAGCAAAAATAACCAGACTTACAACCTACTTCCAGACATGTTGTACCCATCTCTTGTTAAACTGGAAACAGGGGAATAACTATATAATAAATATCAATAAAAACCAGTAAAAACCATTATAACAGTTAAGATTTGTACTTCGGTTATTTTTGTTGAATTACTGGAATCACTACATAAACAGCAGAAACTAAGCACACAATTCCCTGGATTCCAATCTACATAAATCTTTCTGGTTTCTTAGTATGATCTAACAGCAGGTGGCACAGTAGCACATTCTTCACTGTCTAGGGTGTGGTCAATTACAGGCCTGTACCAAAGCTTCACCTGCAATTAAAAAAAAAAAAAAAAACATTAGCAGAACTCTCTTGGAGACTAATGAATATGGATATTCCCTTGTCAGCTACTAAACACCTATACTTGTATTCTGATATACTGTATATCATTTGGACTTTAAAAACTCAACTGATCTACTTCAATATCCTTAGATAAGATACAGTCACTTGAAAAAGAAAAGCAATAAAAATAAAATGAAAATAAAAAGGTTTCATTTAGTAAACTTGCAAGCCAAACATCGTCTCAATATTGTTACAATCCAAACCACATACATAAATAATACAACTTTACCTACAAGGTACAATTATAATGATTTATCCTATTACTTCTGCCAGTGAGTACCAAGAAGCTATATTTCTGGGGTGACACTTTTCCAAACTGATTACTGAAGAATCATGAATTGCTACATAATCCTTTTCAAATTCAATTTAAATCCAAATTTAAATATCCACTAGCTTGATACTCCCCTAAAATTTTCAACTTTCAAAAAGTATTCAGAAATAGTCCTGGGCAACTGTCAGCACAATGAGATCTGATGGCAGTATTTAGCTCTTTGGCTAAGGGCCATAATTTCGACAAATTACAATAATCCGGCATCTCCTGACTAACTTTGCCAACTACAATGATCCAGCTGGTATTACACAATTATTGGTGTTTTGCCATTTCTATCATTAACACCTTTTTCAGAAATTATACCCCAAATGAAAACTGACAGCCATCTTCACTGTACTCTTTAAGACAGTAGAGTCCCATTTCTCCACTGTCCTGCTTTCCAAAACCAATCTGTAAGAATATTCCACAGTTACACTCCAGCACTCAACCAGCTACTTACAATTTTTTCTCCCCCACACACCACAAAAATAACAATAATTAGACCACTGTAGCATTGAACAAACTATACAATAGTAACAGCATTGCTGTAATGTCTTCCCTGACTGTTTAGTAAATTGCACAAAACTTTGTTTTCCTTCTTAAGCTAAGCTTTCTAATTGACACTGTGTGTGCAGTAACTGAATTACTGAAATACTTCAAGTTATTGAAACAACAGGCACCTCATGGGGCAGAAGTGGCAATATTTTATTACCACATTCAAGAGAAAAGTCTCAATTTCATACAATACAGAAAGGAAAGGTAAACGTGATCACTCATGTATGAGAAAATGAAAAAATGCAAATAACAGTATTTACAATAAAATTATAATAGCCCAGGCTATGAATAAGTTATCAAAACCAGCTGTTACTTGTAGCAACATTAAAAAAAAAAATCAACTCTGTAAATTACAAGATCCCCCATGCCAAAATACAAATACTATTAACACCAGTCCTTAGATGACATTTATCCTAAATCTGCCATATCCAAGCTTGGAATGACTAAGCCAACTGAACATGTGTGAATACTTCATGCCTCTGGGTAAACAAACATACAGTATCTGCACAATTTTTCTGCTAACAATAGACCAAATTATTCAATTCAAGCTTACCCCTGGCACTTATAGGCTAACTTTAATTGCAAGTACAGTTGGTTTAAATGTTACAGTTGGTTTAAATGTATGTGGCAAACTTGGTACAGGACATTTTTTTAAATATCGTAAATAAGTGTTTTAAATAGTTTTTGTCTGTAGTGTCACACACAATCTTTGTTATGAATCAAATTTTTGTTTTATGAAACCCATTATAATCACTATTGACATTATTCTGTGTTTCTGTGTGAACTTGCACAGCTACACAGACCACTCATGCCCATCTTATGGTCCACTGTTCATTGACTACTGTGTTTCATTCTTGAGTGTGTTCTAATAGTGTTTAATGTAAATGCATTCCCTAGGTTCTACACAGTTCCTTCCATGCTATTATGTAGTTTCATATGTTTCTTGGTGCTTTTTCACATTCACACACACACAGAATTTTTAATGTGTATACTGTATTTTTACCCTCTTCAATGTGCTATAAGGGTTTACAGTTCTGTTTTTCATACCTTTTGCTTTAGGTTGGAATCTTCTCATCAATCATGTCACTGGGTAAGTACTTTGTGTCTTTGCCTAGACTGCCACTTTTGGTTTGACTGTTAAAAAGATATTGTAAAGCAATTTTTGCCCCTGTTTACCCTTCTCAGAGATTTTACATTATTTCTGTAGTCATTTCTGTAATGAGCGTAGTATCTCCCATTTTTAAAGGTGTGAAGCAATCCTTTGCATGTTTCTTTTGATACTGACTTGTTCTTTTTATGAAGCATGAAAATTTTGCTTTTGCTCTTTTCCATCTTATTTCTACCTTAATATTTTCATTTCTCAGGCTTTTTAATTATTGTTGTTGTGTGTTATTATTATGCTTTCCTACCACACTGTGCTAACTTTCATAGAAAAATGTTATCTACTCATGTATACTAAACTAAGCTTGGATTTCCAAAGAATATTCTTTTTACACATTTTTTAAAAGAATATTCTTTTTACACATTCGTGGTTGATTACTTCTCTTTTTAATTACTACAGTGCGTTTTATTTTTGCTCTGTTCAAGGCTGCCTTGTGCCAGATTTGTGTTCATATTCATTTCTATTCTAATATTTCCATTTCTAAGACAACTTGCAAAAAATTTTTTCGTTACAGTTCTGTAGTATCACCTCCTCTGGTGTCTTACGAATCAAACTGCCCTTGCTTGAGTATACCAGCATTTGATCCATGGACTAAATGGTGTGGGAATAACGTAAGTATCCCTTTTCAACAGAAAATTTTCTTTTTAGACACGCAACCTTTTTATGTCAAGATCCATCAAAGAAAATATTTATGTCTTTAGAACTCTGGTCATATTCTAGTCAGCATTTCATCACTGCTCCTGCACTAGATGCTGTTTCCCCACCATGATGTGCTGTCACCTCCTTTGGTGGCATCTTTCAGGGTTTGTTCCTGTGTGTATGACGTCTGCTGCTTTGTTTTAATGTTGCCTCTACTACTCACATGCCTCACCTGCCTGTTTTTGGTCATGCTCATGTCCCAACCCTGTGAAGCGGCAGCCACTGCTTAGTTGTATGCCACCCTTAATCCTTAACAGCCCAAATGTCTTCAGCTTCAGATTCTCAGCACTCCTGGGGGATCCTTCTAGCCATCAAATGGTTGGGTAGCACAATCTTCTGGAATAGCCTGTTCCATTAATTTTATGACCTACCATGGTCTGCATTTTCTTGAATGCTGACTCTCAAGCTCTCAAGTGTAGCCTCAGGGAGGGTGGCACCCCAGAGGTAATTACAGCATTTGCTACTTAGATGAGTCCCCAGAACTCCACCCTTATCATACTTGTCAGATTCATGGATAAGTACAATTTACAAAATATTTGTCCACCCTGGTCTTTGGTTCCTGTAGTAGCTGAGTATCATTTTGCTTTTCCTATTTACTTTTACCAAGGTTCTCGCCTTATCTCCAGGCTTCCTCCTGAACAAACAAGCTCCCAGCTGCACCAGAACTTTTATTATTTTCTGTTAGCTCCAACAATTTTAAACATCCATGAGCCTGTAGCTTTTTGGGCTCCTGTTGGACACATTCTTACATTTTTAGCCACTCAACACTGTGTTCCAATTTACCCTTGGCCTGTGAATTTCTTCCTACCAAGAGTCCACTCTTGAACTGCCTAGCTTTTACTGGCCTACACCACTCTCCTGAAGCTTATCTTTTCTGCCCTGAGGGGATAGGCATTGCCTTCAGCAGTTTGTATCTTTCCAGCCTTACTGCTCTCATCCATCCCTTTCTTATGTCACCAGACTCATACTCTTCAACCATATTCCTGGTTGCTCACAGACATTTCTATAGTGGCAGGAAGCCCTCAATAAGCTCAGGATGAAAGTCATCAAGGTTTGAATGTGTCCTCTTCCCACCATTTAGTTTTCCTTACCAAGTGCCTGTTGTAAACTTTCTGCCAAGCATGAAGTATCTATGGATGTTATGACCACCATGAGTCAGGTACTCCAGGTCTACAGATTCTAATAATTCAATTTCTAATCATAAATTCCCTCATCAATTTAGCAAGTTTTTTCTTGAGGTGTCTACCTTTACCCCTCAGGTGTTCAGCATGTGTACTATCAGGGATAATGCTTCTGTTGCAACCACTACAGATTGACGATACCTGGATATCCTGTATATTGATTTTTTAATCTCTTCAACAGCTATTCTACTTCAGCCTCCTTCCTCCATTGAAATTCAGGTTAATTATGATTAATGTGTTTCACATAGTCTTCACAACAAAACAAGATTAATATCCAGACGGTGGACTACGATGTGGAAATTTTCTATCCACTCTTTAGGTCATTGTACCAGGGTTTATTCAAACAAGGTCAGGCTAATGGACTGCGATGTGGAAATTTCCTATCCACTCTTTGGGTCAGTATACCCAGGTTTATTCAAACAAGGTCAGGCTAATTATGATTAAGTTCTCATAAAAATTTCTGTACTTAAAAAATTTCAAAGTTTCAAGCTCAGATGCAACATTACCAAGCTCTATGTCAGTGACTTCTTAACCATTTGTGCATAGGCAGTCTAGGCCAAGCTATCATATTTTAGGTTCCTCTTGAATTGTTATTTATATTATGCTCTAGCCTAAATTGTGTTTTAATTATTTTCCATGCATCAAGGCATCTGGGATAACAGACACTGTTACAGTACTGCTAATATTTACTTATAAAACTATTTTTATCATTAAAAATCTATGCTACATATACTTTTTTAAACCAATATCAGTTTGTGTATGCAAACATTTCAGCAATACTTACAGCTCCAGAATTGAGATCAACCGTTGAAAGAGTATGTTTTCTCCAATGCTGCTCAAAAGGTACTGGGGTTTGTCCTTCAAGGGGTTTCTTATAGTCAAACTCATCAACACGATCCTTGGAAAAAAAAAAAAACACTTCAACCACTTGCATAATATACAGTAATAATATTTAATTTAACAATTTTCAAAACCAATACTTCCACTTAAAACTAAGTGTACACAGTATTTCCATCTGGTGGACAAAGCCTACAAAATTGAAAGTGAACATCTGAATTAAATTACATTACTTGCTGACTGCATGAATAAAAAAACCCCACAAATGAAACTGAAGTAATAAGAGGAATAAGTTTTATAATCATCTACCTTGAGGAATACCACTCATTCATTTAAGACCAAACCACAAAACAAAGCTGTAATGGGGCTGGAAGCTTGAAAGATGTGTTTCAAAAGTGAAGAGGTTTTAATTTATTTTAATAACCATTACCCCTCACTGGATGGGCATGGTCATGTGAGGCATAATAATAGCTCTAGTGCTGAATGGATCGCCTCTGACGAGAATCAATATTTCGTGCTATACAGTTTGAACAAATTTTGCAAGAAAAATATTCAAATCACTTCAGTGGGCCAAAAATGACTTACGGCAACTCTAGTTCCTCAGTACAGGATAGAGGGAAATCAGTGTAACTTGAGATTTCACAGGGGAACGTACTGCACCTCCCCATCCCAGGATGTTTTTTTATATATTTACTAATAAATATACCCAGGGATTGCTGTTGGTTTTAGTTACCTTTTATGATAGTATGTCAGCTATAATTGTAATTTTGCAAACTAAAGTACAAAGAAATATTAGAAAAAAATAAATATATCTCATTAAACGGTACTGCATCTCCCTATCTCAGTACATCTCAAATATTTTACCATAAATATACTGAGAATTTATTACAGATTTTAGTTCTTATCTGTTATGATATTGTGTGAGCCATAATTATAATCTCACAAAATAACATAAAATAAATGACTAAAAACACTTGTATGTCTTGGAAAAGAGGCCCCACAGATGGTTAGAAATATTTACTTTCAACTTCCCGTGGAAGGTACAGAAAATTTGTCCAAATTTTTTTCTTATACAAAGTGCATTTGCATATCTGCCCCTTTCCATTGATGTTTTTTTTTTTTAATTGGCCAACCTTAAAGTTTGCCCGGTCTAGGGGTGTGCTTAATGATTTTCTTCCCAAGATTTGTCTCCTAGTTTCAAGATTTTCTCTTCACTCTAAGTAGAGCAATCTCAAAATTGGTGGCTTATTGTGGGTTCCGTATTTCAACCATTCATGAACTGGGCCATGACAACCAAACCTTGCTGAGGACACTAGTAGGGGTGGTACCAGTTACAGTGTACCTGGTGCTGAAACACTTTAGGCAATACTGAAAGGTTTCGCATTAGACTTTCAGGCCCACTGCATTTCTTCCTGCATTAATCTTTTCTTTCTTAGATGTTTAATTTTTTCAACTTTACTTTGTTCAAGTTTTCATATAACTCAAGAATAAAACATTCAAGCAAGTTTTATGAGCATCTAAGCTTGTGATTCAGTGGTCTCAAATACTGTACTGTAAAATTAAGAATTCCATAACCCTAAAGGCATTTCAATCCACAGGCAGTCCCCGGTTGTCGGCGGACTCGGTTATCAGCAATCCGGTTTTACGGTGCTTGTCTAGCGACGAAAATCAGTGATTTTCGGCTCTGCTTATCAGCGCCAATAATCGGGTATTGGCGCCGATACTACCTAACAGAGGTGCCGATACCTGGTTATTGGCACCGAAAGTGCAGATAACCGCCGATTTTCAGTTATCAGAGATTTTCACTCATCATCACCCCTTCAGAATGGAACCCCCACCAATAACTGGGGACTGCCTATATTTGAATAAAAAATGACTTCAATCATTTCAGTCTAAAACTTTCTGCGACAATATCTTACAGTAATGATGAAACTACAATCTCATTCATCAGAATTTAAACATTATTCAAGAAAATTTTCCAGTATCCACATGCCTTTTCTTTCACATATAACATACCTTGAAATCTTCTCGTGCATGAGCACCTCGGGATTCTTTGCGAGCTTCTGCTGAAAACATTGTCTGAATAGCATTTACCATCAAATTCTGAAGCTCAAGTGTCTCTACTAAATCTGTATTCCAAACCATGCCTCGATCAGCAAGCTGAAAACAAACTAAAATTACTAAAACTGGTCACATATTGCACACTCCTAAAAAGAAAAAGAAAATAATTTAACAGAAATTCTTCAAAACGGTCTATTACATAAAATGATTGCTGCCACTTCAAAAAGAACACTGTTCAGCTCTGGAAGTAGGAAACTTTTTATCTAATACTCAAAAATGAATATTCAAATATACATATTTATGCAGTTATACACACCATAGCAATCTATTTCCTTATATGCAATAAATACACAGTTATTGTAATGTTTTAAAAGGTCATAACCCACATCCTGGTCAAAACCTGGAACCATAGTCAATTTTCATCTTTAAATAAAACATACAAATTAGTTTTACTACCAGAAACCTCACAATTATGTACCTTAATGTCGTCCATCTTTGACCACAATGCTGCCATCTTTTCACACCCTTCAGAGAGTACTTCACCCGTGCGGAAAACTGCAGCATGGTTCTGCATAGTCTTCTGCATGGCTAACCTGAGCTCAGCTGTTGAAACATTGCCCTTAGCAAATCTCATACGGTCAATATTGGCAACTGATGCTTCACCAGCATTCTGAAACAAATTACAGTAATGCTATAATCAAACTCCATTTACAAAACATATGATTTATTTGTATTCTCATACCTTGTCAATTCAAGCAGCTCCATTACAAGGTTGGGTTTATGCCCACAGAAACAGAGAGAAATCTACAAATATAAGTAATAATTTGCTTTTCAGATATACTTCTATTAATAGTCATTAATACGTACCTTACACTGACAATACAAGCCTACATATTTCTAGTCTGATTTTGTTATGCTGCATTTACTAAACCTCAAAAGGATCAATATCCTCCCTTTCTCCCTAAAAGTCGTACCTGATAAATGTCCCAAAAGGAAAAGTGAAAAAATCTACAAGTTTTACCTTACTTTAAAATGCTGAAATATCCCAACCTTAGTATCCCATCCATACTCAAACAAATGGAATTCATTCAGAATACCCAATGCAAATATTTTCTGCTAAAAATTTTTACTTTCAACCTATTACCTTTACAGTAAATGTATAAAAAAAAATATCTATTAGTATGAAAGTAACATCAATCCTGAACATATATCTTGTGTCATAATTCTACAACACACACTTTGTGAGGAAATTATCGCTTACGATCAACCAATGGATTGTGTTCTCAAATTGTTAAATTTCAGAATATGAAATATGAAACTTTAACTGCTACAAGAAACAGGTTATTGAACATTTAACACTTACAGCTGATAGTTCACCAATGGTTTCCCCAGGCTTATTCTCCTCAGCAATGGTGTGAGCACAAGCACGGCCAAATACCACAAGGTCAAGGAGAGAGTTCGCTCCCAGACGGTTAGCACCATGAACAGATGCACATGCAGCTTCTCCTGCAGCATACAATCCAGGGATAACCTTGTCCTCCACTCCATCATATGTGATCACCTGTCAAACAAAGCAACTTATTAGCAATTTAGGATATTAGAGAGAGAGAGAGAGAGAGAGAGAGAGAGAGAGAGAGAGAGAGAGAGAGAGAGAGAGAGAGAGAGAGAGAGAGAGAGAGAGAGAGAGAATAACATTAACTACTTGAGTTACAAATTAAAACAAAGGCAAGACAACCCTATGAAGTTAAAGGTTTCTTTAAACAAACTGAAAAGTTATACTGAACTACTTGCCTGTCCTTTGTAGTTGGTCTGAACACCACCCATATTGTAATGGACAGTAGGTAAGACAGGGATGGGTTCACGAGTTACATCAACTCCTGCGAAAATCATGGCAGTCTCTGAGATACCAGGCAATCGTTGAGCTAACTGCTCAGGAGGAAGGTGATGAAGCTGAAAACATAAACAAAAATAATAAAAGTAAGTTACTGATAATAAAAAGTTACTGATAATCCACAGCATTGCCCAGCTCATGCTTTATCCCAGATTTTCTTTGCAAAACCTGGACATAAAAATGTGCATTCCAATTTTGTTTATTGCTTAGTTCATTAGTCTACAGTCTTTGCAAATACTTACCTTTTATTAATTTTTCCTTATGTAAGTCACATTAAAACTTTAGATTATTTTTCAAGAAATATCTTACTTGTAAGTAAACATGATCTTTCTCAGGACCACAACCGCGTCCCTCGCGAATCTCAATGGTCATTGATCTGGATACCACATCTCGTGATGCTAAATCTTTAGCAACAGGTGCATATCTCTCCATGAACCTCTCACCCTCTGAATTTACAAGGTATCCACCCTCACCTCGGCAGCCTTCAGTCATTAGGCAGCCAGCACCATAAATACCTGTAGAGAAAGAAATCATAAGCTGTAAATAATGTGCCTCTTTCTGCTAAGTTAATGATATAGTGTTACAGGATGCTGGAGGAACTGCTGACCTAAAAATCTTCTTGCACAATAATCTATTATTCATTCCACACATGAAATATGTTGAATTGCTGCTTGAGTAAGATTCTAAGAAATAAGGATACTGATGCAGCCAAAGATGCTTCTAATATGAAAAGGCCACATATAACTTCACTGAAATCCATATTTTGATTAAATAGCCAACTTATGAAGCAATGAATTCAACAATAAAGTATATTAAACCCACTGGTGTTCAACATTTCAAAAATAAAACCAACTTGAAATAGCTACGTTGTCAGGTGTCACACACTACTGACCTATAGATACTCTGTATGGCATGGTTCCAAAAGATACTAAAACAAAAAAAAGTTAAAACATGTAAATACCTTAATTTCAACCAATCACTAATATAAAATCCATGACAAACTCTTGCAGACAACTTATGACTTTAAAAGAAAAGACAGAAACTGAACCGCCCCTTGGAGAGTTAAGCATCTGAAATGTGGTCTTGCTTAACTGTTTAACCCTTTCATAGTGGCACGCATCCTACGATGCACAATAATGGTATAAGAGGAGTAGCTGGATGTATCATATGATAATCTCTATTTCACACCATGATTCTTGAACGAATTTTGTGGAAAAACGTTCAAATCATTTGAATGGGCCATAATAACTATATGCAACACTTATACCTCAACTCGGGATACCAGGGAAAATAGTTTCCCCTTGAGATTTCACGTAAGAATATATTACATCTTCCCGTCCTAATACATTTCATATATATTTGCTCTCAAATAAACTCACAAGATTGTTGCTAGTTTTAATTATCTTTTATGATACTATGTAAGCTGTAAATGTAATTTTGCAATTGTAATTTTGCAAAGTAGGAAAGAGTATTAGAAAGAACATGTACTACTGTACATCTCTCATCCAAATACAACTCATAAATAATTGTCCCAAAATATACTCAGGGATTATGGCTAATTTTAGTTCTTATCTTGAATAATTGTAATTTTACAAAATATAGTAAAAAATATATATATTAGAAACAACTTTTATAACTCCCTAAAATCACCATATTTTTTAAATTAGCATATTTTTAAGATTATTTTTATGAGTGTCTTGGAAAAGAGGCCCCATGCATGGTTGGAAATATTTACTTTTAACTTCCCTTGGAAGGTGGAAAAAATTTTTAAAAATTGTTTTCTTATAACACATGCATTTGCATTTCTTCCGCTTTCCAGTAATTTTTTTTTCTAAATTGGCCGACCTTAAAGTTTACCAAATATTGGGTATTGTTGATGTAAATTTTGCCAACCCTGTTAGGGTTAATGAAAATGAAACTTGTTACCCAATTAAAAAATTGTTATTGCATCAAGTCGATTACTTTGCCACTAACAGTCACAAATTATTTAATAAGGATATTACTTTCAATCAATGTCAAGAACAAGAAAACACAAAAAACCAATAAGAACAAAAAACAAAAACAGCAAGAATGCTAAACTCAAAAAATTTAACAGCCTGTATATCAACATCATACTCCTGAGGGAAAAAATACATGTTAAAAATTATGTAATTTTTCTAGGTATACAAACCAAGCCTTTTATAACAGGAGATATCCTTCAGTGCAATCAGCATGCTAAATACTCGTGCCTCCATTTCAAACATCCAATCTCAGTACAGTGTTTATGATGCATCTCCCTCCATTCTCCCTTTTTACAAGGGGGGTGAGAATAGGTAGAGCTGCTTGTTGGACCAATGTTGGGTCTGGCCAGGAGTGGCTGCTTCTACCTCGACTTCACTAAAGGGGATTTTGATAATTCTTCAATGTATATTCCTCACTTTGTATTACCCCATAAAATGAAAGGTACTCTAGTCCAGGGCCTACTGCTCTAAATAACTCTCACCAACCAAGAGGAGGCTACAGAGGTCATGTCACTCCATGTTGCATGCACACCTGGGAGGATGGCTGACATTCAACTCCAGTCAGTTGACAGGGACTACAGTGCCTCCCATCTACAGTAAACCCCCTGTATTCGCAGGGGATGAGTACCAGACACCCCCGCGAATAACTAGAACCCGCGAATACTTAGAACCCTTCTAAAAACACTTAGAACTGCCTATTTTGATAGTTCAAACACACAACAAAATCTAAAAATGCTTAAACAGGTATGATCCTACTTATGATGGGGTTAGGTTCCAAAAAACACATCATTTGTTGGAATAAACGTATCTCGAATATAGCCTAGCCTACACTAGGGTATTCGCATAGTATAGTAATTATTAATATCAGCTAATTCTGGAGGTTCATGCAGAGTGACTTATGACAATTCAGTACAGAGAAATAGAATAACAAACAAGAATTAGCTCAGCCTACACAAAGGCATATCGTAGACATATACAGTAGCGTAGCCTACATTATACTGTACTCTATATTCATGTATCGTATTATAAAAATATCAACATAACAATTATGTATAGCCTTACATTATACTGTACTCTATATTCATGTATCGTATTATAAAAACATCAACATAGCAATTATGCATCTTTTCCATGGATCTTTTAAAATGTTATGCCTTAATTCACTGTATCCAATAATACTGTATATATTCTTATGTTGCTTTTGTATTATAAAATGCGATCACAGCGATCAATGTTTTGGTTTGGAAATGTTTATGCTGTGTTTATTTCGCCGCATTTAACTCAGTTCACAGCACTTTTCTTGCTTCTAGTTAGCGTAAATGAATCGCTAGATACTTTATTCATAAGGAGCAAGGTTATTTTTCGTTATACTGTATGAAGTGTTTTTAAGTCAAAATATAACTGAAATACGTCTCATTGTAAAATTAATTTAGCTATTTTTTTCATTAATAGATGACGTTGGCCGTTTTGTGTAAAAAATCAAGAATCTGTTTGCTATTTTCACTTGATTTCATCATAATACAAGCTTTGCATATTTACCGTTTATTGATGTAAATATAGCAGTAATGTGTTCTTTCATGCCCAGAAGTTTTGATTAAAATACTTTCTCTCCAGTTTTAATTATGGTCGAGTTTCATCCATGTTGCCAATGCACAATAATTAATAGTCATTAGCAGCTTGAACATTGTTTTCTCATATTCAGCTACAACTTTCAGCATAAATTTAGCAGTATATTTCCTTGCCAATCTTTTATCCATACTGAATAAGGGTATAATGTACAAAAATACATCAGTCCTATTCTACTTAACATTGTTTGTACTATAACCTACAGTAATTGTGTCTTACCATACGATGGTTGAAATGTAAGTAAAAGGACTGACTGTTATCTGATTCGGTGATAAACAAAACAACAGTTTCTCGGTCAGCTGTTTACGGCTGCTTGCATTTACGTGAGAGTACAGCGTTAATAACGATACTTTTATCATTCTCTGTTACTTTTTTAACTAGAAGATGGGATAAAGAGTTGGAGGAAAAGAAGCTGGTCTATTGTACCTGATTGTACGCTGCTGCCTGCGCCTGCGCGAAATTCAAAGATATTTTATAAATATTGTCGTATTGGTATTAATTGCTTACCCCATTGCAAAATTGAATTATCGTATGGTGAACTAACGGAACTTGAGCACTACCCGAGTATTTTAATAGTCTTACCACAACAAGTGCATTTCGTCATGAAAATGAGATGAAAATACAGTAATTAGTGAATATTTCTCAGTGAAAAATAGTGTGAATAGGCGGATTTTCAGCGAATAATACGTATACATGTTCCACAGAGAAAACCACGAATAGGTGAGTTCGCGAATTGTGAGACCGCGAATACGGGGGGTTTACTGTAATGGGTAAGTCTCCTACTATACAAGGCGATGGTTGGTGTTTGCTTAAAAACAAACAGCAAATTTTTAAAAGTAATTTGTATTTTTCCTAGGTACACCAACCAGAGCCTTTTATAAAGCTAAACCCAATTCAACTGCCCTGTTTGGTCCCTGCAGAAAAAAAAAAAAAAAGAGGTGGCTGGTGTTGGTAGATGAGGGAGGGGTATTCCACACCTCAAGACTCAGCCCTCTTTGCCACCAGTTGACTACCGTGTTAAACAAGTTCAGTGACCATCCCAGCTCACACTGCTGGTTATCTCCTATTATATAGGCAGTGGTTTGTATTTCCACAGGACCAAATAATAATAAAAGGTATTTGCTCACTTGAAATGAAGAGTTACAATAATAACTTACCAGTTGGATGGAACTGCACAAACTCCAAATCTTGGTTTGGGAGACCAGCACGCGTAACCATAGCAGTTCCATCACCAGTACAGGTGTGTGCAGATGTACAGGAGAAGTATGCACGACCATAGCCACCAGTGGCAAGAACAGTGTTCTTAGAGCGGAATCTAAAATGATATCGAATGTCTATGAATAAAAATCCATTTACACTGTCATTAATATCCAAACTTTCATGTACCATTGAAAAAAATCTTGCACAATATTGTATACATCTTAATATATTTCTACTTCAAAGATTCCCCCAAATGCACTAACCTCTTCTTACAATCTTAACAGGCATCTTTATTTTACACCAAAAATTTGTTTCTCCAAATATTTGTCCATAATAATACTTTTTCAATATGCCACACTTCACTATCAAGCATATTTACAATGCATATACCTATCCAAATTAGTTACATTTAGGATATTCTTGGATCAACTGTACTACTTTAAACCCTATTTTCCACTGAGAAAAATCAAATGATATCAAAAGATTACAACATCCAAGAAAAACATATCTGCTTCTAGAAATAGTTAGCAAGTTACAAATAGGCCACTTACCTATGAATTGAACCATCTTCAAGACAAAGAGCAATAACTCCACGGCATTCTCCGTCTTCCATCAATAAGTCTAGGGCAAAGTACTCAATGAAGTAGTTGCAATCATACTTCAGGGACTGTCCATAAAGGGTGTGAAGTAAGGAATGTCCTGTACGATCTGCTACACAGCAACACCTGTTTGGAGGATTTTGATATAATCAGTTCAATCACAAGATTTATACTGCAAATATTAGAATACACTCCCCTGTTTGGAGGATTTTGATATAATCAGTTCAATCACAAGATTTATAATGCAAATATTAGAATATACTCCCCATCACGTGGTTTTCTTTACAATGTCACATTCACACAAGTCAAGGAGCAAGGAATGAAATACAAATAACACTTATTCCATCCATGATAAGCGGGAATGGACAAACTAATTACTCATCATTTTTGAAATCCATAACACTAGCGATTATGAGTACTATATGAATGATTATGCTACATTTAAAAAAAAAATGGTGAAAACTTAACTTCCTTCCTCAATTGGACTTTCAAAACTAGCAGAAAACTTGCAGATATCTTATATCTCAAACAGTTCTCATGAATTACAATAATTATTTGACCTGTAAAAACTAGTGTTCTCAAGAATTACAAGTCTAAAAAAAACACAAATGGAATACCCTTACATTCCCAAACTTATGGTTTGTGTTACATAAAATACAGAACATAAAGGTAATATCCATATTGTATGTCAATGTACTGCACAGTCAACCTTACCTGTGAGCTTGTCCACCCTTGCCAAAATTGTAACTTTGGCCACCAAAAGCACGCTGATAAATTTTTCCATCAGGAGTTCTGCTAAAGGGCATACCTACAAGAAAAATTACATAGTTACTTACAAAATCAACATAAACTTGTCAAAAAAGGCAACCAATGTCAAACAATGTCAAACTGAAAAAAAAAAAAAAAAAAGAATTTCAGACTATACATCACCAAACCATCACTTTTCCTAAATCTCCACCTTACTTGTGCAAAAACCATTCCTATTAGCAATGCTTACCAGCAGATCCAAAGATAAACCACTCCACTACACTCCTCATCCTCTATGGGTAAACCTTAATATTTAACAAATCAGATGGTTTTAAATCTTCATACAGCATAGTGGCCATTCCTCCCAAAACCACAAAATAGAGTACCAACTACGTAGGGCATTGCATGCACACCGTAGACAGTAATTAAGGTTCTCTGCACTATCCATTTTGTTCCTGTTGCCTTATTTTTTAGTTTCTTTTTCCTAACTTTGTAATGCTGTAATGGTAGCTGTCCACCTTGCTTCACTGTACCTTGCTCCTATTTTCACCACTCATCTAACAACGTTCAATTTGGACAAGTCCTACAATAATAATAAAGAAGTGTGAATATTTTATGCAACAACTTATTGAAACTATACTGTATACAAAATAATACCCATCTCTCTCTCTCTCTCTCTCTCTCACAATTGCAAGATGAGAAAAAGGACTGTTCCTTTCCAAACATTATGAAAGTCATATGTGAACCCAGCAATCTATAGTCAGAAAAATCTACAAAGCCTGCTTTAATCTCTTACAGAATACAAAAGAATATGACATTGTTATAATAAAATAAAGTTTTATATATGCTTACCCAGTAATTACATAGCTATTAATTTCTCTTAACCAGCAGCTCAAAATTCTATAATTGTGGGTCATGCTAGTTTGTTTTGGTTATGGCGACATGCCTTGCCCACTTTCGGGTGTAAGAGAAGGTACAACATAGCAAAGAGCTTCAATTTGTTTATGCCCTTATGCCCAAGTGAGGGGAGGCGGGTGGGTTCCGATTATGTAATTACTGGGTAAGTATATATAAAAATGATATTTTAATGATAAAATAAGGTTTGTTCATACTTACCTGGCAGATATATATATAGCTGTATTCTCCGAAGGTCCGACAGAATTTCAAATTTCGCGGCACACGCAGTGGCCGGTCAGGTGGTTAGTACCCATTCCCGCCGCTGGGAGGCGGTATCAGGAACCATTCCCATTTTCCATTCAGATTTTCATAGTGCCGTTGTCTCCTGAGGGGAGGAGGGTGGGCACTATTTAATATATATATCTGCCAGGTAAGTATGAACAAACCTTATTTTATCATTAAAATATCATTTTGTTCATGAAACTTACCTGTCAGATATATATATAGCTGAATCGCACCATTGGCGGTGGGCAGAGACAGCATAGGATTGAGAAACAAAACAATGTAGATGATTACACATCTTGGTTCCTTACCTTTTAGCATAGCTGACTTCGTGATTACTGTCACCCAAGTCTGCGTCTGCTTTACTGGAGTTTCCAACGAGGTAGAGACCTATAAGGTTGGAGAGTTCCAGACGATCTGTCAACGGGGACGTGACCACTATGTGCCCAGATCGTAGCCCTCAAGAAGGACGCAAAGAGACAAAAATAACCACCTGACCTACCAAACATCATGACTAGTTAAAAACTAAGGAAAGGGAAGACTGCCCCCACAGTCTACCCACAACCATAAAAACACAACCAAAAATTTTAAAAAACTATTCCTAACCATACATTAAAGGATAGGATGGGTACTGCCTCATTCTCCCAAGATCGTACCAGCCGAAACGTAAGGTCCCAATGAACAGCAAGACTCATACACTGTTCTTACGTCCTTTAGGTAATGAGAGGCGAACACAGAATGACTTCTCCAAAAGGTGGCATTCATAATATCGTTCAGAGCCATGTTCTTTTGAAAGGCTACTGACGTTGCAACAGCCCTAACCTCATGTGCTTTAACTTTCAAAAGTTCAAGTCACTCTCCTGACAACTCTTATGCGCTTCTTGAATGGTGGACCTCAAGAAGAAAGCCAGCGCATTCTTTGACATGGGGACGTCAGGTCTTCTCACCGAGCACCATAACCTATCCATAAGACCTCTCGACTCTTTTGTCTTGTCCAAGTAGAACTTTAGAGCCCGAACAGGGCATAGCAGTCTTTCTGGTTCCTGACCCAGAATACCCGCCAAACCTTTCAATTCAAAGGACTTGGGCCAGGGGTGAGACGGGTTCTCATTCTTGGCAAGAAATGACGGTTGGAGAGAACACACCGCATCGTCTCCTTTAAAACCAATTGACTTAGATATCGCATGAATCTCACTGATTCTCTTTGCAGTAGCGAGAGCAACTAAAAATAAAGTCTTCTTTGTTAAGTCCCTCAAAGAAGCAGCATGAAGGGGTTCAAAAGGGCTTTGCATCAGGAACTTAAGAACTACGTCCAAGTTCCAAGATGGAACCAAAAACTGAGGCACTTTAGTCGTCTCGAACGACCTAATGAGGTCATGTAGGTCCGAATTGTTGGCGATATCTAATCCTCTGTGCCGAAAGACCGCCGACAACATACTCTTATACCCCTTAATAGTAGAGACTGCCAGCTTCGAACTTCCTAAGGAAAAGAAGGAAGTCTGCAATCTGGCTCACAGTGGTCGAGGAAGAGGAAATCCCTCTGCGAGTACACCACTGCCGAAATCGACCCACTTCGACTGGTAAACTGCGATCGAGGATGTTCTCCTGGCTCTCGATCGCTCTTGCCACCTGCTTGAAAAACCTCTCGCTCTCGCCAGCATTTCGATAGTCTGAACGCAGTCAGACCGAGAGCGGAGAGGTTTTGATGGTATCGTTCAAGTGGGGCTGTCTGAGTAGATCTGGACGAAGAGGTAACACCCTTGGAAAGTCTACCAGAAGCGACATTACCTCCGAAACCACTCCTTGTAAGGCCAATACGGAGCGATCAGAGTCATCCTCGTATCTTGCGACGACGCTAACTTCCTGACCACTTCTCCCAGGATCTTGAAGGGAGGGAAAGCGTAAAGGTCCAGACGAGACCAGTCCCAAAGAAGGGCGTCTATTGACACTGCTCCTGGATCCAGGACAGGAGAGCAGTAGAGCGGAAGCCTGTTGTTCTTTGATGTTGCAAACAGGTCTACTAAGGGACGACCCCATAAACCCCACAGTTTTTGGCACACCTCCTGGTTCAGAGTCCACTCTGTCGGGAGCAGTTGATGACGACGACTTAGCAGGTCCGCTCTCACGTTCTGAACGCCTGCTACAAACCTCGTCAGGATCGTAACGTTCCTGGAACTCGCCCACAACAGGATCTCTTTTTCGCAAGAACGAACAGGGAACGAGAATGAGTGCCTCCCTGCTTTTTCAGGTAAGATAGAGCAGTGGTATTGTCCGCGTTTACCTGGACTGTGCGACGGACACTTGATCTTCGAAGAATCGAAGGGCTAGAAAAAATCGCCCTATTTCTTTCATATTGATATGCCAGGTCACCTGTTCCCCTCTCCACATGCCTGACACTTCTCTCTTGCCCAGTGTTGCTCCCCACCCCGACATTGACGCATCGGAGAACAACACTAGGTCGGGGTTCGGAAGGCTGAGAGACACGCCCTCTGAAAGCTTCTCGAGGATCCAACCACCACCTGAGATGCTCCTTCACTTCGAGGGGAAAGTTTGAGAGACAACTCGAGATTTTCCTTGTCTTCCCAGTTGTCTTGCAGGAAGAACTGAAGAGGCCTGAGATGTAGTCTCCTAGGAAAACAAACTTTTCCAGTGAGGAAATGGTCCCCAGCAGACTCATCCACTCCCTCACCGAACACGTTTCTTTCCCTAGGAAGGCCAGGACTTTTCAGTAGCACAGCTGTTGACGTTCCGGGGCGGAAAAGCCCGAAAAGCCACTGAGTCCATCTGAATCCCCAGATACACGATGGACTGCGTTGGGGTCAGGTGTGACTTTTCGAAGTTGACCAGCAGGCCGAGTTCCTTCGTCAGGTTTAAAGTTGCTTGAAGATCCTCCAGACACCTCTCCCTCGATGACGCCGAATCAGCCAGTCGCCCAAGTAGAGCGACACACGACGCCTGCCAGATGCAGCCACCTTGCTACATTCCGCATGATGACGGTGAAAATCATGGGAGCTGTGGACAGGCCAAAGCAAAGAGCTCTGAATTGATACACCTTTCCCTCAAGACGAACCTCAGGAACTTCCTTGACTGAGGATGTATCGGTATGTGGAAGTCGCGTCCTGAAGGTCGAGGATACCATCCAATCCCCTGGTCTTAAGGCTCCTAGAACAGACTGCGCCGTCTCCATCTTGAAAGTTTCTTTTCGCGACGGCCGGTTCAGGCTGCTGACATCCAGTACAGGTCTCCAACTTCCCGACTGTTTCGGGACCAGGAACAGCCTGTTGTAGAAGCCCGGGAATTCAGGTCTAAGACCTGTTCTACTGCTCTCTTGACGAGCATTTGCCGCAGCAGGTCGTACAGGATCTCTTGTTTTTTCTGGACCGCATTTAATGGAGAGAGGTCCAAGGGCGAAAGGCTTAAGGGAGGGGGAGAAAGGAAAGGGATCTTGTATCCTTTCTCTAAAACCGAAAGGGACCAACTGTCTGCCCCTCTCACTTTCCAGGCTTCGAAAACGCAAGAAGCCTGGCACCCACCGGTATCTGGAGGAGAATCACATCACTTCTTGCCCCTACCTCTAGCAAGGGCTTTACCTCTCGAGAGGTTCTTTCCTCGAGAAGAAGGCTTTGAGGATGATCCGCACGAAAGGGCTTCTTCATCTTGGGTGAATGTTGACGGTTTGACGTCGTCGAGGTCACAGGAACCGCAGGGCGCCGATGACTGAGCCAACAGGTCCTGTGTGGTCTTCTCTTGTAAGCTTGCAGCGATGTCCTTTACCATCGGCCGGGAAAAGATGACTGGAAAGGGGAGCAAACAACAGTTCTCCTTTCTGTGCCAAGGAGACGGACTTCGTGAGCGAAACCGCAGAATAGAGACCTCTTCTTGAGCACTCCAGTCGCAAAGTGCGAGGCCAATTCGTCAGAACCATCTCGGACCGCCTTGTCCATACAAGACAAGACGCTCAAAAGGTCCGACAAGGAGATCGAGTCCTGACTCGAGACTTAAGGTCCAAAGCTCCAAGACACCAGTCAAGGAAGTTGAAAACTTCTATCGTCTTGAAAAGGCCCTTCAAAAGATGGTCCATCTCCGTAAGAGTCCAGGGAATCTTGGCCGTCGACAGATGAGACCTCCTACTCGAATCAACGAGAGGCGAAGTCTCCCTTAGATGAGGAAGGAAGACGTAAGCCTAAGTCTTCTCCGGTCTCATACCACATCGCCGCTTTTCCCGAGAGTCTTGAAGGGGGAAGGGCGAAAGAAGACTTTCCTTGAGCTTTGCGGGAGTCCATCCACAAATGGACTTTCTTGAAGGCCCGCTTAGTGGAGAGCGATTTAGTCATCTTCAGAAATCCCGGAGCTTTCCTAGACTTAGTCGAAGTCAGTTGAGAAGGAGGGGAGAGAGGTACTGCCGGCAGAAACTTGTCAGGAAACAATTCCTTCAACAGCTTGACGAGGATCTGGTAGTCCGACGACGAGGACTGATCCTTAATCTCATCTTCAGACTCCGAGACCCTGAGTCTATCTCCAACATCGGGCGGGAAGAGCAGAGAGAAGTTGGAGAGGAAACACGCCGCAGGGACCTCTGCTTGGAAGAGGAACTGGCGTGCAAAGCAGCTGGAGAACCAGGAACCACACGAGCCGACAGCAACGGCAGGTGGAGCGTCTTGAAGGGAGTCAAAACGTCCATCGGGCGTCACGCCTGGCAGCATGACGAGCTTGAGCGCCCAGCCGGCGTCACGTCTGGCAGCATGACGAACGCCTGGATGCGTCCCCTTAGAGCGTCACGTCTGGCAGCATGACCAACGTCAGGAGCCTGACGAGCGTCATCAACAAAAAGGTGAACATGACGTCTAGAACGAGAAGGAGGAGAGGCGTCCTGGGGTGACGCACGACGATCCTCCCAACACCCTCTGGGGACGAGTCTAGGGTTCCTTCCACGACGAGCAGGCGAAGCAGACGAAGGTGACGAACGAGGAGCAGGAGAAGGAGACCGCCTAGATCTCTTCACTGGAAGTCTAACATCCTTCCGACGAGGACGGGACCTGGACTCTCTCTCTGCAATGAAAGAGGAGAGTTGCTGCTGCATGGAGGCAATAAGGGTCCTCGTTGGTGACGCCTCTCTCTCTGGAGAATCACGGAACCTAGCGGCAGAAGGACGAGGGGGCGTCCTAATCCTCTTCTCTTGACGAAGGAGAGCTCTAGGGCGCTCAAAAACGTCTTCTTCGGATGACGTCCGGTACTTCTTTTGCGGGGGGAACGCATCCACAAACTCTGGCGAGGAGCACAGAGTAGGAGAGAGAGGACGTGAAGCGTCCTCCTCCCTAAAGCTTCTCTTAAGAGGGCGAGAGTCTATCTGACGGTTCCAACCCCTGCGTGGGGAGGACGTGTCAGAAGACGAGAAGCAGTCCTTCAGGACCCGAACACGAGTTCGCGCCTGGGCAGCCTGGGTAACGTCTTCAGGACCTGCCGCCGGGACGCCAGACCGGTGGGGTTCCCCGTCACCCTCCTTCGACTTTCGACATGCTCTCTCCCTGAGTCCTGGGAGTCCAGCAGAGGTCCAGGCCTAGAGGCATGATGGGGCCGATCTGACGCCCCCTCCACTGCACTGGGGGCACTAGTCACTTCACAACACTTATCTTGGAGAGCTGACACCTTAGATTCTAATGCACGAATCGATTCCATCATAGCGGAAAGCATATTAGTCTCCACTGGCACGATCTCAGGGGCAGGAGACAAAACCACAGGGTTAGGATCTAAAGGTACAGGGAGTTAGGGCCGACATCAACACTTCCATGAGAAGCACTCCTGGAGGAAGACCTCCTCAGTCGATCACGCTCCAACTTCCTCACATATTTATCATACGCTCTCCATTCATTTTCAGACAAAGAAGCACATTCATGACACCTATCATTCAACATGCATATATGCTTCCTACAGTTAGAACATACAGTGTGAGGGTCAACCGCAGCTTTCGGCAACCTCACCTTACATTCAGACATCACACACGCACGGTAACTAGCAGAGCTAGACCCAGACATAATGATAATCTAAAGCAAAACCCAAAGAAAAGTCAAAAAAGCGTATGCCGATCTACCGATCCAAAGTCAAAATACCAACAGACAATGAGATACTCAAGAAAAAAGCAAATCCTATGGCGGAGGTGCAGACAACAGTTGTTGACAACACCGGCGACAGAGAAAATCTGAATGGAAAATGGGAATGGTTCCTGATACCGCCTCCCCAGCGGCGGGAATGGGTACTAACCACCTGACCGGCCACTGCGTGTGCCGCGAAATTTGAAATTCTGTCGGACCTTCGGAGAATACAGCTATATATATATCTGACGGGTAAGTTTCATGAACAAACTTTATTTTATTATATAAAAATGTCATTTTTATATACATAACTTACCCAGTAATTACATAGCTGATTCCCACATTGAATGGATGTGGGAATGTTGGACATATCTACCCCAAAACTTCATTAATAGTAATGAGCCTGAGAACAGAAATTTGCTAACATTGAATCAATGTTGTTGAACCTTGTCTGATAAGAGAGCTATTACAGGTAGATACTGCCTCTGGTTGGTGCTCATCTTACCCAGTAGAGGCGAGGCGTTAAAGCCTTGAGGGCCTGCTACTACAGTGGGTGCTTTGTAGCAATGGACTAATTTCCCAAGGCTAGCAAAGGACAATAAGATGTCCCTGCCCAGGGCGTAGTACCACACAAAACAACCAGAGTACTGTAAATAGTCACCATAACCACCAAAAATCAAATTAAAGACACCAATACCCAACCATAAGACCAAGAGACTGGAGGGTACTCCAACTACATAGTACTCACAGGACTTTGCTCTCTACGTTTCCTTCCCCAACACCACGCCAGCCACATAAAACAGACCCAAGGTACTGCATTGATCGTAAGTAGTCTTGATACCCCTTAAATAATGCGATGCAAACACAGACTTGCACTTCCAAAACGTCACTTGCACAACTGACGCGAGGGATAAATTGCGCTTAAATGCCAAGGACGTAGCAACTGCTCTTATCTCATGGGGTTTTACCTTGAAAGAGGAGAGCAAGTCTTCGTTCACCATGGAATGTGCTGCGGAAATCAGATTCCTAAGAAAAAATGCCAGGGTATTCTTAGACAAGGGTCTAGAGGGATATTTCACAGAACACCAAAGGTTTCTTGAAGTACCACAAATGTCCTTCGTTCTGTGAAGAAAAAACTTAAGGGGCCTTATTGGACAGAGTTCTTTCTTCTTCAGACGGCCCCACTATCTCGGACAAGTTCTTGATCGTAAAAGAACGAGGCCATGGATTCAATGGCGATTTGTTCTTAGCCAGAAAGTCTAAGGAAAAGGAGCAAACTGCATTCCCCTGAGAAAATCCCATGTTTCTGTCTAAAGCATGGATTTCACTGGACCTTTTAGCGGTGGCCAAGGCGACCAGAAAGAGAGTTTTCCTGGTTAGATCCCTTAAAGAGATAGACTGCATGGGCTCAAAACATGAACTAGATAGCCACTTAAGAACCACATCTAAGTTCCAGGACAGCAAAGGTTTTTCTTTAAGCTTTGCGGTGTACAAGGACTTAATAAGGTCGGACAAATCCTGGTTCGACGATAAGTCCATTCCTTTATGGCGGAAAACTGAGCTAAGAATAGCTCTGTTTCCTTTAATAGTAGAGGTGGAAAGTACTTTAGCGGAGTGTAGGAACAGAAGAAAGTCCGCTATTTCTGCTACAAAGGTCTCAAAAGAGGACATGTTATTTTGTCTGCACCAGGCCCTGAAGATGAACCATTTTGCCTGGTAGGCACTATCTGAAGACTGTCTTCTACACTTCACAATTGCGTCTGCCGCCGCTCTTGAAAAGCCCTTCTTTCGGAGCAGTCGCCTAACAGTTTGAACCCTGTTAGGGCCAGAGAAGACAGGTTTTGGTGGAACCGACTGAAGTGAGGTTGCCTGAAAAGTTGTTGCCTCTGTGGCAGCAGTCTCGGGAAGTCCGCAAGAAGTTCTAGTAGATCCGGGAACCACTCTGTTGCTGGCCAGAAGGGGGGCTATCAAGATCATGGATAGGTTTTGATGAGACTAGAATTTGTTGATGACTTGCCTCACTAAACTGAATAGGGGAAAGGCATACAGATCTTTGTTGGACCAATCCTGCAACACTGCATCGGTCGTCCATGCCAAGGGATCTGGAACTAGTGAGCAGAAGAGAGGAAGTTGGTAATTTCTGGAGGATGCAAACAAATCTATCATAGGTTTCCCCCAGAGCTTCCACAGATCCAGACAAACCAATGGGTCTAATGTCCATTCTGTGGGAAGGATCTGTCTTTGACAGCTCAATTAGTCTGCAAAAATGTTGAGTATCCCCTGGATAAAACGCGTTGTCACTTGAGTGTCATTCTGGTGTAACCAAAGAAGGTCCCTTGCCGCTTCGTATAGGGAGAATGAGTGGGTTCCTCGTTTCTTGGTGTACGCCAGTGCCGTCGTGTTGTCTAAACGCACTGCTATTGTCCTCCCCCGAATTTCTGAAGCGAAGCACTGTAGGCAAAGAAATATCACCTGTAATTCTTTTACGTTGATGTGCCAGTTTTGCTATTCCTGAGACCAGGTCCCTGACACTTCTTTTAATCCCAAAAGAGCTCCCCAACCTAGGTTCGACACATCTGAAAAGAACTCTAGGGGTTCAGAGGATGAAGAGATTTCCCTTCTGATAGTCTCTTCCTGGAATTCCACCAACGAAGATCCTCCTTGATTTCCATCGTTATCGACTGGTGAGAAGGCCCAATTCTTGAGCCAAGAGAAGAGTTGTGCAAATGTCCTCTGTACACTGAGCTTTCGAGTGGGAACATAGTAGCCAGTCGTCTAGATATAGGGATATCTTTATCCCCATCAAATGAAGCCATTTCGCTAGAGGAGCCAATATCCTGGTGAACACTTGCAGCGCTGTTGATGGGCCGAAGCAAAGAGCCTGGAATTGGGAACACCTTGCCCTGAAACACAAACCTGAGGTACTTCCTCGAAGTCGGATGTACTGGAATGTGAAAGTACGCGTCCTGAATGTTGATGGACGCCATCCATTCTCCTTGGTGAATGGCTGCAAGGACCGAATGGTTTGTTTCCATCTTGAATGTTGTCTTTTTGACACAGACATTTAGAGCACTTATGTCCAAAATGGGTCTCCAGCCCCCCAATGACTTGGGCACTACAAAGAAATGGTTGTACAATCCTGGAGAATGAACGTCCACTACTAGCTCTATAGCCTCTTTCTGAACAAGGGACTCCACCTCTAGCAAGAGAGCAGCAAATCTCTCTGAGCCTGGAGAGTAAGCTGTCAATTCAACAGGCTTGCAGATTAGAAGAGGTTTGTTCAAAAAGGAGATAGTGCAGCCCTCTTTCAGGACAGACACTATCCAAGATTCTGCTCCCTATTGTTCCCACTGTTCCCAAAAGTGAAGGAGCCGCACTCCTACCTGAGTACAAGTAAGATTTGGAAGAGGAGTTTTTGATGGAATGCTGTGGGAAACAGGTTTAAGTTCTTGTTCTAGTCTGGGATCTAGAACGGGGGCTCCAAAAGGGAGTAGGTTGCAGCCTAGACAAAGATCTGAGAGGAAGAGTCGAAGAATCCTTGGGGTGTCTCGTAGATTGGGAGAGCAGGTCCTGAGTGTTCTTTTTCTGCAGGTCAGAGGCAAATTTCAATACTGTAGCCTGTGGAAAAAGATATGTCTTGTCCAAGGGGGAGAATAGGAGGGCGGTCTCTGAGACGGAGTGACGCCTTTTGAAGTAAAGGAGCACCAAAGCTCCCTCTTCTTGAGAACACCCATGGCGTACAGACTGGCTAACTCCTGCGTACTATTGCAAACACCCCCGTCAATACAGGAAAGTACTCCCAAGAGATCCGACGAGATTTCTTGAGGTAGCAAAGAGCACTGTCTAAGTCTGCGCGCCAGAGCGCCCACCTCCCAGTCAAGGAAGCTCATCACTTCGAACACCTTAAAAATATTTTTAAGAAGGTGTGCAAGTTCCAAGGCCGAGAACATAATTTTGGCTGAGGAGAAAGCTGATCTCGTAGCAGAGTCGATAAGGCTGGAAAAGTCTCCCTGAGAGGAGGCAGAAAATAGGTGTACCTTAGTTTTACGAGGCAGAGACTCCCAGGGGAAGGAGCTTCTCCGGTCGCATAAAACCTGTAGCTCGACCTGGACAATTCGGAAGGATGGAAACAAAAAACTGCTTTGCCTTGTTCCCTCTTCTCAGAAAACCACCCTCCTACTTCATCCACTGCCTTCTTTGCTGAAGAGGAAAGAACTAATTTTGGTAATTTCAAAGGACCAACTGACAGGGTTTCCATAAAGAAGGTCGAAGCAGGAACGGAGGGGGAAGCTGGTGAAAAGAAGCTAGGGTAAGTCGCTAGCAGGAATCTCAACAGCGCAGAGTATGCCGACGAAGGAGCACCTTGTTCTGGAACAACTACTTCTTCAGAAGAGACAGGAGAAAGCGATAAGTCTGCTGTTGTCTGAGCCGTAGGAGGAGCCTTCTGAAGTAAACTGAGAATATTAACCAGTTTGCTCTGAATTGGGTCAACTGGCGGAGGAACAATGTCCGAGAGGACACTACTAAGAAGCGGTGGAGGAGCGGGCACCAATGGGTGCTCGGGGTGCGCTGTTGAGATGGGAGTCAAGAGACAAAACCTGTTGGAGAACAATCGGGAGTTTGGCCGCTACGACACTAGGTGCTGGCCACTGGGGCGTTGATTGTAGAGATGAAGGTGCTGGGTGCGCAACTCCTGATGCAGTCGCTTCTTTATTCGACGAAGAACGTCTCCGTGCCACATGGTGCTTCGGCACCAAATTACAATCGTCATTCGAAGAAGATGAAGAGAATTGTTCTGGGGTGTCCCAATGACTACACGATGGACGCGCTGAATCCTTGCTCTTCTTACAAGGAAAGGGGGAAGAAACCTCAAACTCCACTGCACACCTTTTCAGTGGGCGTGACTAATCCTCATAGCGCCATGCGTGCCTGGGACTAAAATCTTCTGAGCTGGAGGACATACAATGAGAGCTCACTTGACGGCCTTTCCGACAGCCTTTGGTTGCAGTCTGGGATTCGTCAACAGACTGAACCAAGGGGACGACTGCTCGGGGGCAGAACTGCACCAACGTCCCTTAGGCTGCCAGTTTGACTCCTCCCAGGTGCTGAGGAGTATGTCAGGGACCTTGGCCTAGGAGAATCCACAGGCCGAACAGCCACCTCCTCCACTATCACTGCACTTGCACTGGGCGCTCTGACTCACTTTTGTCCATTACGGTGCTAATTTAGCGATCGATTGAACAATCAACTTGAGACGAGTGTCAATTTTCAACTCCAGACTGATGGTATTGGGGTCGGAAACGTGAGAGCCAGGTAAAGGAGAGGGTTGCACAGGTGGAGGAGATAGAATGGGAACAGAAGAAATTACAGGAGCAATTGCATCTGACTTAGCGGATGAATTCTGACTAGCTAAAAGCTTTACTAGATTCCCTAGCCATAGCTTTCCTCTTCCTATCTCTAGCTAGTTTCTTGAGATGTGCATCTTAAGTTTTCCACTTCTTAATATCTCAGCCATTACATTCCTCACAACGTAAATCTACTGAACATGTTTGTCCCCTACATAGAATACAAACAGTGAGCGTGTTGTAAGATTCTTTAGTTAGTCTAGTATTGTAACCTTTGCTGCAATACCTAATACTAGAACTACTAGTGTCAGACATCCAAAAAAATGGGCAAAGTCGTCAACCAGTGATCAAAATTTGCCAACACTATCTTAATTATGCCGAAAGGCTACGAAAATAAATACTTCACCAATTAAAGATAAGGCAAACAACCAGCAAAGAATAAATTCCAAAATTCGAGCTGCTGCCAACCACAGTCCTTCAACCACAGCCGGCAAAAACAAATTGAAGCTCTTTGCTATGTTGTACCTTCTCTTACACCCAAAAGTGGGCGGGGCACGTCGCCATAACCAAAACAAACTGGCGTGACCCGCAATTTCAAAATTTTGAGCTGCCGGTTAAAAGAAGCTAATAGCTATGTAATTACTGGGTAAGTTACTTATACAAAAATAGAATTTAGGCCATAGGCCAAGTGCTGAGACCTATGAAGTCATCCTGTGCTGAAAGGGAAATTGACATTATAAAGATCTGAAAAGTGTAACAGGAGGAAAACTTCACAGTTGAAGGTGGAAAGTAAGATGGAAGAAAGAGAATATGAATGGAGATACTGTACAAAGAATGAAAGGAGTTGCGGCTAGGGGCCGAAGCAACGGTCCAAAGAACCAAGGTAATGCCTACAGTGCACCACATGAGGTGCACTGATGACGCTATCCCCCCCTCCCCATACGGGGTTAACTCTCTTATACACTCACCATAGTTCTCTAATTCAATTACAGCTTTCGGTGCTTCTCGGGTCATGTAATGGATGGCATCTTGGTCTCCAAGCCAATCAGAACCTTTGACTGTATCATACATATGCCAAACCCAATTGTCATTCTGGAAATGAAATTCAGCCATGTTACATTACAGAAAGTACAGTAGTTATAATTACAGAAAGTATAGCAGTTATAAGCTCTTTCTATTTTCATAAATAAATATCCATTCATATTTTCCTTTTACTTCACGTAAAGCAGTAATCTACAAAACATAAAACACAATAATTTATGCAACTATTTTATTAAATATGCTAAAAATCTTATTCTATTCGACACTTGGACACACTTTAAATAATTTCTCATTTTTTAGAGAGAGAGAGAGAGAGAGAGAGAGAGAGAGAGAGAGAGAGAGAGAGAGAGAGAAGAGAGAGAGAATGTACACATGCGCGCACACACACATCCAGGCTAGAATTATATAATGACTTTACACACAAAATCCTTTACATAATTTTTCTCTCGTACACATGCGCACACACACACATCCAGGCTAGAATTATATAATGACTTTACACACAAAATCCTTTACATAATTTTTAACATATTTACTGAAAATCTTATTCTAATAACATTTTAGATAATTTCTTATATCTAACCTACAATCTTGTGTTTGGTTTTTGTTTTCTTTGAAAATTTAAGCACTCAAATTCATCATTGTCTGAATTATGCATCAGAAACAGAAGGGGAGGGGGGGCCAGACTCATGAGTAGCACAGAATAAGGCTGAAGAAATTCCATTGGCTGGGATGACACTGTCATCATGAACCTGTGTAAGCATAAGAACAGCTTCATTTACACACACACACACACAGGAATGGTAATCGAATTGACTGATTGACAATTAAAGCCTAAAGCCTATAGCAAGTCCTTCTGTCTGCTTAAAAAGCAAAACTGAAAAACAAATCTGTCCACAGAGAGACAAAATAAATAGTTACTTTTATGGTACAATATGCAAAAATTTAGGAAATCCATACATTGTCCAAACAAATAATGTACTAGAGCTTAGGCAATGCATAATGGAGGTTGAAAACCTTTGGTTATACAATGTGTTTACTGATACACAATTATTTAGTCACATTTTGTTAGAGGATATTAAGTTATCAAAACTTGAGTAAAATAACCATATGCAATGCAAGAAAGAGGGGTACACAGACATACAAAGACATCCACATGATTGCTTATGAAACCTGCTGTTTACATGTACTACAGTAGTTTTCATATTGCATACAATACTTTTTAGTCGGAGAGCTGGTTGTAAGTCCAAAAAAAGTTAAGTATACCTTAGTTTAACCAGACCACTAAGCTGATTAACAGCTCTCCTAGGGCTGGAGCAGGTATGTCCTTAATTGAAGGGTGCCTGTAACAGGCAACCCATTCATCCCAAGGAGCCAGCTATGCACAATTTTACTGTAATAATAATAACAGTAGTAATAATAATGATGATATTTGACTACTTCCCAGTAATACAGCGTTACTGAGTTTGACTTGGTACAAGTACTAGCAGTCTATGCTGTATGGGGTAATATTAGCTTACTAGATATTTCAACTTTGCCCCAACATATATTTCGATCCATTTTTGAGGGAAAAAAGGTCTTAAATGTCACTAAATAGAGTAATTCTAACAACCATAACCATTCCTATTTTAATCACTTGTAATCCACATCCATCAATTAAGAAAACTGTAAAAAAAATGTATGATAGGAATATTGTACTTAAATAAGACCTGCATCTGGCAACAGTCAATGCTGCAGTGACAGGCAGCAATAAGCTGTCAGAAAAAAGCTATTAGATATTTAAATGTTTCATATCTGATTTTGTTGCCTTGTACTGTATTAAGATGTGTACATATATTTTTGTACACATCTTAATACAAACAGTCTCTACCTAACACTGAAATGGAAAATATTCAAGCATATACAGTACATATTCATTTTTATACATAGTTTATACAGTATACGTTATTATCTACTGTTAACCCCTTGCGTTTTGATATGATCATGTCAGACATAATACAGGTACTGGGTTCCATCCCGATCTCTTCACGTGAGAATTATTATTTCACGCCATGCTATTTGAAGGAATTTTAGGGGAAACATTCAGATCATTTGAATGGGCCATGACTACATGGTAACTCTTATAGCAACACTAACACCTCAGCTCAGCGATGAGGAAAAATAGCCTCCCATGAGACTTCATTGGGGAAGGAACTATATCTCCTCGTCGACCCCCAGTATTTGCGGGGGGGGGGATAGGGACCACAACCATCCCTCTAAAAAGGCTTAGAACTGCCCACTTTAATAGTTCAAACCAACGACCCCCTCTAAAAATGCTTACAACTGCCTGGTTTAATAGTTCAAACACCAAATACATAAAAAAGTATACTGTATTTAATCATGAAAATATAGTCATTAGTGAATATTGCTCTACGAAAAAACCCGCGAACAGGCGAATTTTCCGTGAACAATTTGGAAGCGTTCCACAGAAAAATCTGCGAATAGGTGAAGACGCGAATGCTGAACCGCAAATAAGTGGGGGGTCGACTGTGCCTCACAAATATTTGTACATAATAATTATATTCAGGGATTGTTACTGGTTTTCATTCTTATCTTTCACAATATTAAATGAGCTGTAATTGTAATTTTGCAAACTAAAGTAAAAAGAATATATATAACTCACTAAAATTAACATAATGAGTGTCTTATTAAAGAGGGCCCATGTGAGGTTAGAAATGTTTACTTTCAACTTCTCATATAAGGTAAAGAAATTTTTTCAAATTTTTTCTTATACCATGTGCATATCTTTGTCTTTCCTTTCATTTTTTTTTTGTAACTGCCTGACCTTAAAATTTGACTAGTCTAGGGTTTTGTTAATGTAAATTTAGCCCGAACTGTAGTATTATAAATTGAAAACCCATTCTTAAAGAAATGAAATCAAATGTTTGAATGGACTTGTAGTCAACAAATTTACCCTGAATCACTTCTTTACAAACTAACTCCCTTTAAAAACCCAATCAAATAAAAGAATATTAATTATGCATGAGTCTAATATACATTATCAAATACATAGTTGGCAACATTACGGATTCACTCATACAAAAGAGAAAAGGGAAAGAGAAAACACATCTAAAGATTATGACTGGAAAAAACATGCACTTCCATAGGCACAGAAATAAAGATTGAATTTTGATATGAAGAGTAGACTTCATGACACAGACAAACAATGATGGGTCAATTACACTAGAAACAAGGAACCCTTGCTTACAGGTTTAAGCAGTCAAGTGTTGGTCATACAGCACTTGCTTCATTCAATCACACTAACCGGATTATTCCGTTATGTACTAGGTATGATTTTTATTTTCCCCAAACCAAACAAATTTGATAAGCAATGAAATCTATTAAGTTGAAGTCCATAAGGTGAGGTGATACTATTCTAACAGCAAACACCTTTTAAACCATGAATACGCCAAAAATGACCTAAAGATTTATCATTATTTCTCTAAAATAGGGAACAGCAATCATCTTCCATAAGTCCAAGATGGTAAGTCAATCTCCACTAAAACAAAATCAACACTTACCTCCATATTACCTAAGGCAGCATTAATGCCACCCTGAGCAGCTACAGTGTGAGACCTTGTTGGGAAGAGCTTGCTGATGACAGCTGTTCGAAAACCTTCTTGAACCAAACCAAAAGCAGCCCTTAAGCCTGCACCTCCAGCACCAACAACAACCGCATCATATGTATGATCTACAACAGGATAATCACGTGACAACTGAAAGAAAAATGAAATTATGTCTCAAATTTCCACTACTGTATTCTCAAAATCACAGATTTTTAAAATTTGTATTTTTCATAACTAACAAACCTGGGATCTTAACATTAGGATACATCTAGCGCCAACTGGAACCGGTAAAAAATTCAATAGAATTTTATATGCAAGGAACTGGTGACATCTAAACAAATACATGTCTCTTTAATAACTATATTCATAAAAAGAAAATTTTAGTGTAGTATTGCTTCATTATGCATAAAATGCATACATTCTTATGAATATCTGATATGCACCTTTAGGACCTTTTGACCAGGTTTCCACATAACAGCCTGACAACCTATCACTGTCATTCACTACAAACATACTATCACCACCATTATTCACTACAAGCATACATTCTATTGGGCCAAGCTGCAGTCATCACTTGCTTAGCTTTTCACAGAAAAAAAAAAACCTCATATGTAAATAGAAAAATGCACGCCAAAAGCAGAACCATATATAGCTAAAAAATGAAATGAAAACAAATTTAAACATATGAATAAGCTTAAAACAAGTAAGGGAAGGCCATGGTACGAGCCTATAGTTTGCAAACTTTGGTACTGAGCAAATGAAAGCATAAACTCAAGTGATCTGACAGCCACAAATAGCAGCAAGAACACTACAGCATTAAGAAAAACCTCTTCCATTAATCATGTAAACTTCTACCTACATACCTTTCCAATTACCATGTACACTTCTATCAACATTTTCAATCTTCTATCAACATTTTCAATCTATTAAAAAAAATTACAATAGGTGTTTTCAGATCGAAATTTCAAGTTCCATTCACTGCTGAAGTTTACTATTAAGACTTGACTCACCATTAAGAATGTTGATCCCATATGAGGTGCAACACTTTTGTTTGCTCCCTTCTCATAAGATCAAATCAATGAAATTAATAGGATTGATGAACTTGGCTCAACTCTTTCCAGGATAACTTTCACTGCAGAAAGGTGATTCCTGTCATCAGGTGCTATTTTTGCCACTGTAATACTGAGCTGAAGGATTCACTCCTCTCAGCAGCTTCAAAAGAGTCTGGCTAACTCTTCCCCATATGTATTCTAAGGAAATCAATCTCCCATATGAATTCTAAGGAAATCAATCTAACTAGAGTAGCAGACAGCAGTGACTCATTTGCTTGATAAACTTTCACTGCTTAAAGGTGATTCCCATCATTAAGTGCTATTTTTACCATTGTAATACTGAGCTGAAGGATTCACTCCTTCTCTTGGCAGCTTCAAAAGAGTCAGGCCAACAATTCCCATACATATTCTAAGGAAATCAATCTAACCTGAGCAGCAGACTGCAGAGACTCATTTCTTCTCTTCTTCTACTATATTTTAGCATTCTGTTTCTTGTTACATTTTCTCAGATCCTCATAAACTTGCATCCTTAAAGAAGCAGATTTTATATGCTTCTTTAAATGCTTCTTTAAGAAATATGATAAAATAACTGTCAAACAAAGCATTATTATTATTATTATTAACTATGTCAACCACAGCATTATTATTATTATATTATTAGCTGTAAAGATGCTTTACAAACCAACAGAACTTGCGTAAAACTTTCAGTAGTATAAAAAAAGATAGAGATGAGCTATAGAATTTTTTAATATTAATAAGTTCCTACAAGTGTTTGTTAATGGACTTGAGTCTCCTTCATAGACAAAAGTATTGTGTGAACAGAATGAACACTTAAAATGAAAAACCAAAATCAAGGCATTACCATACACTTACTTGGTCTGTCGAAGTATTGGCACTCGATCGCCGGCCATCATGAGTAAAGTGGAAGTTTCTGGAAAATCCTGCTACAGGTCGACTAACAGCAGCAGTCTGGAACAGGTAGAAATCATTAATTCCAATACAAACAATAACATATTAAAAACCAATAAAAATAACAAAAACCTAATGTGGCAAACAAAGTACTGTACTGTACTTCACTACCCATAAATTCAACTGCCATCTAAGAAAATAACACTAACTGCATACATTATATGACTTACTCTACACCTTATGTACTGCTGCCCAATATGAGCACCAACAGCTAAAAGTGCAGTACTACAGTGTCAGGTCAACCACAATGAGGCATATATTTGAACCCTTGAATACACACCACCTTCAGATTATAATCACCTCCTTCCTTAGTTTCCACAAACCATTTTTTCTATTCTCAGATTTCCAGATACAGCATTTCCGCAAGTTATTTTTAATATAGGATCTCACGGCATTTGCTCTCCACACCTTTCCCAGTGGAAACCTTAGCTTTATCTCACTAAGGTAACATCAGCCATGCACCAAAATGATAATTTGTGCTCAAAAGGACTAAGGGGTCACTCCATGGTTTAATGCTCTTTCCCAACGACAAAATCAGTACCACCTGATTTTGTATGACAATAAGAGTTAAGAATTTAATTCCATAGTACAGTATAATTAATCTGTCCATTAATAATACCTACAATTCAATTTATATTCAAGAAGCTTATGTCTAATAACAGTTGATGCACGCAATTCCAGTACAATGGTACAACGATAATCAAACTTAATTTGTTCTAGAAGGCTGTTGAAGTGCCATTTTGTTCAAGTATTGAGCAAATTTTTCCCTTACGAAGTCATGTAAATTAGATTAATACATTCCAGAACACAACAAATACAAAAAATATAGATGAAATAAATGCTATTTAATTCTCACTTCACCTGTACCTAGGTTAGCTGATGGCTTATGTGGAAGGTGGTCAGAAATATCAAGAAAAGCAAAAATTTTTGTTTCGAAAGCAAGTCCCCCTCCATAAAAATGGCAAGTAACTGTGCTTCTGGGGTTCTTTTTCTTCTGATTTACTTTCTTCTTGAGACTCACCAAGTTTGTCTTACTAAAATCCTGTCCAATAATGTTTGTTTGTGCCTTTTTTAAAATTACTCCTCAAGTGAGTCATAGCAATATCATTCAGCAGGGCTATAACACAGCTTTACCAGGTTGACATTTTGCAAGGAAACTTTTGAACTCACTCCCCTTATAAGAACCCTCTAGTGTTCTATTCTTCTGTAGTGAGCTCTGCTCCATGCTCCTCCATTCAATCTACACAGTCATCACCACTCACCACCAAGCCCACAGACTTGCCTAGAAACACAATATCCTCCACAACAGCCTCAGCTTCAAAGAAGGTCTGTATGCTACAGCATCTGGCCACAATTGCCTATAGGCATCGTCAATACTTAATTCTGTACGACATCCCCCAGGCTTTGTCTGTGAGGCTTATGAAATGGAAGATGTTGAAGTGGTTCTTTCAGAACTCTCTTAAGGTCAGCTCTGTATCACAGGTCACTTCATAGCACCTCTGGAATAATACTTTAGAGACAGGGTCTTGAAATTAGAGATGAACTGCTGGTCTGTGTGATGATTGAGGGTTGTTTTAAGGGGCAAGAGAGCTTCACTGTTATGAAGTAAAAAGACCTCCAGCAACTTGGCTTCTAAGAGCCTGGAGGATGAACAGGAGGACTTTCCAGCATAAAAAGGGGTTCAGAAGCATTTGTTTCTTCTTGAGGTGTTTCTTGACACTAGGGCCAACCAGTTCATTCACCCACTCAGTAATAAAATTTCCACATTACCCAGGCTTTACTATTAGGCTTCCACATCCCATTTAATTTATTCATAACATTTTTCTTAAAAACCCTCAGGTTCTCTGAGCACTAGGCAAATAATGGCTGCTTTTTTTTTAATTCCCACAATTGCATTCCTACACAGCATAAAGAGTGAATCTGTTCTTCATTGGCTAGTGTCCTGGCAGTGACTTCTCAAGTGTTACACAACTTTTTTTTTTTTAGAACTATCCCTCTCATGACAAATGAACCCTTGTTCAATAACAAAAGTCTCGGCCTCTATATAATCCTTAAGCTCTTCAACATCTTTTTTGGCAGTACCTCTGTCAGAAGTGGCAACTTTCCCATGCCTCACCACAAGGTATATGCCACTTATCCTAATTTTTCAAACCATCCATATTTGGCTTTGAATACTTGACCACCTCCACTTGTTCCAGATGTTTTTTTTTTTATAGTCTTGGGCACAAACAGCACATGCATTACTTCTTTTCCCTGTTGGTTACTGGTATTGTGGTTAGTGTCTTGGCATTCTACTCAGATGTCGAGAGTTCATGCCTCCTTAAGGGCTATGAAAAATCACTGGCTATGTATCATGTCCAGTTATTACCAGTGTGGGGGGTTGTGGTGGGAATATTAGGGATAAAGGGTGCCTGATTACCCTTTAAATGGTAGATAAACCAAACAACTTAATTTTTTTTTTCAACCTACAGACTCCTTACAGTTTTCCTACCTTCCCAACATTCAGTAACAGTGACTGACTTTCCTGGATCACAGGCCTATGCGAGAAGAAACTGCTGAAAAACTTTGTAAATGCTATTTCAAAAATTTATATATTATGCAAGCCTATGAAAAGAAATGACTGAAGAACTTTGTAAATGCTATTTCAAAACTTTACATATTATGCAAGGCCAGGTATACTTGCAACAGGCTAACTGATACAAAATCCTTGTGATAGGTTGGAATACTTGGGGCTTAACGAACAACCGAAAACTGCCATGTTTGCACAATTTTTGGCTGGCTGGGTGGCATAGGCCTAAGCCTAAAGGATTTTTACTTACTCTGCTATCCTGGTTATTACAGTGAGACTAATCCTTTGGACCTGGTTACAGTCAGCAAGTTAACAAATGATAAACGAGGAGCGAGGTTAGGTTATGCCCAAGAATCAGGACGCTTTTTTCGACAAATGGGCTTTGCGAGTCACCCAATCGGTCTAGCGTTTCGGCTACTTGTACTGTCCTAAACACTTGCCAACTTTTAATGGTTCCTATGTTATTACCCAAATACCGTGATCTACCTATCCTTGATAAATCTGATCAATATGCCACATACTTCCACGTCAATCTTCTGAAGGGGTGTCACCCACTAATGAATACAAAGGTTGTAGGCAATCACACCGGAAAACAAATGTACGGTAGGTTTTGGCATCCGTGGGCTAGCCTTCCTGTATTTTGCTGGTGGCTACCAGAGGCTTCCCTTCATTCACTAACTAATACGTGTGCTTTACGCACATATGGATTATGCATTCCTTCAATTAAAGATTATCTTTCAAAATGAACGATTTTTCGTGAGGTAAAAATACGATGAACGATTTTTCGTGAGGTAAAAATACGACGGTGATTGCGTCTCAAGTTTATGCAACCATCATCTGACGATGATGACGTAAGGCACCTGAACAATACCGCAAACATCACATTGTCAGCTGTTTTAGCCAAAATGAACAAGCAGTGTTGGATAAAAACTTATGGTTAATATTTACCAGCGGAGATGGAATAAGCTTCGCAGCAAAGGTTGCCGATGCCTTTAGTGTAGCGGCCATCGTCGCCGGGAAAGTGTCGGAGCGGAGCTTTCACCTATCGTTGATAAGCACAGTATTGGTCTACTGAGAGCTGCGGCCCCGCTCAGCTGTGGCAGCAACGGTCCGATCGCTTTTGGAAAGGGGGATTGGCTCTGCCCCAGCCCCGCCCCCACCCCTCGGCGCTTCTTCTTCTACCTCTCTCTCATATTAATTCAATTAAATTATGCATGTCAGAGGCTATTGCCTCGAGATAACAATGTTTATCATAACTTTATAATTTTATAAGTTGATATAAAGCGATTGTTCAATAGATATTTCGGTTGTTTACTCATCTGATCATTACACAAGCATTGCATAAGTGGTTTATACAAGCGTCGGCTACTGTAAATAATGCAACGCAAATCAGTTTTATAATGTCTAAGGTACGCTTAAATAATATTGAGTGTTTACATATGTGTTTTATTTTATACTGTAGCGTTATCCCATATTTATTAGCATCTTTCTTTCTTACATAAGAAGCCCGTTTGAAGTCTACGCATGTGCACAGACATTGCTGCAACAGACCGAGAAAATTGTGGAAATTTAACCATTATTTCTAATAAACTGAGTCGGCACATCAATAATTACAAATGCTAATGATCCTTTTATTCATATACATTCATGAACTGGTAGTGAAGAATCTTTATTTCAAGAGGGAAACAAGAGGAACATTTACGTAATTGTACACAAATGGGAAGTTGCATATTCTTTAAAGGGGATGTGTAAGGATGTTATAAATACGACAGATTAAAACATATGATTACCGATGAACCAAAACCAGTAACACAGACATTTCACAAAGAAAACTATTGATTAATTCTGTCCTAAATCATATTCCATAGTTGTCTTTGTAAGAGTCAGTTGACGGATTCACAGGAAGGTTGCATCAAAGATGTGAAGAAAGCAATGTCTGCAGCAATGTCCTTGATGAAAGTGCATCATTAAAACTACAACCGCCAGTTTGTGAGAGAGGTGCGAAATAATGAGCAGGGAGACAAGTACTGCTGATTTACTGATATTGTTGTTTTAGATTTAGCTGCTTCACATCTTTGATGCAACCTTCCTGTGAATCCGTCACCTGACCCTTACAAAGACAACTATGGAATATGATTTAGGACAGAATTAATCAATAGTTTTCTTTGTGAAATGTCTGTGTTACTGGTTTTGGTTCATCGGTAATCATATGTTATAAATCTGTCGTATTTATAACATCTTTACACATCCCCTTTAAAGAATATGCAACTTCCCATTTGTGTACAATTACGTAAATGTTACTCTTGTTTCCCTCTTGAAATAAAGATTCTTCACTATCACTTCATGAATGTATATGAATAAAAGGATCATTAGCATTTGTAATTATTGATGTACCGACTCAGTTTATTAGAAATAATGGTTAAAATTTCCACAATTTTCTCGGTCTGTTGCAGCAATGTCTGTGCACATGCGTAGGCTTCAAACGGGGCTTCTTATATAAGAAAGAAAGATGCTAATAAATATGGGATAACGTTACAGTATAAAATAAAACACATATGTAAACACTCAATATTATTTAAGCGCACCTTAGACATTATAAAACTGATTTGCGTTGCATTATTTACAGTAGCCAACACTTGTATAAACCGCTTATGCAATGCTTGTGTAATGATCAGATGAGTAAATAACCAAAATATCTAATGAACAATCGCTTTATATTAACTTATAAAACTATAAAGTTATGATAAACATTGTTATCTCGAGGCAATAGCCTCTGACATGCATAATTGATGAAAACTAGCTGCTTATAAGGCGGGATGCGGACGTCTGCGTGGTTTGCAGAGACCGCTGGTACAAAGATTTACAGGTGACCTGAGGTCAAACTAATTCCTTAGAAAACATAGTGATAAACAATGTCTGACATGTGAAATAAATAACTTGTTACTTGTACATAATACATGATTGCTTAGAAAGACAACATATACACAGTTTACAATTATGATGACAAATATATATCCCGCTCGACCTTAGGTCGTGGAGAGGCACCGCAGAAAACGGGATGTTCTCCACAGAGAACGCGTTGAGCGGGGACTGTGCAATACCACCCCCCCCCCACAACTAGACGGAGGTAACGTCTGATTAAACCAGGTATCTGCTGGGGTGACGAAGGGGGCCTCTCTTTCTTGATGTCAACTGGAGAGGGTGGTCACCTTCCCCGATGTCCTCTGCAGTGGTTTGTTGGGGTGCCTTTCCGTCAGGTTTCTGGGTTTTCCGGGGATGCCCTCGCCTTCTTCCTGCGACTGGGGTTGTTTGAGGGGCTGCTGTATCCTGCAGGAGATCTTGGGGTCCACCTTTGTTGCCCCCCTCCAGGAATGTGGGTTTAAGGTGATCTATTGACACCCAGTCTTCCCGCCCGTGGATGGATATTCAGAATGCCTTCTTGTTCCTTTCTAGTAGAGAGAAAGGTCCCCCGTGGGGCCTAGTCAAGGGTGGGTGTATGGCGTCGTCCCTGACGAAGACGTGGGTGGAGGAGGACAGCCCAGGGGGTATGAAGGGGTACGTCCTGTCGGTGAATGTCTTTTGGCAAGGGGCGAACTTTCCAACTCTGTCTTGGAGCCTCTGCATTCCTATGTTGTCCCTGTTCTCTGCGATGAGTTCCCCTGGGACTACCAGAGTCTCCCCATAGACTTTTTCGACTGAGGAGGGGTCGCCGTTGGCTCTGGGAGCGGTCCTCAACCCGAGGAGGACCCAGGGCAGCTGGTACTTCCAGTTTTATGAGGAGCAACGAGCCATGAGGGACGCCTTCAGAGACCTGTTGAACCTTTCCACCATTCCGTTGGCTGCAGGGTTGTAGGTGGTGGTGCTGTGATGAGTGGTCCCCATTAGACGTGCCAGGGCGGTCCACAGCTCGGACGAGAAAGCGGGTTCCCTGTCTGTCGTTATGCCATCTGGGACACCGAACTGGCTGATCCAGCTGGAGAGGAGGGCTTCTGCGCATGCACTGTAGGTGGCTTCTTCCATGGGCGTAGCTTCGGGCCACCTGGTGGAGCGGTCGACGACTGTCAGTAGGTATCTGGCTCCTCCTGATGGGGGAAGAGGTCCAACTATGTCGACATGGATGTGCCCAAAGGGTCTCTTTGGCTGGGGCAATTCGCCCACTCCCGATTCGGTGTGCTGCCCCACTTTATTTGTCTGACACCGCATACATTGTCTTGCCCAAGCCATCGCGTCTTTCCGTATGCTGTGCCAGACGAACTTCTCCATCAGCAGTCTGGCTGTTGTCCTTCCGGAGGGGTGGGATAGGCCATGGACGGTGTTGAAAACCAGCCGACGTCTGGAGGTGGGTACCAGGGGGCAGGGGCGTCCAGTACTGACATCGCTCAGTAATGTTGATCCTCCTGAGCTGAAGGGCACGTCCTTCCACTTCAGCAATGTGACGGCTGTGCGGTAGGCTGGGGTCTCAGGGTCAGCAGCTTGTTCGCGGGCGAGGTCCTCGTAATCAATCCCAAGCTGTACGGAATCAATCTTGATCCTCGAGAGGGCGTCGGCTAATGGGTTCATCCTGTCAGGGAGGTATTTGATGGTGCAGGTGAACTCCGCGGTGGCCGCAAGGTGCCACTGCTGCCTAGAGGACCATGCGTCCCCCAGCTTCGTGAGGGCGTGGACCAGTGGTTGGTGTTCAGTCCATATTGTGAAGGGCATCCCCTCCAGGAGGAACTTGAAGTGCTTGTACCGCCTGGTATGCTGCGAGGAGTTCTCGGTCGAAGGTGCTGTAGCAGGACTCGGTGGGGTTTAGCCTCCTACTGAAGAAGGCAATAGGCTGAGGGGTCCCTCTGATGACCTGTTCCAGAACTGCTCCCCAGGCGATGTTGCTGGCGTCTGTCGACAGCTGGAGGGGAGCGCTGGGGTCCTAGTGGGCCGAAGACGTTGCTTTGGCAGGGAGGCCTTCGTTAGGAGGAAAGCCTTCTGCTGGTCGGGGCCCTACACTAAGGTCTTTGGACGTCCCTTCAGGACCTCCGTCAGGGGAGCCATGGTGTGAGCAATCCCCGGGATGAATCTTCTGTAGTAGTTGACCATCCCGAGGAATTTTTGTACGGCCCTGATGGAGGTAGGGGTGGGAAACTTCTTGACGGCTTCGATCTTCGACGACATTAGGCAGATGCCTTCCGGGGATATCTTGTGGCCCAAGAACTCACCTTCTTGACGCCGAAGTCGCATTTGTCAAACCTGACGATGAGGCCACTCTCCTATAGGCACTGCAGGACCTTCCGCATGTGTCGCAGGTGTTCCTCCCAGGATCTGGAAAAGATTAGGATCTCGTTGACGTACCAGACACAGAAGTCTAGGTTCCCCAGGATGCAGTCCTTCAATCTCTGGAAGGTCGCAGCCATGTTCCTCAGGCCGAAGGCGGAGAAGGCTAAGACGTAGGACCCGAAGGGCATGAAGATGGTGATTTTGGGGGTGTCCTCCAGTGCTACTGGGACCTGAAAATAAGATTTTAGTAGGTCCATTTTGGAGAATATCCTGGCCCCATGGAAAGAGGCCGTCAGATCCTGCATGTTCGGCAGGGGGTAGTGGTCTGGTTCCGTTGCCAGGTTCAGCCGCCTGTAGTCGCTGCAGGGCCTCCAGGTGCCGTCTGCTTTCTGCACCATGTGAAGAGGGGAAGCCCATGGGCTGGGAGCCTTTTTGCATAAGTCCATCCTTTCCATCTCTGCAAAGGCCTTTTTGGCTTCCTGAAGGCACTGCAGGGGAAGCCGTCAGAACTTCGCGTGCGTCAGGAGCCCTTTGTCTTGATATGGTGGTATATCCTGTGTTTGGCAGGAGTCCCGGGCATCTGGTGGAGCTCGGGTTTGAAGACCTCCGGAACTCCTTCAGGAGGGAACCATACTGGTGGGGCACGATGGAACAGATGGTGGGCTCCCTGGGGCCTGGCGACAAGGGCAGCGACTGGCAGGACTGGGTGTCTAGCAGGCGTTTGCGGCCAACGTCGACTGCCAGACTGAAGTGGGTGAGGAAATCCACGCCCAAGAGTGGAGTCCTGACGTCCACGATGATGAACTCCCAGCTGTACCTCTGGCCAAGAATGGACATCGACAGGGGCTTGGTGCTGTAAGAGAGGATGGGGGACCCGTTTGCGGCCGTCAGGCAGGTAGTCGGGTCCGGCGGTCATCTGCAGTCCTCTCCAGAAGGTGGAAACACAGAACACATGGCTCCAGCGTCGACCAACATCATCTTGCCAGAGATCGCGTTGCGGACGTAGAACCCTACTGGTAAGGGGCCCCTGGGTATTTTTGTTGTTGCTGCCACGGCAGCCTGTGGGGTTGGCCTCCTCCGTTTCTTGAAGGGAAGAAAGGGCAGGGGGCTTTGCACCTCCGGGCAGCTCTCCTGAACCTCTGGTGGAAGTAGCATAGCCCCGGCCCTTCCCTCTTCTGCTGGTGGGACGACCTTTTCTGCTCAATGGAGTTGACAGGCTCCGTGGTGCGGTCCTCCGGCAGGAGGCCATTAGCGGAGTGTGCGGGCGTGGTCACCCGCTTGGCCGCCTTCGTGGAGTCGATTAGCTGCTGCGCCAACCTGATAAGGTCCTCAACTGGCATGGCAGGGTGTACAAGTCCGTGATCTGCCCACGGACTTCCGGCAGTAGCTGCCTCAGGAAGATCTCCCTCAACAGACTGATTTCCTTGCGCCTGCTGTTGCTGTCAGTCTCGGGGGGAGGAGGAGGAGGTCCTGGAGGGCGTGCCACACTTCCAAGAGGTTTCCCTCCTGCCAGGGGTTGAGGATGAGGTCAAGGGCACAGGCAGGACTCGACGAGAGTGGATTTCAGTTCTTGGAAGGTGGCGGGGACCGACATTGTCATCAACCAAGGGGTGATCTTCTTATAAATCTCCTCCGGGAGGGTGTTAATGGTGATGTCCACCTTCAACACCTTGTCAGTAAGGCCTGCTATTCTGAATTGCCCCTCGACCCTGTAAAACCAAGACGCTGCGTTCTCCCTGGTGAATGGCGGCAGTCTTATGTTAAGGGCCGTCTTAGGTTGGTCTGTCAGGGGGGCCATCACGTGGGGCAGCGGTACCGGTGTGGAGGTGTGCGCGGGGTTAGGGGTTGCGAGAGGGAGGTGTCTGCCTCCGAGAGGTTCGCGGTAATTTGTACGTGGTTGGGAATGTCTCCGTCCATGCTCTCTTTGCGCTCTCACTTGGAGTGTGTGGGAACACTCATGCCAATACACGCTGGGGGAGTGTGCTGTGTGGGTCCGCTAATGACATTGGCGACCTGCCGACAAGGGTCGGCTAATGCCCGAACGCTTTGTTAGAGAGCCGTAGTTAGTCTGTTAGGGGTGTGGATTAGGTTCATTGGGCCAAGACTTAGTCACCGTTTGGGTCCATTAATGGCTTCCGGGAACCACTCTGGGGGTCACCACTGTGAGAGAAGTGCAAAATAATGAGCAGGGAGACAAATACTGCTGATTTATTGATGAAAACTAGCTGCTTATAAAGCAGGATGCGGATGTCTGTGTAGTTCACAGAGACCGCTGGTACAAAGATTTACAGGTGACCTGAGGTCAAACTAATTCCTTAGAAAACAGGACAGGTTTATACAGAGAACATAGTGATAAACAATGTCTGACATGCAAAATAAATAACTTGTTACTTGTACATAATACATGATTGCTTAGAAAGACAACATATACACAGTTTGCAATTATGATGATGAATACATATTCCGCTCGACCTTAGGTCGTGGAAAGGCACCGCAGAAAATGGGATGTTTTCCACAGAGAACGCGTTGAGCAGGGACTTCACAAGTTCACTAAATATGATAGATCCTAACAGAAAATCTCTTGAATGCAAACCTGGAGAATGAGTGATGGGAACGTAAAGACCGCCATTAATCTAAATTTGCCGAAAGAATTTGATCTACATGAGTCTAAATTTCTTCTTTTGCAAGAGGTCGGTGAAAGCCATAAAAAAGGATCACTGTATCTTAAGAAAAGATAAATAAAGGCGTTGGTAGCTTGCTATCAGAATTCAAGTACGTGATGCAAAGAAAAACTAATTTTTTTTATCTGCTGAAAAAAAGTTATCGGGTGCATGAGCATTCACAGTGAAGCTGAATTACATCCTCTCCCAAGCATAGGAGCACAGACTTCCATAACACTGACAGTGGAACTGACCCACGGTCGTAATGGACAGTGTGACGTTGTGAAGCTTCATGGCAACTGTGATGCTGATGCTATCCTAGCCAAGCAGAATGCACTAAATCGAGAGATTCATGTACGAAGGATGAGGGAGGAAGTTCCCTAATGGTGGTACAAGGCCTGCTAACCATTATTGTGAAAAAAAACTCCACCACAAGAAATCTCAAGAAATTACAGTTCCTGAGAGGCAATTTCATCTCTGTTGGAAATGGAAGCTTTAACAAAATTTCTTGTGTTTTGGCAATATTACATGATTATTTTTATTACAGTGCTTGCAAGGAAAATTAATCATTTCAACGAACCTGCAGCTTTTGAATTTTATCTTGAGAGTCACTAATCATGATATTAGTAAATACTAAAAATCAACAAAATAAACAGAATTCATAAAATGTTTTTCCGTGAAATACCAGACAAAATAGATAAAGGCTCACTGAAACATCACCAACAGCAAGTTCATGTGGCTTTCACCTAATAGCATGGACAGGATCAAGGAATCAGGACATATCTCCAACACACAAATTACACATTTCAAAATTAAGCGCCTTCGCGGTTGACTAAGCAAAAGATAGCATGAAAATCGGTTTGAACATTTGGGTTCAAGACCACTTTCTAGGTTATGTCGGATAAAATTTGAAAGTTACTGAAGAAAAGCACAAGTGCCTAATTGTTTGATGGATGCGTACAAGTTATCAGGAAAGAAAACTTCTAAATTGAAGGTATCTATCTATAAGTGAGTTTGAAATTACCTTTTCAGCAACCAACACTGGAAGGATAGAGGCCAGTCTTCAATTATTGCAATCTGGACCCATATTCCCTTTCAAAATAGGCACAGCAGTATGCAGTGTCATTTTATTTTGGAATAAATATCCCTCGCTTGAATCGACGAAAGGGGCCAGTAATGGATGGTAATGAGTTTCAGAGTTAATACCAAAGCATCCCATTCAAAAATAATACGAACCATCAACCGAATCTTCACTGCCTCGACTGTCTAGGTTGTTTGATTTTTCGTTTCAAAAAAATTAGTTGAAAGCGGCTAGGAACGACATTTCTCAGATAGGGGATTGCCAGCAGAGACTTTACAGGTTTGCCCGTAGGACTTGGAAATACGATTTGTCTCTTAGGACTTAGAAATTACTAACGGGATAAAACCCCAAAAAATTGTTGCTGAGAGTGGAACAACAAACTACTCGGGAATGAATGAAAAAGAGGGTACACACGCGGGCAGGGGCGGGGGGGGACGGGGTGGTGAAGGTCGTCTGACAATCACCGGAGTTATTTTTGGATTCTGTGTGAATGAACCCGTCTATTTATGGACCGTCTGGGACGAGAGGATAACGGTAAAAATGACCCCATAATTTTCCCTAGAAGCAGAGTTCAAATTTCGCTTTCCTAGCACCTAATTCGAGTTTTTAGCTAACCTGAGAGAGAGCAATGCGAGCTGATTTCGTCTTGTCCCACGTGGGAATTTACTCACGCCTAAATCATTCGCTAATCTGAAATGCAAAGTAAAATTTAACACAGGAATTTCTTTCGCACTATTCCTCGAAGCCAAAAAATATGGCAAAGATTTTAACACAGAGGAATTTCGCACTATTCCTCGAAGCAAAAATATGCAAAGATTTTAACACAGAGGAATTTCGCACTATTCCTCGAAGCAAAGAATGGTTATCACTGGTTATTTCCTAACTACCTATCCTGAAAGGCATGCATTAGTGACTCTAATACGGCGGTTCTCTTCTCTCAGTGAATACATGCGTCCCTATTCCTAATTCCTAGGAACAGTCACGATTGTAAGAAAATTTTGCTAAGATAAACACATTGCTTACATGGAACTATCTTGGTCCGTGCTCTTGGTAACAGGTTCGGAATTTGTCTCGCACCCAGCTTAGATTTGCTAATAGCTGATCTGGTGAGTTGCAAATGCAATGAAGCAACAATAGAGGGGAAAATAACTGCTAAACGAGATCTAAGGCCAAGTCGCCATTTTAACGTATTTCCCTGGGTTTATGGTATTTTTACAGGCCGGCAACGGAAACTTTATTTAATTGGCCTTGGAGTTCTGACTTGCGTAAAGGGAAATCGTAAAAAAAATAAGAAAAAGGGGTGAATTTCGGAGCTGAAGGCTCTACTTCATAAGGAAATGTTACATAAACACTTGGGATAAATCAAAGAATTATACTTACAAGAGAAAGCATTTGAAGGGAAAATGGATAAGTAAGTTGATAAAGGGCTTGCAACGCCTGAAGATCCTTCTACTGGAGTCTTGACTAAGGGCAAGGCACAGCCCAAGATGAGTCCACTGCGAATAGGTCCCTCTGCAAGAGAGATTTACACATTACACGCCAGTAAAGGAACAATATAACACCGAATATGACTTGAGTTTGCACTGAGGGTGCCAAAGACTTGAGGAATGAATGACCACTTTACACTCGAACACAGGACATTGGAAATGGCACTGGATAAACTGGCCAAAGGACAGAAGTGAAATACTGGTACTCCTAACTTTCTAAAGGGCAAACTGTTGTGACTGAAAAGCCTTTACTCGCACTTTACCTTAGGGGAAGTGGGTCTCTGGCGAAGAATGACGAGGGGCGATCACCGACGATGCATGCTGTCCCTCGAGGATGACTGGAGTCGGGCAGGGGGAGAACGAAGGTCTCAGCAAATGTGACGCTTGCCCGCGTATATGGCTGTCCCCTCCTCTGTTACTGCATGGCTCCTGTCCACACTACTAACTGTCTTCTGCTACAGCTGTCTCTTCCTTTTAAGGGCTCCAGCCGCGTCGTGCCCGTGATGTGTCATTCGCCAGATGGTCAGTGATTTGGTTGCCTCTTACCCGGTCCTGTGAAGGTAAGACAATTCAGCAGCTTAATCTGCCTTTAGAAAGGTTGTTTTAAGCAGCTTAGTTGGGCTAAGCTGCTCAAGGGAGTGGCCATCTCAATATCTGTTCCAGGTAAAAAGAAGGACAGATCGAAATGTTGATAACCTTGCTCCGATTTCTAGGTCAAATATGATCGGCCATGCGGCGGCGACTTTATTTTCAATAAACAGAGGGTAAATTAGGTCGGGGGAGGTGTGCTGTGCATCGACTTCTTGTAAATTATAATAATACATATGTACATATTCATAATCATACCGACACTGAGGTCAAGTACTCTATAAAAGTAGTACTTGACCTCATCCATAAAATGAGTGTACAGCTCCTGTACACTGTAAGGACTGGGTATTGAATGACATACTGGCTGGGTGTTTACTGGTTTATTGGTAGGTCCTTACTGAGATAAGTGTACAGAATCTTCGAAGATGTTATTGACGTGTGTGAGCGGTAAGGTAGCATCTACACACAGACAGGTAAAAACAGAGGTACAGATTCGGGCATCTGTGTTTGTCAGCAGACAAACAGATGGCGATATTGAGAGACATGATTAACATACAGTGATGAAACATATATCAATAGAAAGGCCAGGAAATTCTACAGATGGCCAATTGCATGAGATTCAAGACAGATTAATGAATACAATGCAGTAGCATAATATATGTGAAATGGCGAGACGTTTGGCATCTTCACAAACAGAAACATACATACAGTTTGGTACAGAAGATTCGGTGGAACATTATGAGTACATCATTAGAATGCTTGCATGGCAATGCAAGTAATGGTGATTGTACACAAATCGAGACAACAATGGTTAGGGAGAAACAGATGGAAATATTGTATGGTTGAAATCGCGTTCCGTCAGAGAAAGAAAACGAGATGCTCTTGTTTTGTCTCATCCACTCCGATGGATGACGATTGACGAACACACGAACACACACGTTTGGAAAAGACGGCATCGGGCCCTTACAAATACTCTCCCCCTAGACGTGGGTAACATCTGATTAATCGGCGTATCTCAGGCGGAGGGTGCGGTGCGGTTGTGTTTGGAAGAGACGGCGTCGGGGTGACGGGCTCTTACAATACTCCCCCACCAAGAGAGGCATCGATGCAGAAATTGTCCTGCCGACAATTGTAGTTGGCTCGAAGGGCTTGTGCTAGGGGCGGGTAGGAGGCTGAAGGGTGGCGCCGGCCAGCAGGAGCTCGAGGAGGATGGGAGCGGGTCGAAGGGTGACGTCGGATGATCCTTCGGTGGCCGGCTTGAGGGCTGAAGGATGACGGTGGCTGATCCTTGGTAGCCAGCTCGAGAGGGGCGGCAGCAGGCGGAAGGATGACGTTGGCTGGTCCTTCGTTGGTCAGCTCGTCCAGTACGAGTGTGGGGGTGGCTTCAGGTTTCCTGGAGGAGGCATCCAGGGCTCCAGTGGTGGGGTGGGTCATCTCGGAGGGTCGGACTTCTACTGAGAACTCGGGAATGGCGGGAAGCAGCGAGGTGGCGAAGGGTCTGTCGGTGTGTGGGTCGTCATCTTGGGTCAGCCGGGTCCTTAGGGTCACTCTGGGGTCACCAGCGTAAGGACAGGGGATTGGGTGACATAATGGCTGGGTGCTGACTGGTTTATTGGTAGGTCCTTACTGAGATAAATGTACAGAATCTTCAAAGATATTATTGACGTGTGCGAGTGGTAAGGTAGCATCTACACACAGACAGGAAAAAACAGAGGTACAGATTCGGGCATCTGTGTTTGTCGGCAGACAAATAGATGGCGATATTGAGAGACATGATTAACATACAGTGATGAAACATATATCAATGGAAAGGCCAGGAAATTCTACATATGGCCAATTGCATGAGATTCAAGACAGATTAATGAATACAATGCAGTAGCATAATATATGTGAAATGGCGAGACGTTTGGCGTCTTCACAAACAGAAACATAAATACAGTTTGGTACAGAGGACTCGGTGGAACATTATGAGTACATGATGAGAATGCTTGCATGGCAATGCAAGTAATGGTGATTGTACACAAATCGAGACAACAATGGTTAGGGAGAAACAGACGGAAATATTGTATGGTTGAAATCGCGTTCCATCAGAGAAAGAAAACGAGATGCTTTTGTTTTGTCCCATCCACTCCAATGGATGACGATTGACGAACACACGAACACACGCATGTCTGGAAGAGATAGCATTGGGCTCTTACCTACCTGACAGATGTGAATATTTAATTTCCAGCAGTCTGTATGACCGTTTGTACTGTCCCTCTAGTATTCATATATATATATATATATATATATATATATATATATATATATATATATATATATATATATATATATATATATATATATATATATATATATTTTTATATGTTTTCTGGTGCAGGTGGATCTTATGACTCCACAATTTTTACTTTACTCTAAAATGGCCTTGTAAGATACCCAGGACATATAAAACACAAACAAAAAAAAAGAAGTACACAGAGCGGAGGGCTCCTTCACTACGGGACGTGCGTGAAACACGTGGATATAAAAATAGTTATATTTGATAGCACACAAGGTCAAAGGGAAAATTAACTGAAATCATGGTAAATTACTGCCGTAGAAGTCCTCCCGAAGGGGGGGGGGGAGCTTGGGAATGCCAGGAACACGGACCAAGGATAATTCTGCTACAGGCGTCTTCCTGAAACGATATTAGGACCCCTGTTACACATCTAATGCTGGAATTTGGGGAATGAATTACTCGGGGGTGCACTGAAGGCGCCAAAGGACTCCCCGAGGCGTTACTTGTGACTCAGAGGAAAGGAGCTGTGAACACATGGGCCGGGCTTGAACCAAGAAATATCAGGGAACACAAAGTTATAGGCCCAGAAATTAATAAATGCAAAAGGGCTAAGTAATCGTGACTAGCAACTCGTTTTGGGTACATTACCACATTTATAGGGGCGTAGGGCTGTCGTCGGCTTCCAGCTTCGTCTTCTGCCAGAGGTACACGTGGTTGCGTCGACAAAAGGGCCTCCCTCACCAAGGTACTGCTTCAAGTCGTAGATTGGGGCGGAAAAGGGCGCCCTTGGGATGATGAAAAGGCCGCCGTTTAATGTCAGCTCGCGTTTGGGAGACTTGCAATCCCCCTTGCAGTCTTCTAAGGCCACGTGGAATGGAACACGGGGCACAAAGGGCGGCGATGGGCTCCACATGGCGGCGAGCGGAAAAGGAGGGCAGGGGCAAGGCCTGCAGAGCCGTGACTGCTCGGCTTAAACTAGCGACTGCATGTGAGAAAGAGCTGTCCTGGCCCTGACCTTTTATTGCTTCTGGACAGGGGTAGGGGGGGGGGGGGTGGGGGGCGATGTCCTGACCCAGGTCGCTGATGCGGCTATATCATAGAAAACGATCTTTCTTTCCTGTACCAAAGAAAACGGTGCAAAGCCAGATTACTGTCCCCCAACTATTATATTTCTGAGCCCTTATACCCCGGACTTTCACTGGTTCAAACCAACCCAAAGCAGGAAAGGAGAACAGTTTCATAGCGTATTTTGGCGCTAATCTTTACAGCTCCCCTGGCAAGATAATATTCACACCTATAAACGGGTACGAATATTGACAACAGCAAAAATGAGCGAAGAAAACATTCGACTTTATTCTATCTCCTGCTTTGCTACAACCTTTACTTTACTTTATTTGCAAAACTCTGATGCCACACTGATCAATAACAAACTGAAGGTTTACTTTAGGAGCAGAGTGCAATTTAGAATATACAATAAAAGGGTGAACTTACTTGCAAATTAATCATTGCTCAAATACTTCATAAGTACTGATTCTCCTCATTCTTTATTCGTTTTACTTTACTGGGGTAAAAGGGTGCTCAAAGGAAATAAACCAAGAACACTTCCAAATTACAAAATAACAACAACAACAAAAGTAAAACATACAAGGCAAGATTTAAAAAGAAAACAAATGTAAACCCACTGATTTCTTAATGCTATCCTGGAATTACATGCATGCTATTAGTTGTGCCTTGAAGAGGCGGCATACGTGACAATACATTGTAGGTTTTAAATAATATCCCCTTTACCAAAATTGTAATAATAGAATTCAATTCTTCTTTTCAATCGACCTCCCACGGTTCATAAGCTCGACGAGCCTAACTAATATTTCCCACAAACACTAATCTGAAGGGACAAGAACTTGACAGCTGTGAGGCAAAGAGATTATTCGCGGGTTTTAATTCGCCAACTTAAATGACGCTAAATTTTTACGTCTGCAGCTTACAACTCGGGTGTAAGCTATAGACTACTCGACTTATGAATGGGAGGATAAACAAATGAAGGGGAAAATGGACAAGGATAATATTCTCCACAGGGATAACTCAAAAAACAAAAAAATGTAAATTAAAAAAAAGGGAAACTACACAGAACAACAAACGAAGGATATTACTTCATACTAAAGGGCGGGCCGCACCGCGGTGATTTAAAAGGCAACGTTAAAATTCGTAAGGGCAGGAGTCTTGTGACTCGAGATTCGTAAAAAAAATGAGAAAAGATTAAATGCAAAAGTAAATAATATACGTAGAAAATAAAGGATAACAGAGTGAGGTATTTATGATTTACTTCTTTATCTAACTTCCGTCGCCAACAGAAGACGGTCAGAGCTAACTCTCAGCCCGAGGGCGGGGAAAAGAAACCCAAAGGGCGCGACCCCTTCAGGAAGAGTTGACACGCCTGCCTTGTGCCAAAGGACGGGCGTAAGGGCGTGCCACTTCCCACTCTGTCTCTCTTACTGCTTCGAAATAAAATGATTTGTGCATTTTAAAAGGGGAGGATATCCCATATATTAACTGCCGCTTGCGGTGGTAAGTAAGGGGAAGTGTGAAGGAAAGATCGATAGAGAAGGCTGAGGGATAGAAATTCCAAAGGAAAGGAAGAGGATAGCGGAAGGCCTTGGCATCCTCTCCTGGATGAAAGGTGCCAAGACGTTCAAAGATGAAGAAGGGGGCCCTATGCCAAGTTTGCACAGGGGCCAGAAGAGCTCGGGGCTCCTTGTGGACTACCTGCGATCGCCCACACCCGTGGTAACTCCGCCGCGAACCTCTCCTCCTTGGACCGTTGTCCTTGGCTGGGGAATCGGAGGGCCCGAGGCCAAAGGGCGGCAAGGGGTGCCATCTGGGTCAGCTGCTGCGACAACTGACCCAGGAATTTTGTTCGCCATCTCGGACATTAACCGGCGCAGATCGCAGAGTTCATCGGCCCAGGAAGGCGGGGCAGAATCATGACTCGCGGAGGAATCTGCGGCGGGCGGCGAGAGAGAGGGGACGGCCGGAAGGGGCGGGGTCGACTTGCATGCAGGGGTGACCAGCTCAGGCACTGACATTGGTACTGGCGCTGGTGGCGATGTGGTGGTGGTCTCATCTGTCTGGACGGACGGAGACTGGCACTGCTTAGTGCGCCGAAGGGGCACTGGCAGAGGAGTTGAAGGCTGAGATTCTCCTGAAGGGAGATCTGGCTGAGGCCTCGGCACTGGCACTGATGCCGTGCCGGGAACTGGACTCGGATTTGGATGATTTATTGGGGAATGGGGACCCTGTAATGGTTGTGGCTGCAAAGGGGACGCAAAGTCTTGGCCCAGGAGGACGTCATAGCCTCCTGGAATGTGTTTCGCTACGGCGAGACGAAGGGTCCTGGCTCTGTGGGGTCGGGTGACCCTCAGTTGGACCGTAGGGAGGATCATCTTAAACTCGTTTATGCCCTCAATGGTGACGAGCTTGCGTCGGTCAATTATAGCTCCATAGGGAACTTTGTCCCTCCTTATGAGGGAAATGTGCCCGCCAGAGTCGTCAAATGCCTTGACCTGGCGTGCTGAGTATTTACCTCGAGGAGGTGCCACATAGATGGGACCCTCGGCAGGAGGGCCTAAGGACTCGGGATTCGTTACTGCCAGGGCGATGGCGGGAGTTCCTGCCTTATTATTTCTATGGCATTTTGCCCATGAGGAAGAGTGGCCATAAACCTTGCACACCGTGCAAAAGGTTTGGCTGAAATCTCTTCGCACTGCCCCGGCAGAGGGCACAGGCGACTTATTAGGGGGCTGTCCGGGAGAAAGAGACACGGGTGGTTTACTGCGGCATTGCTCCTTGGCATGCCCGATCTTTTTACAGAACCCGCACACAACGGGCTTCTGTGATTGCCCATTTTTCGGCGGAGGGGCACCCGATAGGTAGGCGGGTGGCGTAATTTTGCGCTGCAGCGAGCTCTGCTGGGGGTGATGGGTGTCCCATAGATCCGCTATTCGGCAGCAATCAGCTAAGGTGGGGGGCTCCTTCTCGGCGATGTGCGTGGCGAGGGCCGGCGGGGTGTAGAGCAGGAAGTTCTCTATCTGTATTTGTTCGATGGCATCGTTGAGGGTCGTAACCCCCACGGACTCGAACCATTTGGCACGGACACGCTCGGACTTGTAGGCCCAGTCTGCCCAGGTTTGATTGGCCTCCTTCACTAGCCCGCGCCAGTGCCTCCTCCAGCGTTCAGGGGTTATCTCGTACGCCTTGGCAATAGTCTGGCGTACGACCTCCCAATCTGGCTGAAGGCACTCATCCCCTGGGGGGCAGGGGGAGGCGAAGGGCCACTCTGTTGCAGCATGGCGAGTTCATGGGCACGCTGCTTGTCCCTTTCCTGTCTCTCTGCTGCTTCTCGTCTCTCCTGAGCCTGTCTTTCTGCTTCTCGTTCCTGCCTTGCGGCTTCTTCTCGTCTCTCCTGAGCCTGTCGTTCTGCCTGTATGGCGTCCATCCTCTCCTGTACCCAGTCTCTTAGTTCTCTCCCGGAAAGGCCGAGTTCCTTCCCTGAGGACATGAAGAACTTGAAATCCTCGCTCTGCTGAGACCGTGTCGACATTTTGCAGGCGGGAGAGGACGCTAGTAACACACGGAATTAATTTCCCAGAGCTGTGGGAATCTTGGACCCTTTTTCAAAGGACGTATGATTGGTCTCCCGATTTACCGACGGAGCGGGCTGATTGGGGACGATGGGTTAGCAATGATTGGTCCCCTGATTTACCGACGAAGCGGGCTGATTGGGGACGATGAGTAGCAATGATTGGTCTCCCGTTTTACCGACGGAGCGGGCTGATCGGGGACGATGAATTAGCAATGATTGGTCTCCCAATTTACCGACGAAGCGGGCTGATTGGGGACGATGAGTAGCGATGATTGGTCTCCCGTTTTACCGACGAGCGGGCTGATTGGGGACGATGAGTAGCAAGGATTGGTCTCCCGTTTTACCGACGGAGCGGGCTGATTGGGGACGATGAATTAGCAATGATTGGTCTCCCGGTTTACCGACGAAGCAGGCTGATTGTGGACGAGGATTAGCAATGGTTGGTCTCCCGATTTACCGACGAAGCGGGCTGATTGGGGACGATGAGTTAGCAATGATTGGTCTCCCGATTTACCGACGAAGCGGGCTGATTGGGGACGATGGATGGGCAATGATTGGTTTCCCGATTTACCGACGAAGCGGGCTGATTGGGGACGATGGATGGGCAATGATTGGTTTCCCGATTTACCGACGAAGCGGGCTGATTGGGGACGATGAATTTAGCAATGATTGGTCTCCCGATTTACCGACAAAACGGGCTGATTGGGGACGATGAATTTAGCAATGATTGGTCTCCCGATTTACCGACGAAGCGGGCTGATTGGGGACGAGGATTAGCAATGATTGGTCTCCCAAGGTAACGACAAACGGGCTTACTTGGGGACTAGATTGGGATATATATTTAGGTCTCCCGAATTACCGACGAAACGGGCTCATTTGGAGACTGAATGGAAAATGAATTGGTCTCACCAACGGACCGACGACACGGGTTTATTGGGGACAAGAATAGAATATATAGGCGCCCGGGAATTTACGCACAGACGACGTCTGATCAGCGAGGGCGCTAGTTTAATGACTTATGGGAGAAGTGTTATTCTCAAGGGCAATTAGGTGGGGGGGCCATCCCACAATCACAACAGATAGGCAACACACGCAGCCGTAGTAACAGCACAAAACAAACACAAAAAAAAAAACAGAACAATACAGAACATATAATGTCAGACCCCCAATAATGCAAAACAATTTGGTAGAGCGAAGCAAATCAAACAAACAAATGTTTTCCTAACTGGGCCACGGAATGGACGGTCAAGGCCGTCTGCGCCAAATGAATGAACGACGTAAACACCCGGGGACTTCCCCGAACTGAGAGACAACGGTTGTTGACCCTTTTCGTCCTTGGCGTATAATATACGCTTTCGCTCCTATTTCTAAAACGAGAGAGAGAGGGTAAAATGCGTCAGCAATGCTAATCTGACTTTCAAACACGTGGTTGCCGTCGAGGTCTCGCGCCTATCTAATGATTCGGTTTCGAAATCACTCGTTTCTACAGGAGGAATATGTGCACTATTCCTTTAATGATTTATCACCTATATAACCTAATTGAATGGCATGCAAGCCGCGTGCAAAGGCTTCCAAAGCTAAGTTTCGGCGATTCTCTCTCTCGTTTTCCTCGGACATGCGCCCTACTATAAAAAAATTCCTAGGACTAGTCACGTTTTCTAAAGCGTCCTACGCTAAATAAACACAGTTTACTTACGCAGAATTTCCTTGGCCTGTTGCGCTGGCTTTTCAAAGGTTCGTAATCTGTCTCGTATCCAGCTTAGCTGAGCTAATTGCTGATTTCACAAATTGCAACACAAACAACAAAGGGGAGAGGGGGATGCAATCATTACGAGAATCACTGGTCAGGTCGCCATTTTTATATGTTTCCTGGTGCAGGTGGATCTTATGACTCCACAATTTTTACTTTACTCTAAAATGGCCTTGTAAGATACCCAGGACATATAAAACACAAACAAAAAAAAAGAAGTACACGGAGCGGAGGGCTCCTTCACTAGGGGAAGTGCGCGAAACACATGGATATAAAAATAGTTATATTTGATAGCACACAAGGTCAAAGGGAAAATTAACTGAAATCACGGTAAATTACTGCCGTAGAAGTCCTCCCGAAGGGGGGGGGGAGCTTGGGAATGCCAGGAACACGGACCAAGGATAATTCTGCTACAGGCGTCTTCCTGAAACGATATTAGGACCCCTGTTACACATCTAATGCTGGAATTTGGGGATTGAATTACTCGGGGGTGCACTGAAGGCGCCAAAGGACTCCCCGAGGCGTTACTTGTGACTCAGAGGAAAGGAGCTGTGAACACGTGGGCCGGGCTTGAACCAAGAAATATCAGGGAACACAAATTTATAGACCCAGAAATTAATAAATGCAAAAGGGCTAAGTAATCATGACTAGCAACTCGTTTTGGGTACATTACCACATTTGTAGGGGCGTAGGGCTGTCGTCGGCTTCCAGCTTCGTCTTCTGCCAGAGGTACACGTGGTTGCGTCGACAAAAGGGCCTCCCTCACCAAGGTACTGCTTCAAGTCGTAGATTGGGGCGGAAAAGGGCGCCCTTGGGATGATGAAAAGGCCGCCGTTTAATGTCAGCTCACGTTTGGGAGACTTGCAATCCCCCTTGCAGTCTTCTAAGACCACGTGGAATGGAACACGGGGCACAAAGGGCGGCGATGGGCTCCACGTGGCGGCGAGCGGAAAAGGAGGGCAGGGGCAAGGCCTGCAGAGGCATGACTGCTCGGCTTAAACTAGCGACTGCGTGTGAGAAAGAGCTGTCCTGGCCCTGACCTTTTATTGCTTCTGGACAGGGGTAGGGGTGGGGGGCGATGTCCTGACCCAGGTCGCCGACGCGGCTATATCATAGAAAACGATCTTTCTTTCCTGTACCAAAGAAAACGGTGCAAAGCCAGATTACTGTCCCCCAACTATTATATTTCTGAGCCCTTATACCCCAGACTTTCACTGGTTCAAACCAACCCAAAGCAGGAAAGGAGAACAGTTTCATAGCGTATTTTGGCGCTAAATATTTATATAATATATATATATATATATATATATATATATATATATATATATATATATATATATATATATATATTCCCTTAATAAGGGTGGTTTCCACAAAAGACAGGACAACAGTAATACCTCAATCATATATATATATATATATATATATATATATATATATATATATATATATATATATATATATATATATATATATATATATATATATATATATAAACAATAGAGCCGTGTTACTTGACAAAAAGGTGGCTCCCAAGAAATGACAGGCCAGCACAATGAATTTATTTGTAATACAGGGTAATGCAAAATTTTTATGACTATGCTGGAAATTTTAGTTTCACGAATGACAGATATGACATTATACGGTAATCATGCTGCTATGGCATCATCCTGTCTAGTGCGAGGACGAGGAGAGCTATTGCAACGCCGCCCTCTTTTTTCTTTACACAATTTGGGTTTCGATCAAACTGTTTGTTGATCAATATTGTTTTCTGTGGATGTTTTGGAAGAACTACCACAATAAGATTTTCACGTGATTCATTTAAAGAAAAGTATTTAGGTCAGTGTATTATAAATCGTGCTAGTTTGTAATCCGTCCTTAAATATGTTGCGCATATCTGACTAAATTATATAATATCATGAATAAACAAGAGCATTTAGGATCTTCTTATCCAGAAGTCTGTTTTGATGACTGGTAATTACGCCATAGGACGTCTGAGGGTTAGAAATTTAGAATCAACTTAGTACGAATCAAAGATGTCAATAAGCATCTTGGTACTATAAAAATCTCAGCTGTTATAAGTGGCAACGAAAGGCAACTCTAAAGTTGTTTTATGTTAAGAGAAATATGGTTGCCTTTAAGGGAACTGCGTATATTTTGTTTGTTTACAGTCCACTCCCAATACAAGAATTTTGTTGGGAAACCGGTCACGTTCAGTTCACTGTTCTGTAAATAGATTTCCTAAGACTTACCAAAGAAGAAGTATCAGCGCTGTCAGCGCATTTCATTGGCTATAGTAAATGTTCAGTCAGCCATTAGAATAAATGTGCGATATGCAACCGTTATAATAAAAGTATGTCAAAAGGTAATTTGAGCTCTACCAAAAGTTATTTTCCAGTTAATATTAACACTTGAATCAGTGCTGTTGGATGCTCAAGTAATAATAGATGGAAAAAAATTAATAGCTTACCGTGACACCCAATCCACATTGTCTGGATAAAAAGAAATAGCATTTACATAATTAGAAGAAAGCTCAACTAAAATAATTTATCTAACTGATGGCATTTTAAGCTTTTGAAGTAACAAAAGAGCAAATAAATTACACTGTTCAGTCTAAATAGTTTTATACAAACGCTTGCGCATATTACCAGACAGGTTCAATCACCCTCAATCGAACACGCCCAAGTTATCAGTGACGCCATATTGCCCCATAGGATGGAGTCTTGAGTGACAATAACAAACCAGAACGCGATCTGAGAAAACACATTTACCTACGTTTGGCACTCGACGAAAAATTCAAATTTGAATACATACCTCATGGAATATTTTTATCTGTATAGATGTCATATAGTAAGGTAAGGTTTAAGCCGTTACGCACTTTATTTACACAACCATAAGGCCTCCCACTGTAGGAAAGTTCACCCCAGGTCAGCCAGGTTTTAGCAGTTCGGAGCACAGTGGAATTCTGGAAGGTGACGTAAATTCACAGCCCATGGCATTCAGTAGGCCTCTACTGCAAAGTGCCACTGTCATCAGCGGGCTACCTCCCCTGTGGGTACCGTCAGGCCTACAGTAATTGGCAGTGCCTTCAGATCTACATGAGGGTGCGTGTAAAGGCCAGATGTGATTTAACTCGACCCCAAAGTAGATACATGAATCACAGAGGAAAGCTTGATTAGGGTTAGAAAAGGCTAAGTTCAAAACCAGTAGCCTGTTGCTCAGGAACTGGGCTGTACCTTTCCTCGAGTGCCCTGTCCTGACTTAAGCTAACCAGACAACCATCCTAGGGTAACTCCTGTAGGGGAGTAGGCTATTGCCGCCAATGCACCTCATGCTTAAGGCTCTGTTCACCATCCCTTTGGCCCCTGGCTGCAACCTCTCTCATTCCTCTGGTAATTCTGTATATTAGCTCCGCGCCTGTTTTTACCTTTTCAACTGGTTTTTTCTACACTTTTAGGGGTTCTGATACTGGCGGTGCATCTGTTTGTCGTCAGCCAAATGGAATGTCCCTTCGCCGTGTTTAGTACTGGCCCTGGGGTGGTTGGGTACCCATACGTTAACAAGTTATTGCACTTGCCGGATGGGATATGAATCGTTCAAAACAGACGTACCCGTGTTGTGTCTTGTGAAGATCGCGCATGGAAACCCCTTGTTGGATGGACTTCAGGGGTTAATTACAGGTTAATTACACTCGAGCACCAAAAATTAAAGGTAAATTCATAATTAGCAACCAAAAAACTGTAGAAAATGTTAAGTTAGAAGGCAGTCGCTGCCACAGAGCTACTGTATAGTTCTACCATTCCTTTTACTGTACCTCTGTTCATATTCTCTTTCCTACATCTTACCTTCACCCTCTCCCAACAATTGTTTCATGGTGCAGCTGCGAGGTTTTCCTCCTGTTACACCTTTCAAATATCTTTACTTTCAATTTCCATTTAAGCATTGAAGGACCTCACAGGTCCCAGCACTTGGTCTTTTGGTCAAAAGCCTATATTCAGTAATTCTAAGCCGGCTGTCCGCGGTCAGGTAGCCTATGGCAGTTGATGTTTTCCTATGTTATGTTACTTGCTTTACAAGAATTTAAAGTAATATTTTGTCGGCCGGCTGAGGTTAACTAAACTGCAATTGACCTTTTTAGACGGAAGAAATATGGCCCCAAAATGGCAGAATAATCATAATTTGAAGGTTTTTTTGATGTAAACTCAATAATAATGCAGTTTACATCGTTTCCCTGCACCCAGAGCATTAAAAGACCTTTTTCAGTTTTTGACGATTTTCGACGAGGTAAATTACAGTTTAGCTACAGCCGAAACCAGCAAAAACTATTACCTTAAACTCTTGTAAAACAACAGTTCAGAAAATTATGTCAACTGCCAGCAAAATATTACTAAACTCGTAAAACAACACACGTCAACTGCCATAGTTTTGGTGACACTATTCGAACTTTTAGGTAGTTTCACGCCTTATTTGCATTTTGAAATATTCTTGGCAAGCTCGTATGTTCTGGCAGGTGGTAATGTTGCACTGTGTGCGCTGGCCACAGCGGTTACAGAAAATGTACAAAGAAAATTAATTTAAATTCTTGTAAAGCAAGTAAAATGACATACGGAAACGTCAGTTGCCACAGTCTAACTCACTGTGGAACACTGGCTTAAAATACTACCCTCTCAGTTGGAGGCATCAGGTGATTGGCTTGCCTGTAAGACCGTGCATGCGTGATAAGGCCTTCAAGTGCATTGCTCCTTCCACTGAAATCTTGGATGGCTTCCAACTCTACAATTCGGGTTTTGTTTGAGTAAAAGATTGTTCTGTTTTTGTCTGTTTTTCTTGACTTTTGGACAATAAAGACTTTGTTACAATATGCATGTAGAACATGCATGGGATTAGGCACATCACTTGTGTATCCCCAGCTGAAACAAAGGGCAAGTGGGCAGTTTACCCATAGCTCTCAGTCACTACACAACTATGCTATACTGTCTTGTGTTTTTTTGTGGTTCTTTTGGGGATTATAGTGTAAGCAACGCATCTTGGCCCCTAAGAAGGTTAGAGAAAGCAGCGAACCAAAATGATAAGTAGATAGAAAAATGAAATGTTATATAAGCTTCTTACCAAGTAATTACATAGCTATTAGTCTCCATTAACTGGCAGCTAGAATTTCGAAATTCGCGGTAGCGCTACTTTTGTTTTGGCTAGGCGAGTGACCCTGCCCACTTTTGGGGTAAGAGAGGAACCAGTTTAGCAAACGAGCTACATATGTTTCTGCCGGCTGATGGCTGTGGCTACAGTGATTGGCAGCAGCAGTTTTTTCAAGTTTCTCTTCTCTGTTGACCTTGGATCATTGGTGAAGTATTCACTTTATAGTAGCCTTTTTGGCACAATTAGTTTGTCAGGTTTTCTCTGAAGACTAGTATTACCGATTTTGACATTTTTTGGATTTTCTTTGACTCGACTTGTCAGCATGACCGACTTGGGCTCTCAAAGTGTTAGGTATTGCAGTAAAGGCTGCAGTACGAGACTGACTAAAGCCTGTTATGACCCTCATACTCTGTGTACCTCTTGCAGGGGTCAAATTTGTTCCCCTGAATTGACCTGTAATGAGTGTGTCTCTTCGGATCCTAAAATGTGGAAGACCTTAAATAATCATTTATGAAATTAGACAGGGATAAAAAGAGAAAAGCAGTGGCTAGAGCTAGTAGTAAGAAGATTTTAGCTAGCCAGGTGTCGGCAAAATCTTTGTCTGATAATTCTAATTCTTTATCCTGTGTTCCACCTGATCCCATGTCTCAATCTGTACCAATTACTCCGCACCCTGGCTCCCTTACTCCTGATCCCAACCTCATTACCAGCCTTGAATTGAGAATTAACCTTAAGTTCAAGTCACTCGTTGATACGATGGAGAAGATTGGTGCTTCTGTTAAAGTCCTAATGGACAAAGTAAATGTGAAAGGTGATAGTGAAGTGTTAGTGGAGGAGGTGTCTCTCTGTCCCGCCAATTCTCCTAGGCTAAGGTCCCTGGCAAACTCCCCTAAATGTGGGAGGAGCCAAACTGGCAGCCCAAGGGAAGTTGGTGGGGTCTCCCAGGTTACGACCTGAGTGATTCCCAGGTTACTGGAGTGCTGTGGAAAGGTGTGTGGAAGTGGATCGCCTTTCATCTAGTATTTCCAGCAGTGACTCCAATCCTAGACGCCAATGGTAAGGTGAATCTCGTCCCCTGAGGAGACGCGCCACAAGAGCTTCTCAGCCTTCTGCAGTTCCTGTAAAGAAGGTTAAAGAGGCTTCTTCAGAACGTCTTCCTTCCTGTAGCTGCTGGGACAGTCTGGAGCGTTTCTTCCGGGATCAACCAGTGTTAGCGGGACAAGCTCAACCTTCTAAGCACGCTACCTCTCGGAAACGCTTTTCGGCATCGAGAACTTTGTCATCTTCTAAGCATGCATCAGTTGCTTCGGAGGACTTGCTGAGACAGTTAGTGATGCCGGAACACTCTCCAGCGCTCAGGCACCCAACTCCTGTTCTTGTAGCACCTGTTCAATCTGCTTTACCTGCATCTTCATTGGCAGAGAGGTCGTCTTTGGCGCCAAGGCGCCCAGTGGCGCCAGAACTTCCTTCTCCAGTGGTTCATGGTGCTGCTTCTGATGTGGCTCCCTCCAAGCGCCCTTCATCTTGTGTGCATCCATCGTCTCCTGAGTGCCTCTTTGCCGAGTGCTCTTTGGCTCCTGAGCGCTCATCAGGTCCCGAGCGCCCATTAGCTCCCGAGAGCCCACCAGCTCCCATTCCCCTCTTGCAGCAAGACGCTCCTTTGGGCACCCAAGGCTAATTCCGCTTCCAAGCGCCCGATTTCGTCTGTTTCTTTGGTAGCACCCATGTCTTCTTTGGTTGTACCTGCTCCTGCTCCGACAGTGGCACCCACTGTTTTGGATCCTTTTGTGCAGTTGATCAGGCACAAATTGGATAACATCCTGGGCTTAATTCAGAAAGCCCCATCGGTCCCCCAGCCTGTTGCGGATCTGTTGCCAATCTCATCGGAGGATTGGGAAGAAGCGGACCCTGTTACCCCTCCATCGGCGTATGCCTCATTACTCGGTTTTCTACTGGTGACTTTTCCTGATTTCTTCTCTCATGCAGTTCCGACATCTCTGGGTTTGACGTACATAATGGATAATCAGATGACTTCAAGACTTCCTAAAATGATACTGTCCTCCTCAGCTAAGAAAGCTCTCCGTGGGGTGGAGACTGGCTCTCGAGCAACAGGGAGCAAGGAAGAGCCTCTTTTTGCTGCCCTTCGTCGAGGCTGTCACAAAGAAGATATCTTTTGTATGCGACCGGAGAGGCTCCATTCATGGGAGTGCCTGCCTCCTCCCAGGGAGACTTCTGTGGTTTAGTTGACTCTTCCAGGCGGCCAGCGTTCACTGTAGCCAAGATTTTGTTCTCGTCCTTGGAATTGGACCACCTGATCAAGCACTTATTCAGTCTTGGAAGTGCTTAGCTTTCTTGACTGGACAGTAGGAGCTCTTGCTCATAAAGTGAAGGAGTGCCCTTATATCCCTGAAGACTTTTTGTTGGATTTTTTAGGAGTCATCTTTTGCCTGGATAAGGGTATTAGGGCCGGCTCATTTGAATTATCCTCCCTTTTTGCTATGGGTATCCTCAAGAAAAGGGAGCTTTGGTGTTCATACACCACAAAGGGAGTTACTCCCTCCCAAAAGCCTGCACTCCTCTTCTCGCTTCTGGACAAGGAGCACCTTTTCCCTCAAACGACTGTGCTGCAGTTTGCGGCTGATCAACAACAGAAGTCTACGCAGGACCTCACACAATCAACGAGACAGCCTAGAGAGTCTCTGGCCTTTCCCTCTAGGATAGTTTCTCCTGTTCAACCCCAGGCCTTTCGGGGTAGAGGCAGACAAATTGGCTTCCCTAGACCTCATGGAAACGCCCGTTTCAACCTCAGAGCTATCAAGAAGTTCTCGTACAAACCACCTGCACTTAAGTGAGGATCTAGTCCTCCACACACCTGTGGGGGCAAGGCTTCTCCACTTTTGGGAGGGTTGGGAAGCAAGAGGAGCGGAGAGTTGGATTGTCCAAGTTCTAAGAGAAGGCTACTTGATCCCGTTTCTGAAAAAACCCCCCTTGAGCAACAAGCTTGTTTTATTGATGACCTACTCGTCAAACTGAGAAGTTTTCAGCCCTCTCCCAAGAAGTGACAGTTCTCCTTGAAAAAGAAGCAGTTGAGCTTGTCGAGGACACCTCCTCTCCAGGGTTCTACAATCGACTGTTTGTAGTCCCCAAAGCCTCCAGGGGCTGGAGGCCAGTCCTGGATGTAAGTGCCCTGAGCTTGTATATACAGAAAACAAAATTCAAGATGGAGACGTCCCAGTCCATCCTTGCATCCATTCGTCCAGGAGATTGGATGATCTCGATAGACATGAAAGATGCCTACTTCTGTGTCCCAAGTCATCGGGACTCCAGGAAGTTTTTAAGGTTTGTGTTCCAGCGCAAAGTGTATCATTTGAGAGCCCTTTGCTTCGGTCTGTCGACAGCCCCACAGGTATTCATGCGTGTCTCGCCCCAATGGCGAAATGGTTACATCTGACGGGAGTAAACATTTTGTTGTATCTCGATGATTGGCTTATTTGCTCCCAGTTGAAGGAAAAATGTGTGGAGGACCATCACAAGACCCTTCTTCTCACCCAGGACTTGGGTCTCTTGTTAAATTTCCAAAAATCACAACTAACTCCTTCTCAGAAGATAGCGTATTTGGGGATGAGGATAACTCACGGAGTTTTTGGTTTTTCCCTCTCCCCAAAGGATAAACTCCTGCCTTCAGAAGGTAGAACAATTTTCTTGCCCATCAGTCCTGTTCTGCAAACAGTTGGATGAGCCTGTTGGGGACTCTCTCGTCCATGGAACAGTTCGTGTCCCTAGGAAGGCTTCACTTGAGAAACTTACAGTTCTTTCTGAAAGTCAACTGGAACAAGAAGAAACACCTGGATTCTTTCTTTCTCCCAATAATGAAGGAAATAAAAAAAGCTATGGCTTGGTGGAATTCAAGAGACAAGCTCTCTCAAGGTAAGTCGCTTCTCCCCCTGAACCCCGACCTAGTGTTTTACTGAGACGCGTCAAGCCTAGGTTGGGAAGCCCTCCTGGGAGACAAAGAAGTTTCAGGCCTGTGGACTTCGGAACAGATGAAGTGGCACATCAGTGTGAAGGAATTGATTGCAGTTCACAGGGGATTGCAAGCGTTTGCATTGGAAGTGTCCGGAAAGACAGTGTCCATCCACTCGGACAACATCACGGCTCAATCTTATACAGACAGTCCCCGGTTTATGACGGGGCTTCTGTTTTTACGCCTTGTCGTAAACCGAAAAATGGTCAAAAATTGTCAAAAATCCTAAGAAAACCTTAATTTTAATGCTTTGGGTGTATTGACAACGATGTAAACTGCATTTTTATTGAGTTTTTCATAAAAAACTCCAAATTTTGATTATTCTGCCGTTTTGGAGCCATATTTCTTCTGTCAGATTGGCGTACGATGCGTCATAAACCGGGAAATAATTTCTGATGAATATATTTGAAAAGCGTCATAACCTCAGAACGTTGTAAGCAAGACCCATCGTAAACCGGGGACTGCCTGTATAAGGAAACAAGGGGGAACTCATTCTTTCTTCCTTTGCCAAGCATCAAGAGCCCTTCTCATTTGGGCGGATCAGAATTGAACCCAGATCCTAACCAGATTCATTCAAGGGAAATGCAACGTTTAGCAGACAAACTCAGCCATCGAAAACAAGTTCTCCCCATGGAGTGGACCCTAGACCTCAAATTTGCATAGAGTTGTGGAAGCTGTGGGAAAGACCAATTCTAGATCTGCTTGTGACCGCAAAGAATCATCGCCTCCTGCTATATTGTTTGCCAGTGCCAGATCCACAAGCATGGGCAACAGACGTGATGCTTTTGGATTGGTCGAACATGGATCTTTATGCTTTTCCCCCATTCAAGATGGTGAGGGAAGTATTAAACAAGTTCCGAAATCGTCGGAACATAAAGATGACATCAGTAGCCCCATTCTGGCCAGCCTGAGAATAGCTCCTGGACTTCCTGGAGCTTCTTGTGGATTTCCTGAGACTATTGCCTCAAAAACCCAGTCTGCTCAGACAACCACATTCCAGAAGATTTCATCAAGGACTGTCCACTCTGGCTCTGACCGCATTCACTGTCTACAGATTGGTGCGAGCGAAGGGATTTTCAAACGCAGTTGCAGATGGTATTGCTTGTTGTAGACGAACTTCCTCAAGCAAAGTTTACCAAGCCAAGTGGGCAGTCTCCCATGACTGGTGCAGAAGCAACAACATCTCATCTTCTAAGATGTTATAGCAGAAATCAGTGATTTCTTCTATATTTGAAGTCTAACAGGAGCCTTTCCACCTCAACCATTAAAGGCTACAAAGCAATGTTGAGCTGTTTTTAGACATAGGGGTTTAGATCTCTCCCCTAATGACCTTTCTGATCTTATCAAGTCGTTTGATACGGCCAAACAAAAAGAAGATAGGCTAGTAGCCTGGAATTTAGACATGGTGCTGAAGTGGCTGTTGCAACCACGTTTGAACCTTTGCAGTCTCTCTCCTTAAGGGACCTTACTAGGAAAACTCTGTTCCTAGTAGCATAAGTGACTGCCAAGAGAGTCAGTGAACCTCACACTTTGGATAAAAGGTTGGATTCTCTTAAGGTAATGCAATCTGCTCATTTACCTTGGGATTCTTAGCTAAGAATGAGTCCCTGTGCCAACCCCTGGCCTTGTTCATTCATTATTAAAAGTTTAATAGATATCCTAGGTCTGGAGGACGTAGAGAGAACCCTTTGTCCTGTAAGGCCATTAAGATACTATTTACTGAGAACGGAAAAGATCTGTAGGCCGTCGAGCAACCTTTGGTGCTCAGTTAAAGATCCTTCTTGTCCAGATTTAATTTGAGTAAAGATTTAATTCTAGAAGCGCTCTCAAATTGGCGAAGATTCATTGCCCATAGTGAAAGTCAAAGCACATGAAGTGAGGGCAGTTGCCACGTCCCTGGTTTTTAGGCATAATTTGTCTATTGCGTCTATTATACAAACAACATTCTGGAAATGCAAATTGGTGTTTGCAGCCCATTATTTGCGTGACATTGAAACTGTCTATGAAAATTGTGGTACCTTGGGTCCTATTTTGATTGCTGGTATGGTGTTTGGAGAAGGAGTGTAGGAAGCTTCCTTCATCCTTCCTATTTTTCACCTTGATTCATGGTATCAAGTTGTAGGGGAGCCTGGGGGTACTTGGTATTTGGAGTGCTCACCAGTTTTTATCCATAATGGTTGGGTAATGGTATGCTGTAACATTTGACTATAGGTGAATGTGTTTTGTTTTTTGTTCTCTGGTTGTGTTTTTCTGGTACTGTGCCCAGGACAGGGACAACTTGTTTATTCTTTGTATGCAATTGGACACTCCCTTGCAACAAAGGAATCCCGCTGTGTAGCAGGCGACTCCGCTATGCGTTGAGATGAGCGGCATCCAGAGGCAGTACTTTACGGTAGCAGCTCTCTCAACAGGTAAGGAATCAGCAAGCATTTTAACTAATGCTAGCAATAATTCTATTTCTTATACATTACTAATTTTAATGTATTAGTATAGATAGATAATCCCACCTGCTATAATTTGGTTCTGTATGTAATTACTATAAAATATAAAATGACATTTTTATAATAAAATAAAGTTTTATGTATACTTACCATGTAATTACATGATCAAAGCCCTCCTTCCTCCCCTTGCATGGTTGGAACACATAAACATATCGTGCTCGTATGCTAAGCTGGTTCCTCTCTTACCCTGAAACTGGGCAGGTTCACTCACCTAGCCAGAACAAAAGTAGCAATACCGCGAATTTCAAAATTCTAGCTGCTGGTCAATAGAAACTAATAGCTATGTCATTACTTGGTAAGTATATATAAAACTTTATTTTACTATAAAAATGTCATTTTTATGTAAGTGACTTACCAAAGCAATTACATAGCTATTAGCTTTCCACGTGGCAGCCTTAAGAATTCAAATTTTCACGGTGGCACTACCATCACTAGTGTAGATGACAGGGTCCCTCCCACTTTCGGGACTGATAGGTACAACTCAGCAAAGAGTTCAGTTTGTTTTCTGCCGGCGCCCGACCAACATCGGTGGTTTTGTGCAGTCTCATCATTTTTTTGATATAGCCTATTTGTCCAGCTCTTTGGTGAAGTATTCAGGTTTTCCTTGTTTTCGGTGTGCACCGAATATTGCTATTTAGCAATTTTGTTAGCCGTGGTTAACTTTATTCTAATTAGCCAGGATGTTTTATAGAACAAGATTAGTTAAGTTCTCTTTTCATTCTCACATTAAATGTGTAAAATGTAGAGGGGCAAGACAGTAATATATATATCTTGTTCAGAATGCCAGGATTGGGACAAGCAAAAGTGACTTTGATATCACATTTAGTGAGTTTGGATAGGAATAGAAATAGGAAGTGCGGCCCTTAGAACTGAGAATAAGGTTAGTATAACTCCTGTTCCATCTCCTCCTTTGTAGGAGATAGTGCTATTTCTTTTCCTCAAATCCATGCTTTGTCTCCAATCCTTAGCCCTCCTACTTTGTTACCACATACTCCTTTACCAGGTTCCCGTGCTTCCAATCTCGACGCCATTGCCAGTCTCAAATCTAGGTTCGATAAGAAATTTGAATTTTTAGCCAGCACGGTTACGGAATTCAGTGTCCCCAGTGTCAGTAGTGCAGTGCAAAGTGGCAGTGTTGTGCATAATGAGGAAGTGGCTACCCATCCCACCAGTGCTGCTAGGCGAAAGTCCCTGTCCCACTCCCTTACACTGGGGAGAAGACATACCAGAGGTCCAAGGGAGGCTGGTGGGTTTTGCCCACAGGTAGTTGCCCCCTTGCCAAGCCTGTTGTCCATTACCAGGCTGCGGCTGAGGCCACTGGAAAGGCATCTCGGATAGTGCTGATCATCTGTCATTGGACTGGGTGACTTTTCACCTGACAGAACGCGCCAGCGGCTCTGAGTTGTCACCTCTAGGCCTTTGAAGAGGCATTCCGCCGTTGTGGACAGTTCTCCTCCTCCTGTTAAAGAGGTATAAGGAGACAAGTGCCAGTCCACAACCTTTGTGCAGCTTCACCGTTCCACCTTCGGACATCCAGAAGTCGATGAGGTTTTTGAGTGACCAGTGCTTGTGCCTAGACACTCTGGTCTTCCTCGTAAGTATTCATCGCCCTCTTCTCTTTGGTCTTGTGCTTCTGAGCACCTGTCTCCTTTCAGTTGCGTGTCCCTCACTTAGCGCCACACTCTGCTTCTTCAACCCACATGGCGCATAAAATCAGGGTGATGGCTACATCCTTAGTATATAAATACAACCTCTCTCTTTTTGACATTCTCCAAGAAACGTATGGGAGATGTAAATCAGAGTTTGTATCCCACTATTTAAGGGACGTAAAAACGGCTTTTTAGTGAGTGCAATACCTTGGGTCCTTTATCAGTGGCTGGCTGATGGGGGAGGGAATGTAGGAAGCATCCTTTCCATCCTCTCTCTTCGCCTTGAACTAGTTTGTTGAGTTCTAGGGGAGTGCAGGCAGTCCCCGGTTAATGGCGGGCTTGGTTAATGGCGATCCGGTTTTATGGCACTTGTTTAGCAATCGAAAATCAGCAATTTTCGGTGCTGAAAATCACCGATTTCTGCTTATATGGCGCCAACACATACCTAACAGAGGCGCCGATAACTGAAAATTGGCGCTTTTCGGCGACAATAAGCCCTGAAAATCGCCAAAAAAGCTCCAAAAATCAGTGATTTTCGGTTAACAGAAATTTTCGGTTATCATCACACCCTCAGAAACAGAACCCGCCGATAACCGGGGACTGCCTGTATGGGGGTACTATGTACTTGGATACCAACCAGTTTCTTAATGGTTGGGTGGTGGTGTTTTTAATTTTATGGTGTACAGTAGGTAACAGTGTTATCATCTGGTTGTTTTGTGTTGGTACTGTGCCCTGGGCAGAGGCAATTTTGTATCCTTTACTAGTGTTCAGAGATGTCCTTTGCTATAAAGCTCCCACAGATGTAACGGGTGATCCATGGCTATACTGCCACGCCTCTACTGAGTAAGATGAGTGCCAACCAGAGGCAGTATCTTCCTGCAGCAGCTCTCTTACCAGGTAAGGAAACAACAAGCATTGTTTCAATGCTAGCAGTTTTTCTGTTCTTGAATTCATTATATATTATCTAATGTTTCTGATTTAGAATAGTCCATGTGTCCCACCTCCTGTCAATGTGGAATCAGCTCTGTAATTACTTAGTAAGTTACATATATAAAGATGACATTTTTATAATAAAATAAAGTTTTATAAATACATAATGGCAAAACAAATTGAAGCTCTTTGCTCAGTTGTTCATCTTCTTCCCAGAAAGTCCCCGAAAGTGGGCGGGGTCATGTACCTAGACCAAAACAAAAGAGTCGCTACACGAGTTTCAAATTTTAGCTGCCGATAATAGAAACTAGTAGCTATGTAATTACTTGGTAAGTATATATAAAACTTTATTTTATTATAAAAATGTCATGTTCCCTGTGGCTTACTCTCCAACTGGGGAAGTGGATTATCTTCTATGAGTTTTGATGCCAAGGGGTCTCCTTGGTCAGAGCTTCTGACTGTCCCTGGTATGTCTGAGTAACTTTTGGGTCACATGGGTAATACGGGCAGGTGTTTGAAGATTCAGATCCCTTTACCTCACTCTGCTTGAAGGATGTCACCTACAGGTTCCAAGACTCCTCCCTGGGACTTGTGATACCAACTCAACAGGTTGTGTAATCACTCAGCTCCTTTTTGACAGGAAGGCATCTTGCTTAAGGTACTTGGTGGGGGCGTGGATAAGTCTGAGATTGAATGATAGCGTGACTGGTTACTCTCCATCCTTTCTTCCTCAACAGGACAGCAGTTCTGCCTGATTACATGCTGGACTGGGCACATTTGCAGGCGGCTACTCAATCAAGCAATCAGTCTTTGAGTTTTGACGTTAAAATGTGACCACCTTTACTCTTCCTTTTAACAAGGGAGTGGGGGAGGCAGCTGTAGAGGTATACTGTACTCTGGATGCATCTATCATATCAGCTAAGTACAGATGCTCTCCAATATGTGCAACCCTTACAGGGTTCACACTTTGTTTCTGAGGATTTCCTTTTGTGAGAATCCAGACACAATTACTCAGGCTCAGAGTCCTATTGCCCTGTCATATGTACCATATGCCAGACTGCATGGGAGGTTCAATGAGTTATCACTCCCTAGCTTACTAAAGTGGCTGGGAATGTGACATTACCTGGTAGGTTTCAAGTTTCAGTTTGTTGAGCTTTAGGACCTCCCCACCACTTAGGGAGTAAGTCTTCTTCATTAACTCCTTCATTAAAGGTAAAGGTATTTCCATAAAACAACAAATTTTCAGTGTAATCTAAAATTTTATACTGATTACCCACCTCGACCACTCCACTTTGTCCCTGATACTGAAGGAGAAAGTGTGTGTTGGCAGCATGGTATTCCCCACTCAGTTCTGATCTTTATATACAATAAAAATACAAACTACTGTAGTGTACTTTAAAATTTGATATACATATGTGACCAGTCTGTGCTTATACAATATTACTAAGTAAACAGAAGCATTTATTGATTTCCTTATCTCATCCTTTGAGCAGTTGCTGTTTATGGTATTGTCGTACCTTCAGACTGTTAAAGGTTAGCAGCCTTTAACAGTATTGTATTGGTTACCTAGTACATGTCCCAAGTAAAAGTCTGTATGTATTTATATTGGCTGTTACAGAGAAATTCCCAAGTAAAAGTCTATATGTATTTATATTTGCTGTTACAGAGAAATTAACTTTATAAGGCAATATTTTGCTGTTTTCATTTCCTTCCTATTATTACATTTTCATGCCTTATTTTAGTTTTGGGCATTTCTTCCACCTGTATATTGTTTTGACGTTGAGTACAGAAACAGAGGGGTAGGATAAAGGACACCATCATCTAGATTTGAACCAAGGTTAAATTATCATTGGTTAAGCAGTTGTACTGAAGAATAATTTTTTAAAATTTTAAAATGTCATACAGTGGACCCTGCGTATTCGAGGTTTCAGATGTGCAGCTTCACCTATTTGAGGATTTCTCTGTGGAACATATGTACACATTATTTGTGGAAAATTCGCCTATTTGCAGTATTTTTCATAGAGAAATATTCACAGATTATTGTATTTTCATATAATTTTCATGACTAAATGCACTTTTTGTGATAAAACTATTAAAATAATCTGGTATAAGGATTTTAGAGGGTTTTTGGTGTTTTGAAGTATCAAAATAGGCAGCTATAAGCATTTTTAGAGGGGTTTAAATATTTGTAGATTTTAGCTATTCATGGAGAGCAGTGGTACGCATCCCCCACGAATACCGGGGGTTGACTGTAGTTTTAGAAATTTGTGAGAACAGTCCTTTATAGATCTTCAAAAATTTGTAAGAATAGTAATTTATTTATAGATAACCTTGTTTTATAAATCCTTTCATATAGCCAGACTACTGAGTGCTATTTGTCTCCTTTCAGTTGGCTTGTAAACATGATTTATGTATTTGTCAATCCTGAGCTAGTAATTAATTTCTTTCTTCTTTTTTGTAGGGCCTGCAGCCGAATCCAAAGGGATAACTCATGAACCAGGATTTATTTGCAGCAAGCCATGTTGCATTTTGTGTTAACAGAGATGAAAAATGGTTCCAGGACATTAAAAGTATCTTATCATGTCAAGTAATGTACAGATATATCTAGCCCAGAGTACAGTGTTGACTATGTAAAAAACATTTTCAAGTCTTGTGTAGTAGGCAACTGCAACAAAAAAAATTGTTAGTAAGTTGACTGGAATGATCAAAATAATTTTCTGTTGCAGCCTAAAATTTCATATCATCAGAATTAGTCTATTATCATGTTTATAATTGTCAATGGAAATTTAACAGGGCTTTATATCATTGTACTTTAACTGATGCCATGATGTCAGAAAGTGACCGATGTCCCTCTGATCACCCTTCCTCTTCCCCTTCGTCTTCAGCAACCATTTTTTACATGCAGAGAAATTGTGTTCCCCAACAAGAAATAATTGGTATTCAATCTGGTATGTTTAGAATGCCATCAGTAAAAGCTTGTATAGTGCCACAAAACTTTTGTAAAAGTGAAAATTCAAGCAGTAACTGCACACACTTCCATGATAGAAATGTCAATGAAGTTGGCAGACAGAGTCAAGAAATTCTTATCCATACTCATAATGATGTTGCTGGTACAAGCCTTAATTATAAGAGTTCAGAAAAATCAGTTAAGAGGGGTAATGTTCAAAGTGTTTCTCTGTGTCCAAGTACGTCATTAGGTGTTAAACGAAAGCATGTACAAGTTTCTCACAGAAATGTGTATGGCACTTCCAAAAACTGTACTTGTAGTCACGATGATTCGTATACTACTGGCTACACAAGTGATGATAGTGAAGAGGATAACTTACATAGCAAAAGATATAGATCAAGGACACACCAAAATGTTGGATTGATGAAAACTTATCCAAATTCATTCACCAAAAGTGAAATTGATCATTGTGCTGGGCGTCCACTATTGAGGGATAAAGCCCTCAAAGATTCTCATACTCTGACCAAGCCATGCCCTACTTATTTTCAACATCTAAAACAAGACCCTGACTTTGGATGTACCAGTAGATATGAAATGGAACCCTTATGGGAAGAAAGAAAGTTTCAGCTAGCTATAAGGGAACAGCAGATATGTAAGGCTGAAGAGGCATTAAAACAAGAAGAGGAAAAGGCACAGGAATGCTTGAAGCTTGCATTACAGCAACAGGAATTGGCTTTAAATGAAAGAGAAGAAGCCCTAAGAATAAGAGAAGCTGCAGTACAGAGAAAATTGGAACAAGCTACAAAGCTTTTGGAAGAATCAAGAAAAACTGTTGATTCTAACAAGTTACGGCTAGGTAAAGGAACCAGAGGTTTTATTGGCCATAGCTCTGATCAAACCAGTAAGTTCAGTTATCCATTGCAATTTAGTCATGACAGTCATGATATTTTAAGTACAAACTTTGATAAGAATCCAACTGATGATAGTAATCAAGACCAGGTAGACCAGATTAATGTGGGAAATAAAGATATTTTAAAAGGACTTAGTGTTGACAGGCGTCACTCTCTTTCTGAAAAAGTCCCTGCTATTGAGAAAAAATGTGATCTCAGCTTGTTATCGAAAAGTGACACTTACACTGTTTCTTCACCTAAACAGGAAATCTCCAGTTCAAGTTCATCAAGTTTTACAAGAAGTATATTTCTGTCAGAAGATACACAGGGATTACATCATGTGTCAGAGAAATGTGAAAATAAACCAAGTCTAGAGCCAGGAAAGGTAGTTCGTACTTATACCAGAGCCAACAAGTTTCAACCAGTATCCGAAACATCAGGTCCTTCTGTGCTGTGTAAGACAGATGCATCTATACCCCCTCGGGCTCACAGTGTAACTCCTATTGCAAAATCATCATTTCTTACTAGTAATTCTTTGTGTTCAGTTGGTGCAGTTTGCAATGAAGAGACTGTCATTAACGGAGGGGCATCAGTCACAATTACACCTTTAACAGCAAATGACAGACCACCTAGGTCATTTAGTGCTATTCCTAAGCTTGAGTTTTCTTTGGAATATGAGGATGAACAGTGTGAAGAACCCTCTAAGCCTTTAACTCAGATGTTCACACCAGTGGAAAGCATAACAGACTTGGAATCAAAAGGTACATCCATATGCAATAATCAAACCAAAGATAAGCCAGTGTCAGATCAGTTTAAAGTCCTTCCTCCAAAGTATGTCAATCTAAAACCAGTCCCACTTGTGGAAAAATGTGATTCACAAAGATTACTGAATCATGAGCTTAAAAGTGAAACATCCATATATTCTTATGATGCATTGGGTAGCAGTGGTGCTGCAGAAAGTAAGGGTAATGCACACACTCTTAATTTGCACTCAAACAATAGCCTGTCACTAAAAGGAGGATTGTATCCTGGGACAAGCAAGTTGAATAGCAATTGTGGTAAAAAGAAAGCAAATTTATCTATGAGAACTTTGGCTGTGATATCTATTCCAGGTTGTGAAAAAGAAGATACTGAGTCACAGGATCATTGTGAAGTAAAATTGAAACCAATTAATCATGGATATTGCAAATCAGCAGAGTGTTGTAAAACAGATGTTAACTCAAGTTTGTCAAATGTAAATGATGTAGGTGTTACACAAACAAGAAATTTTGTATGTGGTACGAGAGACACGCCAGAAGCAACTGAAGAAACTTTAAACTATGTTCAAAACAGTGTAGATACTGCAGAGAATTTTGATACTCGAGAGTCTACTTTGTCAGCTATTGATAAAATGCAGGTACAGTCTGGTGTACCATGCTATGTTGAGGAACAAAACCCACAATCCCTTGCTAGACACAATACTCAGCAGTGGCATGGAAGGCCATTTCTGCCGGGTGATATTTTGTACACTCCAGTAAATAAAGTAAATTCACAAATAACTCTTCCTTCTGTAAGAGATGCTTCAGTATCAAAAATTTTTTTTCACGTTTCACAAGATTCAAAATCACAATTCTCATCTACAGCTGATACACCAGAATTTAAGCATATGTCTGTTATGCCATCACGTTCTTTGCAGTGTTCCAAGGAGCTGGGTTTATCAAATAGTAAACTGAATCACTCATTGAACAATGAAGAAACTTTTTTAACATACCAGTCATCTAGAACTGGCAGGGACACATCTTCACCATATAAAAATGAAATGAAACCTGTTTTGTTGACGTCTACTCCAAAAGCACCGTCAGTTTCAGCTCAAGGAGCCACTCTTACATTTGTGTCTGCACATTGTTATAGCTCTTCACCTCCAAGAAAACATACTGACCCTCCGTTTGATTCTATACAGTTACCATCATCTCCGCTGGTTGACTCAACACTGGTAAGGAATTCAATACCAGGCCCTTGTGTAGTCAGTCAGCAAAATGTAATACCAACTACAAGCTCAAATAGTCATGATAGTTCATCAAATCATAACCTGATATACTCAAATTCATCACTTAACTCCAACAGTATTCAGTCTTGTAGTAGTGTGAAGGATTTTAAAGAGGTAGAACAGAAATCATTATTGGAGAATCGTGACCGTCCTAGTTTTGTTGATGAGACACCTAGTTCTGAAAAATTGCCTCAAGTGCTGATTGTGTCCAGTGCTGGTACTCAAGGGCTTCCAGTGGTACAAGGTGCAGTGGAACAGACAGGTTCCTCAAACATTCAGCGAGGTCCTGTAAGTTTGCAAGTTGGGAATATTTCACTAGTCAGAGGGTCTCAGCCACTGGACTTACAGGAGAGTAGGACTCCTTGTAACAACCAGTGGTCAAGCAACTTTAACACTCCTGTATCAGAAGTACTTACGAATCTTGGTGATTATGATCCAGTTTCACAGACTTTGACTACCAGTAATCCTATGTTTTTGCAGTCTATTCTTGCAAGTACTGTATCTGCTGGGCTTACATCAAACAGTCTTGTGACTTCTGTGGCTAATCATTCTCCTAATGGAACTGGGGAAGTACCTGCAGGGCAGAACACTGTACAGTTACAGACAGATGATGTTTGTGGGACTAGTCAGGAGCCAGCGCCCATTTACAATTCTGGTTTCATCCAAGATCCAGTGGATAAAGACCAGACTAATAGGCAGGCAAGTGATGACAAGGATGATGATGGTAAAATTTTAGAGAAAGATGATCATACTTGCACAGACATGAGCCTCATGGTGTCTAATAAAAGCCAGATTTCAGTCTGCCATGCCGAGAAAAATACTTCAAGCATTAGTGATATTGACTGCATTCCACAGGCACTCTCTGATGTTGAAGGAGTTAGTGTCAAGTACAGTCCTATCAAGCTACATGACGCCACATCTGATACAAGCAGAAATTTTAGTGATAGCGAGTCTGAGTTTTCAAGAACTGGGGATCGTTTTTTTATCAGCACTGGAATTTTGAGGACTCAAGATTTAACTAAGTCAGCTTCATCAGTGCAAGATGGATATATAGAGACTGAGTCTAATTTGCATGATAATTGTTACAGTGATTCAGATGATGGCTGTAAAGTTGAAGAAACTGGAATGGATGTGTGCTCACCTATTAATCAATCTGATGAATTAGAAGAAGGTAATAGTAGGTTTGAGGAGGAGAGGGAAGTTAAGGTTGTATCAGATTGTGAAAGACCTGATGTAGAAGTAAGTGGAATTTCAGAATCAGGTAGTGATTTATATGCTGTGTCTGATGGTGTGGTAGTAGAGGACTGTAACAAAGTCAGATTGATAGACAACAGTGCTAGACTTAGTGAAACACCTTTGGGTAACAAAATACAAAATTCCTCGTATTCTTTAAATAAATCTGTGCTTGATGTAACAGAAACAGAAACGAGTGCTCAAAATTCAGACAACATGGAGAATATTCAAAAGAACAAAGAGCTGAAGGGTTTCAATAGTTTCTCACCAGAAGAAAGTCATGATCCTATAGCTTCCCTGAATAAAGAACCTTCTCAATTCATTTGTGAAGAGACTCTCAAAAATTCAAAAGCTTCAAAAAGAAGGGGCAGAAGACGTAGAGGTCTGAGTACAGGAAGTGGAAGGAATAGAGGTAAATCTGTTTCCAATAAAAACATTAAATCAGATCTGTTTTCCAAATCACAAAATGAAGTTTATAAAGAAAATGTATCTTATACTAAAGATGCTATTATTGACAACACAATAGATGGTTCCCCACTTGGATCTAGTTTGTCGGAAAGTGTAACAAAATTAGGTCTAGTCAGTAACCCTAATAAAGAGTTGGAAGGTATATCTGGTAAGGAGAATAGGGACTGTGATGTCAAGAAGGTAGAAGAAGAACCTGAGCCAGAAAAGTTTGAGCATGTATCACACAGTGGAAGAAAATTGAAGCTTAGGAGCTACTTGATGAAAGCTGTTTCTAAAGGTAATCTACGGAAGCAAACTAGTGCCAGCAGCCAGTCTAAAGCTGATGAGACCGTGGTTCCTAAAACTGCTAACAGAACTAAAAGTGTTAAAGGAGGGAGGACTATTAAAAAAGTTGAAGATGCAGAAGGAAGGAAAGTGTTAGTAGAAAAAGTTGTGTGTGAGAAAGACCCAGACATAATAAACAAGGATTGTGAAAGTAATAGTAATCGCTCCCACAACAGTGCTGCAAATAGTAAATTAAGTAATTTAAAATGCGGAAAATGTGATTATGTTAGTGAATCTTTGGCAAAATTTAATTATCATGCCCAACATGAACATAATGGTCTTGCTAGGCCATATGGAGAAAGTCAGGAGTTCTCAGAAGAAGAGTGGAATTCTATCATAAGCAGCACCATGAAATTAGTGAAGAAGCTGAAATGTGAAATTTGTGCTAAAATATTCAGATCTTTGGGAGGCTATAAATATCATGTGAAATTTTGTGGTCATACTGTAGAGGAAGTCTTGACAACATGTTCATTATGTATGAGACAAATACGGCAACATAATCTTCAAGTTCACCTGAGAAGGTATCATGGCCAGAAAATTAGAAAACGAGCTGAGGTGCCAGCACCTGTGGAGCAAGACTTAGATGGCCCTCGACCTAGGCGTAAAGCAGCTACAAACTGTAATGCCAAACTGAAAGGTTGGCGATCTGATTCTGCAGAATTCAATGATAGTGATGTAAGTGAAGATGGTGATGGTGTATATGATGAAATTGGGATTAGTAAGTTTTATGAAAGGGAAAGGGTAGTTGTTCCAAAAGAAATTCAGACGAAATGGGAAGAAGACATAAAGCTAACTGGCAAGGCAAACTGCATGAATTCTAGTTGCTCATATAACTTTAAAAATGTTAAGAATGGCTATAAACATTATGCAAACTGTCCCTTTTCAAGTATATCTAGAAAGTACAAATGCAAATCATGTAGTTATACATGTGGGTCTGAGGCAGAATTTAGGGTCCATTTTTCAGTTCAGCACAAAGACCTGACAGAGCAAGACTTAGAAAGTGACTATGACTTGTCAGATGAAGAAACACGTAATGTAAATCCACGACTAGCGGGTAAGTCTAGGATAGGTAATAAGCAGTCAATAGACCAAATCAGGCCTTTTGAACCTGCTTTAAGTTGGACTTTGGAGTTTATGCTGGAAAATTACTCCGAAGAACTCTTTGTGGATTTGACTGTGTCATCAGCTGACTGGGTCTTACTGAATGATGAAGAGTCAAGAAAATATGTACCATCTGTTGATATGAGTCCTAAGTTTAAAGTAAACATGGTTAGCAAAATAGAGAGTAGAAACAAAAGCACAGACTGGCAGGGTTTGGACAGGTTTTGTGGAACTAGCATTTATGAAGGGTATGTGCTCTTCTCAGGGGGACCAACTTTGGCATCTGCGTGGTGTCCACTACCCTTGAAAGATTCCATTAGAGAAAAGTTTCAGTTTCTAGCTCTGTCTACATCCTTGTACCCAGATAAAAAGTACAGTGTAATGCAAAGTTATTCACATGAAGGTGTGATTCAGATCTGGAAGTTTCCTTCTAACACAGAAAACGAAAGGGCAGTTCCTCAGTTTCAGTTAGGAATTGCTCATAACTTTGGAGCAGTGTGGTCTCTTGTTTGGTGCCCATCAGGTATTTATAATGTCACTGAGTCAGTTGAATTTAGTAATGACAGTAACTTGCAGAAAATTGGATTGTTGGCAGCTGCATGTTCTGATGGCAGTATTAGGATTGTTGCTGTTCCAAATCCTGCCCAACTTGAGTTGCAAGGAACATCACAGATATTCAGAGTAAAACCTAAATTAACTTTGAGACCTACTGGCCTATCGGATGGTAATGCTCAATGTTTGAAAGCTGATTGGTTTCGTGGCAAAGGACACAGATACATTGCTGGTGCATATTCAGCAGGTTTTGTCTGTATTTGGGATGTGCGTACTTCTTCACCTATTCTACGTGTAACAGATTCTACTGGAGATGTCCTATATCCTGTTAATAGTTTTTTAGCTCACAATGGAGTTTGTTCTACTGTGTCATTTTGCCCCACTACTCAAGGGAGAAATCTTTTATCTGGAGGTAATGACCGAACTTACAAGTTTTGGGATCTAGAAAATACAAATATGCCTTTAAGTATGATAAGGAAAGGTCTAGTAACAGATTCTTGTTGGATATCACATTGGGGAGGCTGTTTTATTGCTTTTGATGATGTTTATGGTTTAAGTAATACAAACACTTGCTTCAAAGAAAATGGATTTTTTGGGATACATTCCCGAAATGTTTTATCTTCTAATTCTCCTGTGTGGACGATTAGTGGATCAGAATGGATGAATACCTTAGTCCAGGGAGATGCCTCTGGTGAAGTGGTTATTACTCTACAGCAACAACTTTTTAAGAATTATGAAAATGAAAAGGTTCCATCAAAAAGAAAAGTCCCATTGTTATCAGTAAAATTGGAAAAACTAGGTTCAGGAACATCAGTATTACTTTCAGAAAGGAATAGAAGGAAATTTCAACAAAAGAAGAAAGGGCACATATCTTCACAAGGTGAAAGTAATTCGGAAGAAGATGGACTTTCTTCTGTTGTTTATTTGGACTTGCCACGAACTTACTTGGAAACATGTGATGGTTATGGAGTTGTGTTTGCAGAACAAGATTACCATAACTTTGCTGACATCCCAGAGGCTCAGTTAATGGAACGAAAACGCTCTGAAAGAATGGAGCCTGGACCGTTAGATTTTTATCCATTAATGTCTACAACCACAGTATCCTGGAATAACAACTTTCTGTCACATTCTTGGGTCTTTATAGGGACACAGTCTGGTCTTTGCAGGTTGATCAGTGTTAAAGCAATGACAAATGGTACTACTAATTTGACGGAGTCAATAAGGAAGAAAATAGAAAGTCTAAACTCAAGCAGAGTGAATAGTTGAAAAAAAAAAAAGCCCACAGTTGAATTTCAGTACAAGTATGTAATTTTATTTTTATGGTTCTACAGCAGCTGGTTAGTTTCACTTGCATCAATTGTAATATTTAAATATGTATTTTAATGTTCAGTTTTTTTTTATTGTCAGTGTTGTCCACTATTATTTGGAAGGAAGAATTCAGATAATACTACAGTCCTAAAGGCTAGTTTGTGGAGTTAAATATAAGAGGGAAATCAATTTGAACTGGAGAAGGACCAACAAAAAAACTGTCTTGGACTTGTAAGCAGAAACTTTATACATGTTAGCAGTTATTTTATCAGGATATGTTCAATATTTTTATTTTCTGTGTGCACCCAGAAACTTCTCCTCATGCTACCTTTCCCACGGTAAATGCTGTACATTAATATTAAGAAACATTTGAAAAATTCCTCTTTACTTCCATGTTAAGGGATCTATTGGCATCATATTTGCTGTGACATTGTTTGAAGCCTATCCTCGTCACCAAGAAAATTTCACTGTTATCATTTTGCTGAATGTGAGCTGCTCTTATCCTTAGTTCCTTTTTTGAAAAGGAATGTGGTGACAGATTTTTGTTGTTGGGGACAACATTACCCTTGAGTTTCAATAAAATTCAAGTTGTGTCTGATCCAGTGCTTTACTGTAAAGTTCATGTGAAAGTTTTTGGGTAGCTTGATTTGAATTTAACTGAAGAGGATGGTGTTTTTCCATACAACAATTTCAGGCTTTTTGTATTTTGAGTATTTCTTTAACTGCAAACTGCTTATAGGAGGTTCTACTTCATATTTTGAAATTCAGCGCAGTAAAAGTGAGCATGTGTTGGAAATTTACATTGCATCTGTGCTACAACACAGACCTTTCCTGGGAGAAGGCAATACTGTATATACAGCAGTCAATGTGTATTCTGAAGTACTGTACTCTTACAACACCAGACGAGGCCTTCACGGTGAGTGTCATAGGGAACAATATTTCAGCTGAAGAAAATGCGCCCTAATGTCACTTATTGTAATAATATGAAGCAATTGGTAAATAAGTAATAAATAAAATGTGGAAAAATACAACCAAAATTATTTATTAGAGGGCTGGTCTAAATTTTTATAATGCTCTATTTTGAGTTTGGTTTAATGCCTCATTTAAATTTAAATTTAATAATTTAAATTTAACTTAAGTTCTATTGTCCTTCCCCATTTCAGTTCTATTGTCCTTCCCCATTTCCTTTATCTCATAAGCCTGGGGTAAATAAAAGCATAGAGTCGCCATCCCATTAGATTTTGCTTAGAAAATAGTGTAGAAGGGCTCATCCAAGTTTTATAACACAAGGTGATGATGATGTATTCATGAATAAACATGCATTTCTTCCATGTCCACTGGGTATGAGACCCCTCAAAGAATAATACTATTAAACCTGAACTTAAACCTCTTACACTGTTTTTTTTTGGAAGTTAAAAGAAAGTCATGCCAATAATTTTTGCTGCTAGTGCTTGTAAAAAATGAATATCAATTTTATATGCCATATGATGTTTGAATTTCAGTTTTTCCTCTGCAAAACTTGAATTTTATGCACGTATCATCCGATACTGAATTAGTGTCTTACTCACAAATTTAAGCTGCTTTGCCTGAACTTGTCTGAGAATGTATTTTTCATATACTATAATGATGCTCACATATGATGGTAGACAAACAGCTACACTGTTTTTGTCTCTGGGGTCATGTATAAGTGCAAAACCCTTATTAATAGCTTGTTAGTTTTCTTTTTGACTGAGTTTGATATAGAATGTCTTCTCTTATAATAGTTGATTTTCTTAGTTGTCTTACAATGACTGGTTTAGTTTGGACTGGAAGAGTCAGTATCAGCACAAAGCCCAACAGGTATCCTTTTCTGTTATTTGTGTTTGATGAAACAAGTTAATGTTAATGCTGTAATTTAACATAATGCTTGTGATACCTATGCAATATAGTTTTTGACATTAAACCTTTAACCTACCTGAAATTTATGATTTCAGTTGGGTTCAACACCATTAACAAAATTTTTTGAAGGTCATCACTATTCTGTCAGACATTTTTCCCCTTGAGTATTGTGGTAGTTATTTAACAAGGCTAGCAATTGATGGAGAAGCCTAATTATCCTTGTATAACACATTGTTGTTGTTATTATTATTATTATTGACATACAAAAATTTACATTCTGACATTATTATTATTATTATTATTATTATTAATAAATTTCTGACTCACGTCGGGATCGAACCCAGGTCTCTCAGGTGGAAAGCAAGGCGTTACCCACTGAGGCCATACAAGTCTAAAAGAGTTGGAACCTGAGAGCAACTGCACCAAGGAATTACCTGGGCAAGCTAACTGCTTGCATACCAGCGAGTTTTTCCCAACTTCGACTCAGTAATGACCCAATAGACAACATTTCATTCGAATTATCCCTTCACCAGAAGGGATAATTCGAATGAAATGTTGTCTATTGGGTCATTGCTGAGTCGGGAAGTTGGGGAAAACTTCGCTGGTATGCAAGCAGTTAGCTTGCCCAGGTAATTCCTTGGGCAGTTGCTCAGGTTCCAACTTCTTTAGACTTGTATGGCCTAGTGGGTAACGCCCTTGCTTTCCACCTGAGAGACCTGGGTTCGATCCCGACGTGAGTCAGAAATTTATTTCTGTTCCACACGTGATTGTGTGTTGATGATTTCTATTATTATTATTATTATTATTAATATTGACATACAAAAATTTACATTCTGACAAATGTAAGAGACAAGACTGTTTTGTGTAGATTTTTTAATTATTATAAACACTGAATTCTGTATCTTTTGAAAGCTGCTAACATTTCTTTTGAAGAAGGGCCACAGTCCCTTGAATACTAAAGAATATTGTTGTTTAAGAATATACCTGCAAAATCTACACCAGAATGGTCATTATTATTATTTCATAATATTTTGTGATCTCCTTAAGGTGATCCTATATCAAAATCATTTAGGTAACATCACCAGATCTTTAACTCAAAAGGTGCGACTTACTTTCAGTTGATATAAAATGAACACGTTTCATCTACCCTGTACTGGAATTTGAGCCCATGATTTTAAATGATAAAACTTAGGCTATTGTAAATCAGAGGTCGAGATTCAAGTTCACCAAGGGAAGTTAAATATTTAGTATTCAACATTTTGTATTGTTCTTTACTACTGCTGAAAAGAATCGTTTGCACTATTATTTTTGTTGAAGAATTTTCAATAAGTTTTGTATTTTTTTTTTAGTGGTGTCAACTGGAGTTTTCAATCAATACATTTTTGTATTTTTTTAAGTCTGAAGTACACACTTGATGTAAAATCATTGCAATATAATTGTCATCTAAGGAGAAAAGGAATTATGTACATTATTGTATGTATGATAAATATATATTTGTATTTCTCTAAAACTTTGTTTTTAATGTACAGTAGTTGTATAGTTGAGCTTTTTTACTGTAAATTATTTGTACAAACAAGTGTTTTTTTATATATAACATTATGATGTTTATATTTAATTTATAAAATGGTACTGTACCAGAGGTTGATGTTGTTGAAAAAGCTACATGCCAAAGTTATCAGTTTAAGATAATTTGCCATATGCAAAAGTCATTTATTATACAAATCACAAGAATTTTTTTTGTTGACAGCTGCAAACTTTATCTGTAGAATTTGGAAAAAGGTGGTTATATTCTTGGATTGGAATCTAAGTAGAATAGGAATCTTTTGTAGTGGAAATGAGTACAAAGTTTTCCCTGTTAAGTGCTGCAATGGGTCTCAGGTATTGGGCCAGGAGGACAATGATGAGGGCTTTAGGTTTTATTCCCAGAAAACAAGTAGCTTGCTGTGTTAAATATTAGTATAAGTTTGGGTCTTTTGTTGATGTCATTACCTTAAAAATTATTGAATCAACTTAAACACTCTGATAGGGAAGTGTTGAAGCTTTCCTCATTAAATGTGAAGCATTGTTCATAAGCAATTATTTTCTACACCTCAAATTGTGTGCCAGTTTCTTGCATTGAAACTAACAAGAAATTATGAGGGTGTTCTACTTGAGCAGCAAGTCACAGGCTTGAATCACTTGAAAAGTGACTTAAAATTTTTGTTGGTTATTCAAAATAATTTCTGAAACAGAATATTAATGGACAGTAATATAATTTTTTACTTTTTTAAATATTTAAGTGTATGAGTGCCATTTTGTACCACTCTACTGGTATCAGTGCCTCTGTGATTATTGTAAATGTAATTACTTAGTCCTCCAGGTTCTGTTCACGGGAGATGATACCAGCATGGCAGGGACGTTAAATATTATGTCTTGCACAGTGTTTGTTTTCTTCTCACAGTTTCTTTTTTTACCATTTGTGCTGTATATAATGTACAGAATCAATATTTGAGAGGAATCCAGTATCATTGTGCCTTATGTCTTCTGAAGTATGTACTACTAGGGCATTTTTTTTTTTTTTACAGATTTGACTGGAAAGGCAAATTTGAAGTACTGTATGTTTAACATTTTATAGGATGAAAATTAAAGATAATTAGTTGGAAACAATTGAAATATTGTACTTGAAGTTTTCTTCTTTTTCTCTACATCTTTTATTCATCTGGATGCCTCTAGTCATTGTGGTTTTTATAATTGATTTAGTTTATCAAACAATTATCATGTATAAAGAATTTATAAATTATAGTAAAATCTTTTTAAATGTTTGTTTTTATCCCAGCTGTATCTGGATATGTGAGATACATTTTGATATTGTTAACTTTGGGACACTCAGTGGTGTCTAGTTGCTCCTACAAGATTACAAAATATCCCTTTGTATGTATGAGTATTCTTCAGCATGAGCTTAAATTAGTAATTTTTTTTGGCTGTGGTTGGGTTGCTCTCAGACTGACCATCAAGTTGAAACCTATTTCATCTTTTGTATTGAATTTATTGTTTGCATCTTTTGTTTAAAATGGATTTGAATAAGAAAAGTAAGTGTACAATGAAAGGTGTGAAGGAGGTAAGCAGGTGTTTGGCTGCTTTATGTCCTGGTGTTAGTGTAACCAGTTTTGCTGTTCTGCTTTGGTAGGCCATGTGAGGAGTATGTGGTTGGTTTCTGTTGCTATTAAGAAGTTCAGCAGCATTGGAGAAAGGCCAAATGATGTTTGACAATTTCTTTGAAGGGGATTACTCCACCTTTGACACCACTAAATTATCTCTCCCTCTCCTCTGGTGTGTGTGATTAGCTCCTACTTTCTGAAGTGCTGACCCAGGTGTGCGTGCTGAGCTCTTCCCTGGTGAGACAGTGGTAAGTGTTAATTGTTAGTACCACCTGGTGCTTTGTTGGCAGCTTCACTGGAGTAGTGACAGACATTTCCATCCTTTGGTATTCCGAGTGACTGTCTTTTGCTACTGTTTCCAATAAGGAACTCATCACTGTTGCACTTCCTGTTGCCAAGGAGAGTAAGACTCGTGGACAGAGCAAGATGAAGACAGTGCATATCTTCTTTTTCTTATTGTCATCAAGCGCTTCCCACTCATTGTCTTCTGTCTCTTCCTACTGTGGGAAGAAAGAGGTCTCAGAAGCCCTCTCACAAGAAGTTCTGTTGGACTTTGAGTGAGCACCTTCCTTCTATCGGGGGTTAGTGATGAGTTCACTCACCTGTGGGTGGGATGTCTGCCATAGGTAGGGTTAACACCAGGATCTTTAAGCGTGCTGGTGAATCAGTGTCCCCCTGTTTCCTTCTGAGACACAAAGGCTGTTCTGGGCTCTACCTGTTTGTACTTCTGTGAAGGTAGGTAGAGAAAAGAATAAGGATGGGTGACCAACTTGCACTCTCCAACAGTGCTGGTGCCCAAGTTGAACTCTCCCCAGATGAGGTAGTAGCTTGCAATCATGGTTGCCACACCTTGCCAGTACTTTGCTGGTGGCTTTGCGGGAGAAGTGACAGCTGTTTCTGTTTATTCGTATTTCGAGTGACTTATCTTTTGCTGCTGTTCTTGCTGAGGACCTCAGTGCTGTTGAGCCTCCCATAGCAACTGTCTTGCCTGTGGAGCTAGCCCTTGTGGTGTCAAGCACTGACCCTAATCCTTCATCACTACTTCTTTGACATGTCTTCTTGTGCACTCATCTTCTGCCTCTATCTCCTGGGGGGATTACTTTGATTGAGTACCTTCTTATTCAGGGGATGGTGCTGGGTATTCACTCACCTATAGGTGCCGGGTTACAGTCGACCCCCGGTATTCGTGGGGATGTGTGCCACAACCCCCCCCGCGAATAGCTAAAATCCACGAATACTTGAAACCCCTCTAAAAATGCTTATAACTGCCTATTTTGATAGTTCAAACTAAAAAAACCCTTTAAAAATGCTTATACCCGAGTATTTTAATAGTATTATCACAAAAAGTGCATTTAGTCGTGAAAATATGAAAATAAAGTAATTTGTGAATATTTCTCTATGAAAAATACTGTGAATAGGCGAATTTTCCGCAAATAATGTGTATATGTTCCACAGAGAAATCCACGTGTAGGTGAAGCCGTGAATCTGGAACCACGAATAGGCGGCGGTCCACTGTATACATTTTACTCTTAAAAGCAAATGATTGAGGTTGCTTGGGGTGATTTTCATAAAATTGCCAGTGCCTTTCATTTCTCATATAAATGCTGGTTAAGGACTTGGGAAGCTTCTGAAATCTGTACCAGCTCCAAACCAGCAGACGTTGGTAATGTAGATCCAGAGGCATCTCACCAGCATCTACAGGCATGGCCTCAGTGGGAGATGATTTAAATGCTACTGTAGCTAATCCTACTCCTCCATGATGGTTAGAATTATGCATTTTAAGGCTATTAGACTTTGCTGCGGAGTACACTTCACACCCATAAGTTAATTTTGAAAAGAATAAAGCTTTGTATAGTCTCAGCATATGAGTTCGGTCAGCACCCCAGGAAGTGTGGGACAGAACTTTCAGCACATTCATTTCTTTCAATCATTTTGTTTTGATACACGTCAGATGTGGATCCTAAGTCAGCTTGCCATAAAAAATCAACCCAAGAAATCTTATTTCACCGACACATGGACTTCTTTGCCTATGTATGAACAAATTTGGATCAGGATGGAATCCTTTCATGTGGTAAAAGTGCTTGATTACCATTTTACTTGCTGAAAACCTAAAATCGTTCATCTTGTCCCACTTTACTATATTATCAATGCAGAGCTGAAGGCGACGTTCAGCTACTGCCATCCTTGTTGCTGCAAAAGATATTGAAAGGTCATCAACTAAAAGAGTATGAGTTACATCAGGGAAAATTATTTTTGATACCCCATTGATTGCTTACATAACATATTTACCATGTTCCAAGTACCACATCAAATGTGTATTCACCATTTTTTCCATGATCTTACACACACGATAATTCTCTATCTTCAATGGATCTTTCTGAGGTTTCACAAATGGCAATAATTTTAAAATTTCTTGTTCATACTTCGATGTATTAAAATCAATTTCGACCTGTTCCATTAGCCTTTGAGCTGAATAGGGTCTGTCATAATTTTTCTTTGCAACATTTAGCAAACTCATTTGCCACTACCAGGGATCTGGTACTTCACAACCATTGATCTTGATAACAAGAGGTTGACAAGAAGTAATTTACCTGCTATTTTTCTAACTTTAACAAACTAAAGTCAGAGTTGTCTTTCAGTTTAGTGAAGAAATGAATATTTCCAAGATTCTTTCGTGTCTTTTTCCTTTTTTAATTTCGAAATTCAACATGTTAATACACATTTTCGTCTGCGGTATCTGGTGAAAGCTGACCTCACATTTCTGTGAATTTCCTGGCATTTAAGAGTCCACCAGGGCAGTGGTCAGTGGATAAATATGCCGTAAGTCCTAGGTGTTGATTGAAGACCAGCCGAGAATACAACTGTATTCAAAAAGTCAGAGAGGAAAAGTCATCAGCTTAGTCATCCATTGAGCTGTGATCCTGGAACGTTGCCCAATCTGCTTTACCAATGTTCCATTTAGGTAACCTTGAAGATAAGAGGATTTGAAGCTACATTTATTACTATTGGAAAATGGTCACTGGTAAACCTATCAGTTACCACTCCTTAATTAAAATCAATAAGGCAGTCATCACTGCATAGAGATAAATCTATTGCTGATAATGTGCCTGTTTGAACACGAAAATGTGTAGACTCCCGTGTGCTGAGGATTCCCATTTTTTCACTTTTTATGATGGAACACAGGCAACTTCCTCTGATTGGTAATGATATCACCCCAAGGAGGATTTCTACTGTTCATATCTCCCAGAATAACAAAGGTATGTGGTAGCTGTTGAATAAGGAATTTAAATTCATCAATGGGGAAGACTTCACTAGGTGGCAGATAGAGAGAACATACATATTTTTTTTTTGCAGTGTAAACTGGATACTCAATGATTTTTTAGGGTGTCATTACAAATATATAAAACTACTCCATGGCTTCCTATATATATGTTATGAGGGGAATGATAGGATGTATACTCTCATTGGCTGGGACATGTATTACTGTACAATATTACCAATCATAATCTCCTGCAAAGCTATACATACAGGAGACACTCCTGATATAAGCAGCCTTACTTCTTCTCATGTGGCTCTTAATCCCTGAATGAATTTTACTTAGATTTTGAGGCCATCAAACTGGAATCCCTTTTCAATTATTTTTACTTTTTTGCACCTGCTTTTTCTGGAAGGAGACTGATTATTGATGGCTGCCTTTTGTTTTAATGTCGATGATAATGGTGCTGCTTCAATGGAGGAGGAAGCTGCCGCAGATGGCAAAGCCTCCCTAGTATCATGGGCGTGGGGCACTTTTGATAGCATCTTCATCAGTGAAATTTCAAGCTCAGGAGCACGAGATAAAGCTGGGGCTGCCTGAGGAGGGGAGGGAGAGTCAGACACAACTGGTGCATCCTCTGAAGCATCAGGGTCACCAGTCACAGGTGCTTGTTGGAACTGAGAGTATAACAAGAATACAACTATTCCCACCTTAATCATATTATGGGAAAACCGGACAGAATGCCGAAAGTCCTATCCCCAGAACCAGACCACCCCTGGAATCCATGGCCCAGCTCTGCAGAATAATTCCACCCTTGAGCTATCACTGTGATATCTCTCAGGTCCAAACATTATTGGGTAGTTGACGATCCTACCACAGTTCCCACTATTTAGCTTTAGATAGAAAACCAGTCCCTGCTATGATACCTTTTCCTAATTATCAGGTCCAATAAATTTTACCAAATGCTGAAAATTCCACAAAAATTAACCCAAAGTAATACGTGATGATACTTGGACTTAAACCCAGGATCAAATTCCAGCGGTTCAAGAGCCTCCTCACCACGTCAGGGTGCAATGTCGAGGCGGGAAGGGGGAGAGAGAAAGGAGTGGGATTAGCAAGGGATCAGGCCAAAAAGTTAGAACCTTTTTGGGGATGATCATCATCCCAAATCAAATTAGATATCAAAACATGATATACCTGGATGATGTATACATTAAAAAAAGAAAGCAAGAGTACTTTTTAGGAAAATATAGGTGAACTATACACCACTAGCAAAGGTGGATATATTTCTGGCGCAAAAAACAGAATGAGAGAGAGACAGAGACTATGCCTAAAGCAACTTCGACCATAGGACTAACGTTAAGCTGACAAAGACACGCACACCTCGACCCACGGAATGCATAACATTATCTAGGATAAGAAAAAATCATGGAGCCATTCTGGAAAATAATACATCAAATGAATAGAAATTAAAATATGAAACAGCTAAATTAAGTTTAAAAAAAAAAAAGTTAGGCTTCTCTTCTTGTCTGCAGGAATTCTTTAAGTCCCATAGATAGCTGTAAGTGGTGGAGGGGTGAAGACACATGGCACAAAGGGTAGAGTGGCCAAAAGACCAAATATAAAATAAAATATTTTGTAAGAACAGTTGAGGATTTTAAGGTAAAGGGTCAAGACTCCTGAGGGCTGAATAATTTGTTCCTTCACATTAATACTTCAGGTGAAAGTATCCCACACACGAACGTTTGGCATGTGGATGAGACGATCGCAAAGGTTCATTGCAGGAAATAAGTTGCTTGAAAAATTATTGTAGACTGGTGAATAATAGAAAAGCAGAGAACAGCAGTCTTCAGTTGAAAAAAAGGAGGCAAATAGCACCTTAAAGTGAGGATTCAAGATCCTTAAATTTCACTACAGATATATTGATGCAATAACACAAACTTCGTCTTTGAAACAGAAACATGAGGATAACTTCCAGACTTGTAAACACTAACAGAGAGGAGAGGTTTATAAAGAAGATAGCTCAAGAACAGAGCTCAGCACTAATTCCAAAGAGAAAGAATAGCATGCTGAATCAACGTTTTTTGGGGTTGAACAGAAAAAAGGCAGGTATCTTCTGAGGTGAAGGGCTGTAAACAGAACCGATACCATAGGAACAAGACGAGTTTTTTCTGTTATCATTGGTAATCGGCCAACTGCACAGATATCCTTCACATCTCTCAATGGAAGTTGTATGTATGGCGCCCCGCCATAAATGAAAATATGCAATCAGGTGTATGGGGATAGTGGAATATGAGTAAGGAAACTGAATGCCCATTTGGAGTAGGTGTAGGCATAGAAAAAAAAGATGTGATCAAAGCGGGGCCTCATTTCAGATTGTAGGCCTACAGGCTAGTCCTACGGAGGACATTTAACTCTGTGAGTAGTAATTAATTCCATGACCACTACAACCAATGCAACTACTGATTGCCTGAAGTAAATTTATTTTCTAAACTTAAGAATCTAACCTGGGTTGTCACTTTGCATCAAACAAGTGCTGTTCTGAGTAAAAGTTGATCTCCCTAAGAAAACTAACTTTAGAGTAGCAAGCAAGCAAAACCGACTTATTGTGAATACTGGTCATTACTAAGCCAAGTCTAGTGCTTTGAGAAAAAGATCCTGTTGATGTACAGTACATGATAATTATGAGCGGGTCCGCTAGTCGGTGTGTTAAAGCCAAGGAAGCAAACTGAAGAGCTTAGCCAACAACAAAGTCAAACTACAAACTAAAGAATGAGTAGCCTAATATCTCAGAGACTTTGTATAGTCAACGTGTATGGAAATGAGACAGAAAAACAGAAAGAATTCGTAAAATATGAAATAGTATAGTATATTTTTTATGGGAAACCTAAGTTAGAACACTGTAAGGATTAAATAGCAATAACGACCTTTTGGAAAACCATTTCCTGTAGTCAGTGGAAAACTGAAGTCTGGCATTTACAACTGAAGAAATAATTTCTCAAAAATATTTATCGAAAAATTCTGAGTTCCCTCAGAGCAACTGGGTTGACCAAATTGTTCTTAAGAAAGTTTTTCCTTGCCTGAACTCCCGAAATAAAACACTTGTGAGAGAGCGCGCGTGAGCTGGTTTGTGAAAAGAAATGGTTTAAAGATTTTCTCATCGATATCATTAATGGTATCTTAATTTTTACCCTGCTCTTTATCTGATCTCTTAATTTCCGTCAGGGGTGTCCGCTTTCATAGACTGTTTTTCATCACAAGGCGGATGTTTGTCGAGAATACGAGCACGCTCTGATTACAAAGGTTCCTAGTGATGAAAAGTCTTGTTTCTGAGAACTTATTTGATATTGCTGGTGAAAATAATTCTTATCATCGTACATAATGCTAGGAAAAAAGAAAATAACTAAGCATGTGATAGCTCACTTTTTATGATTAAAAACCTTGGTTGTTTGTCAAATACTTTGGATCTTTTTGCTCATTTCCCGTCGCTGTTAGTTTTATGAAGGCAGAGGGAACCTATACAGCAACGCAGTCTTGTGTCACAGAAACTGGAATCTTAATGATTACCGTTTTTCTTTTTAGGTGACACATTCTCACGTTATATTTACTATTTAACATCCGTTGTGTGTAAAGGTAACCGATCATAATCTCGTCTCGCCTTATTAAGAAAAGATAATTTGAATAGTACAGATTGCTCAAATGTGTTACTGTTAAAGTTTCAAATAGAATTATTTGTTCAAGGCCGGCTTAGGCCGCCTTAATGGGCTAACTTCTGAAACTGACTGCAATTACGAGATGAAAAATTAAAGAAATTCTTTTTCTGTATATCTTTTACAGAATATACCTACACATACACCATTATATATACACACACACACACACACACACACACACACACACACACACACACACATATATATATATATATATATATATATATATATATATATATATATATATATATCTACAATAGTGAGGTCCAAAGTGAAATACACGCCATTAAAAATGCCTATCCCCTGGCGTTTTTTGTTCCTGATATCATCGGCTATCGCCTACAAGGAAGGTATGTTTATAAAATTTAATGTAATCTTTTTAATAAATGTGGTGAAAATGCACTTAATGGTAGTTGGCAGCTTGGTGATCACTAGTTGAATGAGACAGGACCGAATAGCATTGTTGCTTTTCATACAGAGTTAGTACTTCTTGATCCAAATGAAAGCTTATTTAATAGCCAGAATTTCTCTCTTAAATATGTGTTGTATGTCGAGCTGAAAGACTGAGAATACGAGTAAATGTGTTCGTTAGTCCAAAAAGTAAATAGCGCGGTCGCCGAAGTCAGTCTTGAAATGGGTGTATAGAATCTACAGGTCACTTTTTACCAGATACATGTGTTCTTGCAGAATGTTTTAATATATTTACCATATATTTTAACGCAAACTGGAACAAATTACACTAACTGCCAGAAGAAATATGTGACTATCAAAATTTTTAAAAGACATATCCTACTCTAAACGTGGAATTAATGAAAACTAAATGCGAAACCTCACGAGAAGTTAATTTAAAAGGAACAGCCACTGTTAGTTCGGGAGAACCCATTCCAGTTTCGTCTCTTGTATAAGTGGGTCCTAGTATACAACCTTAACACCATCTTCCCGTGGGGTCGGCCGCTCGAGACTCCTCCACATAATTCTATTCTGGCCATCTACGTGTTTTACCAAGACCACCGAGAGAGAGAAGGCCCGGTGGATTTGACATCACGAGGTGATGACGTAGAACAACTTAGTTGTTTACCAGAGAAGATTAGTGTTGGTCTGAGGTCAGTACAGGTCACATCACTGTATTTTGCACTAGATTTTTATTATCTAATTATGAATTAACTTTTTAAGGTACAGTGAAAAGGCCAAGTCGTTACTGCAATGCCGTATTGGTGTGCTGCTCCAAACTGCAGGGGGAATTATAAAACCGTCCCAAAAGTGCACGTCTTGTCCTCCCCGAAGGACGAGCAACTCGCCGCAAAATGGCCTCACAACATCAGTAGAGATAACTACACTCCAACTAAACACAGTAAAGCGCGAGAATTTAATTCTGTCTCAGAATTCTGGAAGAGTTTCAGTTTCTTGACAGGCAATACTGGCCAGCAGTGTAACAAGACTGATGTCCTAGAATAATAATGTCATTAATGGTTACGTCTAATTGCACAGCGCACGCATTTGTTTTGATGAAGTACGCCAGTGAGGAGATTTCAAAATTCCCTCAGAGGTTCATGATACGAATGTCATTGACCAGATGCTGAATAACTTGCAGTGAGCTGACATTGCTGAACGTAGTTCTGAAACCTGTAATAGTATTGCTGAAATTAGTGCCTGAACAACTCCACTTAATGACTGAATAACTTTGATAATTCATCAAAGTTGGTAACATTTTCTTCTTTGTTATGTAATTGTTCCCCTCAAAGTTATAGGCTCTTGAGAGATAAGTTTCCTAATATTGCCGAGTTACTTTACCAGCACGAGAGTTTCCAAACAGTTCAGTCCAGCAACCGCACAAAATGACAAATTTTCTGATGTAGCCTATATTAAGAACAAATAAAAATCACTACTACCCAATGACAAAACAGTGATGCTGATGGTAGATGAAATTCACTTGAAACCACATTTTGATCATAAAGGCGGAAATACTGTCGGCTCAGCCTTTGACAGTAGTGAAGCTGCAACAAGTGCATTTGTTTACGTTGAACAGCGTACGTTCCAAATTCAAAGCGGTAAATAACATCCCCACTACAATTCTGACAATAGATTTATGAAACTGATTAAGTCATCTGAGACTATGGGCCAGGGTATTATTACTGCTACATCAAAACCCATATGGCCGGCAACCTGTTGCACCCTATAATTGCCAAAGTTAACTCTCCAATGTATTAAACAACCAAGACTCTGAATAAGATATAAACTCTCTACATCCCTAGTGGGTACATGGTGGTTTCCCAAGTAGAGTTCATTGATATTTTAAATATTACGTCTCCGAGCTCAACCATCGCATCTCTGAGTGTAGAAAGTTTATTCATGAACGCAACGGTGCATGAAGCCATCAGTATTCTTTTAAGGAGAGTCTGCCAGTTGGATGCCATGCCCCTTCAACGTCTTCTCCAAATCTGCACCAAGATTGCCCCCCTTCCTCTCACAGAGGGGTGACCTCTTTCGACAGGTAGATGGTGCTGCTATGGGATTCCCCCTTGGCCATATGTACATGGCAGAAATCGGGAAAAGAACCTACAATTTTCATCCAAAACTGTTTATATAGACGAAATCTTCATTGCCATCAATGCTGACAAAAAAAGTCACCTGCCTACAGTACGCCTTGAAGAGGAACTCTTAGTCTAAACTACACTATTAAATATGGTGTCGAAGGCCAACTTCCTTTCTTGGATGTAAATGTGGAGAAGAAAGGACATAGGTACAATACTACCGTGAACCAAAAGGCGACTAATGTGGGTTGGTGCTCTAATGGCCGTGGGGAGTGCCCTGACACTTGCGAATGCTCTGCAGTAGCTGCGTACACGAAATGTGCAATTGCTCACTGTTCCTCATGGAAAGCTACTTACGCAGAACTCGATCATGTTTGGCAGCTCCTGACTAATAATGGAAACGACAGCAGCCCGACAGAAAGTTGCATACGAAAACAGTTGGACATGTATGCCAGCACACCGGTGACGATGCCTACCTCACCAGGAAACATCTTATTGTATTACAAACCCGCATATCACAGCCAGTTCAAGGATGAAGTCAAGGCCATGAAAAGGATAACTCCCAACGGTACCACACCTACGATCCTAACGAGTATTTTCTTACGTGCCTACTGCTGCCCGAGCCTAGTCAGCAACCTTATAATGCGAAATAGCGTGGCCACCCTATATAGAGATGTGGGAGTCGCCAACATAGCATTCAAATTCAAATGTACCGAAGGGACATGTTAAGCCCTTGGCAATTCTTCCATAGGTTGCACCACTACCACTCTACTCAGGCGACTGCAAGCCCATCGCAACCATGGGGCAATATTCCAACACTACACAGATGACCATGAACATAAACCGACTCTGGAAGAATTATTAGAAAGCACAGAGAAGTCCAGTTCCACAGATTGCAAACAGCAGAAGCTGTGAGTATAAAGCAACGACGGCCTGCATTAAGCACACAGAGGAACACGAACTTCATCCTCCCTTCTTCAAGGACATCCGACAGTACACCAATGAACATGACTACCGACAACGAAGCAAATCAAGACTATCAGCCAAAGACAGGAATCACGCCCTTACCCACGCCCTATGCTGCAAGCCACGGCATAGAGCGTGTCCTAAGGAGCACCAGGAATGCCCTTGCTGCTACATAGACCACCAGCTAGATAAAGAGACCCGAGGACCAATAATAAAATTTTAGGCGTAGACGCAAAGTCCATACGTAGAAATAAAAACCGTGTGTCAATTTGTAATTTTGTCCTGAAGATGTCACTGATGAGTGAGGAAACGGTCCATCAACTATAATAAGTAAATTTAAAGAAACGTGAATAATTTGTTCTTATTCCTGAAAAGCCTGAATGATAAAAAGATATTAATTATGAATAATGCTATTGGCATTGGCTTCAATAAATATATATATATATATATATATATATATATATATATATATATATATATATATATATATATATATATATATATATATATATATATATATATATACAGTCTCAGTAATTAGGCGGCTACTTGAAATCTTAGCTTAATGATAATGATGATGATAATGGTCTTGGCATCATTATTATTTATCATTAAGATATATATATATATATATATATATATATATATATATATATATATATTATTACGTGTGGGCTTTGACTGATGAGTTTATTAATTAATTACTGTAATTTATGTAGCCCTGCTTTGCCAATGGCACATGTAACCTGTCAATTAAAGCTAAAGTTAACCTCAAAGACAGACAGTTACTCAACTGAATTAGGTTGCTGGGAAACTACGTATGGGATACTGGATTACTCTGCAACAAATTGATTACATCAAACCCCTTTACTTCCCACTTAGGCCAGACAAAGAAAGAATGTGCAGTGATAGTGAGGAAATTACATGAACTTTTGCCAACGTCAGACACGGTCAATTTTCCCTGCTCCCGTAAGTAAATATAACGCAACGAATGTTTGTACTAATAGATATCATACGCAGTTTTGTATTGGTAAAGGCTATTTCTCTTCCAAACAATGGGCTCGAGACACAAGGCTGCCTGAAATTTACTTACACTTAACTTTCCCTAATTCCTACTTACTGTACAGGAATAGCTTATGCAATTTCACTAGCCAATATTAATTATTCATACACTAGACTTCATAAAAGAAATATGGTTATACCAGGTTCTAGTAGATGGTGGCAAAGTGGTGAAGCAATTGGAAAAGATGAAATACAGTGGAAAAATACTAGCAGACAGCAGATACTCGTCAATTTTCAGACCTACCGTTTACATGGTTTGCTTGCGCACTGCAACTGTCAATACGGCTTCTTGAAAAACACACAGGTATTGTTGGGTCGCTAGTAAACGAGACAGGGGGAGGAACAAAGGACAAAGTTTTGCTTGAGCACAACATGTGCTCTTCATCTGAAGGTTAGCCTCTCCCTGTTCGAGGTCAGGTCAGGCTGCTGTACCGTTGGGCTGTTTGTCCGACGTTCGTAGGTAGCCCTGGGCATTCTGAAAAATTGACAGAGACATCGCCGAAAGCATAGGACAGAGCAAAAGGAAGCTTAAGACCACCTTCACTAGAGGCGACTTGGTAAAACCCTCCCTGTGGGTTAGGCACCCTGATGCTAATTGTTCCCTGCTAAAGACATTATTTTTTTTAAACACAGCCTACCGCATTCCCTTAGCGTCGACAGAGACGACTTTCTGTCTTTGTTCGGATGATATTTTTACTAAATAATGCAGAGAGGGCGAACAGCAGAATATTTATAAATATATATATATATATATATATATATATATATATATATATATATATATATATATATACATATACATATACATATATATATATGTGTGTATTTATGTATGTACATATATATGTAAGTATGTGTACTTATAATCTTAATCTTCATATTACAGAGGATGTTGTTAGTTTTCTGTAGATTTGGCAAGAACATGGTAACCAAGGCCTAATGCGTTTCACAAACTGAAAACTGTTTTGTCCCATCCAAGCATTAAGGAAAATTTTGTTCTTAGAGTATTATTATGCAGTGCTAATCATTTAATTTTTTATCTAACTAATATTTCTGCACAAGTCCGATATAGTATAGACCTTCATTTTAGAAGTTTTTTAAATATAAAGATGAACTGTTATGGTAAATACGAGCATTTTGATTCCTAGCTCATATGTAAAGTCTCAAGTGCATTTTTGTCCTGATTTAACAGAGAAAAACATGAAAAGAACGACGTTTTCTTTGATTGTGATTATCATGAAAGCCACACCTATTAATGTCTGTAAAGTTTATTGCTTTGGCTTCTGCACTTGCAAAATGAGCCACAGCAACTGCAGAATTGCAGATGTAACCACAAAAGGCCAACCAAAGTAATGCAGCACTGTTTTCAAACACTCAATCTTTTGAAAGGTCCAAAAAATCAGAAACTTGTAACGAAAATCAACTCGAGATGCTCTCCCGCCCTAGACTATTGGTTGTTGTTCGTTTACCTCCCCTTAGTCATTTTTATCATTTCCACGTTCGCAGTAGAGTTTAATCTTTAGACAATATAATGATGCTATTCGAACATGGTATATCGAACCAAAGATCATCAAGCGGCCGACCACTTACAAGTATGTCTTCGGCAGATTATAGAAAGAAATATGGTATCATTCCTCATCAGCAGAGTTCAACGTTTGCGAAGCTTTTGAGTGATTTGATTATCAGTGGCGATCCGCTTTCTTTCGAAGCAGTTTAATGAAAGTGGAAAAGCTTCTGCTGACATTCAGTTTAGACTATTGTATGAGAAGTCTGAAGGATGAAAACAACACCTGAATTGAAGGCTTCATAGTTTTACCCTCCCGGCAACTGGCTACCGAATAATAAAAAAGTTCGGTGCACCCGGATATCGACAGATTAAAATGTCTTGTTTACTCCACTGCTGGCTACGAACTGATGGGAAACATCTTGCTTTCCCGGCTTTCAACAGTTGGAACACCGACAGTTTACCTTACGGCTTTCAGACAAGCATGCCATAAAAACAGTTTTGCTTACCTGGCGGTAGCCTTATGTAAAATGAGGATTCAGAGGACCTCTCCGAGCAAAAATTTCAAGAACATTTTCCAATAATTGATTCATCAAAAACTAATTGCCATTCAGGGGTTTTTGGGACGTGTTTTCCTCTGACTGAATAATCTAGAGAGCTTGAATCCTTACATGGCAATGTGCATTTCAAAGTTTTCTTATAGTGTTCACTCACAAGGGCTTTGCAACACCCACATCTTCCGGGAAACAGCCTATAAAAGTTTGATCTGGTAACCTGACTAAGCGCTCGAAGCAAATATTGTTGTTGATGTTGACGAATTCCCCGTCTTTTCCTATTTCACCTCGTTTTTAGTTTTTCGTAAAAGAAAACTATTGTGCCGGCTTTGTCTGTCCGTCCGCACTTTTTCTGTAAGCACTTTTTCAGTCCACACTTTTTCTATTCTCCCTCAGATCTTAAAAACCACTGAGTCTAGAGGGCTGCAAATTGGTATGCTGATCATCCACCCTCCAATCATTAAACAAACCAAATTGCAGCCCTCTAGCCTAAAAATTTTTTATTTTATTTAAGGTTAAAGTTAGCCATAATCGTGAGTCTGGCAACGATATAGAACAGGCCACCACCGGGCCGTGTTAAAGTTTCATGGGCCGAGGCTCATACAGCATTATACCGAGACCACTGAAAGATAAATTTATTTTCGGTGGCCTTGATAATACGCTGTACAGAAAACTCGATTGTGCCGAAGAAACTTCGGCGCATTTTTTACTTACTTTATTTTATTCTGAATTGTAGCAATGATACTAAATTGAAGGACGTTATTATTAATCTTCTAAGACTATCAGAATTTTAACCATTACTATCTTCTTCTAAGTAACATTTGTAACATGTTTGTGAAAGTACACTATTAGTCTTTGTAACATATTGTGATTTAAATGAAGTGTTGTTTGCAAAATGTAATGAACAAAACTTTAAATAAATGGCATTATGATGACTTTTATTCTCTGTATTTTGAATTCATATAACCTGATTCATTCTGGATCTTTATGTCAATCAACCGGCTGCAGGCCAAATAACCACTTTAATGAAAATTAAAAAAAAAAATCTGAAGGACTTTTATCTTTTGCCTGTCCAGGTTGTAAAAAATCACATTTAGTTGTGCCAAGTGTGATCAGACTGCAAGGGTACGGCAGCGAATGGAGGGAAACGATTGGATTAATCCCAAGTAAAAGCGTTTCGTGGGTCTTGTCGCTGGCTGTGTTGTACCGCCAACGACCAAGTGCAACCAATAGCTCGAGTTCCAACTTCAGTCAGGTGGCCAGTTTCACCATCAGTCACACGAAAGACGATCTTCAGTTGACTATGGGACCAGGCTCCAACAAAACGACGATTCTCTCGCCAAGTACATTCATTCCTGGAAGACTAAATCGTCTGCACATACAGGTTGACGACTTTGGTGCCCATATCAAAGTGTTGACATCTCCGACCAGCACGCCAAGATGGGCCAAGAGGTTTTCAGTTCTTGATGTCGCCAGCTTTCACCGGGAAGACTTCGAGATCTACCTTCGAGCTGAGAGTATTGAAGGTGCAGACGAGTTCGAATTAGTGTTTGGTTGTGGAAACAAACTAGCATTGGGAGGTACCGTTGCTCACTTCATTTTTATTATGAGATATATATTCCAGCCTTAAGTTAGTGAAATCCAGTACCCAAAGGATGTTTTTGTCTTTAAAATAACACTCAGCTTTAAAAAAGTGGAAGAATTTTCCGGCGAGCTTTAAGTTTCATCACTAACAATTCCTTTCCTTTTTTTTTACAGGATATTCAAGGCATGGCAACTGCATCTGCAAGTGCTCAGAACCTCCCCTCCAGTTATTAGAAGGATCCTTAGAGTCATTCAAAGACAGTTGTACCTGTACTCCGGCAGTGTTTCCCGCGGCGGTGCTGATTATAACCGTGTGGTTAATCCTCATGGAATTAGGCTTCTTATGTGCCTTGCTTGGATTAGTGTACTGGGGGACTGTAAGCTTGTCAACAAGTTATGAATGACAAATTTTTCTCTCAAGTGGCTCGCTTTGGAATAATCTTTCATTTTCAGTTTTTTCTTACTCTTCAAATCTTCTACCCTTTTTTCCCTTTGCCCTTCTTCTTATGTACCACCGGCTTTGGCCAGATGAGGACGTTAAGCTGCCCATCCCAATACCTCCTGCATAAAACTCCTTTTGAATTAAGAAAGCATGACTGTCTCAGAGGCCGTAATGAAGATGGAAATGCTTAAATGGGACTTCGCGTTTCCTGCCACTTGTTCCTCTTCACTGATGATATCTGCATGGCTGTTTGTTTCCTTCATGCTGTTCAAATATTGTGTTGCGGATTATGCAAAAAAAAAAAAAAAAATGTAACATTAAAACATAATCTGATTCTAAAACAATACGCAACAAAGTCGAAACAGCTTAAACAACGAAAATACCATACAAACAAAACTGTAATTTCATAAGATCTTTAGTTTCGAAGTTTTTCTTTCAATTGCTTAAAAAAATCCAATTACTTGGTGTGATTATTTAACGTCTTTAGCATTAACTAATTCTTTTCATTTGCCTATCTAAAGAGAGTTAACTACTAGTCATTAATAAAATAAACATATAAAACTATTTTGTTGGTTAAACAGTTTTTAGCGTTTGTTTAATCCAGTTTAGCAGCCAATTACTGAATGACTTACTCTTCTATTCATTATATGCTTATTCAGTTTTATTCTCCCCTTCATTGCTAATTTCCTTCCTTTTTTCACATTTAGGTAACTGTCTGTGAAAGCTGCTGACTATGATAAAGGCCTTTCGGGCTTCTTCCATTTTAATAATAATAATAATAATAATAATAATAATAATAATAATAATAATAATAATAAAATAATAATAAAAAATCCAACGGTACATGAACAGGAATAAAGGATACCAACAGAACAAACTCTTCGGAACCAACCAGAAAAGACTATACAGCCAACTAAGAGGGGAAGACAATCACCAGGAAATTCCTGAAGCCGAACCAAGTAAGAGACTGGGAAAACATATGGAGCAATCCGGTATCACACAATAAACATGCAACATGGCTCAAGGAAGTCAAGGAAGAAGAAATGGGGAGAATAAAACAAAGATTCACCGAGATCACGACAGACACAGTTAGACACCAACTGAAGAAAATGCCCAACTGGAAAGCCCCAGGTCTCGATGAAGACCATGGATACTAGCTCAAAAACTTCAAGGCCCTACTCCCACGCATAGCAGAACAACTCCAGCATTGTATCACAAACCACCATGCGCCCAAATGGATGGCCACAGGAGAACATCCTTAGTAAAGAAAGACCAGAACAAGGGAAATATAGCAAGTAACCTGCCTACCAATAATGTGGAAGTTACTAACAGGTATCATCAGTGAGAGGCTATACAACCACCTATAGGATACAAACACCATCCCCCACCAACAGAAAGGCTGCAAAAGGAAGTGTAGGGGCACAAAGCCAGCTCCTGATAGACAAAATGGTAATGAAAAATAGTAAGAGAAGGAGAACCAACCTAAGCATGGCATGGATTGACTACAAGAAAGCCTTCGATATGATACCGCACACGTGGCTAACAGAATGCCTGAAAATATATAGGGCAGAGGAAAACACCACCAGCTTCCTCAAAAATACAATTGCACAACTGGAATACAGTACTTACAAGCTCTGGGATAAAACTAGCAGAGGTTAACATAAGGAAAGGAATCTTTCAAGGCCACTCACTACCCCCACTACTCTTCATAGTAGTCATGATTCCCATGACAAATGTACTGCATAAGATGGATGCTTTGTACCAACTCAAGAAAGGAGGCAACAGAATTAACCATCTGATGTTTATGGACAACATCCAGCTGTATGGTAAGAACATAAAAAAAAATAGATACCCTAATCCAGACTGTAAGGATTGTATCTGGGGACATCAGGATGGATTTTGGAATAAAAAATGCACCTTGGTCAAACATACAAAAAGGCTAAGTAACAAGGACTGAAGGGATAAAGCCACCATACGGGAATAGCATCAAACACATAGATGAGACAGGATACAAATGCCTGGGAATAATAGGAGAGGATATAAAACATAAAGAGATGAAGGCTACAATCAGGAAAGAATATATGCAGAGACTTAAGGCAATACTCAAGTCAAAACTCAATGCCAGAAACATGATGAAAGCCATAAACACGCAGGCAGTAACAGTAATCAGATACAGCGTGGGAGTAGTGGAGTGGGCGAAGGCTGAACTCCGCAGCATAGACCAGAAAACTAGGAAACAGATGACAATACACAAAGCACTGCACCCAAGAACAAATACAGACAGACTATACATAACACGAAAGGAAGGAGGGAGACGTCTACTAAGCATAGCGGACTGCATCAACATCGAGAGCAGAGCACTGGGGCAATACCTGAAAACCGGTGAAGATGAGTGGCTAAGGAGTGCATGGGAAGAAGGACTGATAAAAGTAGACGAGGACCCAGAAATATACAGAGACAGGAGAATGAACAACAGAACAGAGGAATGGCACAGCAAACCAATGCATGGACGGTACATGAGACAGACTAAAGAACTGGCCAGCAAAGAAACATGGCAATGGCTACAGAGGGGAGAACTCAAGAAGGAAACAGAAGCTAACAGCGGCAAAAGATCGGGCCCTAAGAACCAGATATGTCCAAAGAACAATAGATGGAAATAACATCTCACCCATATGCAGGAAGTGCAATCAGAAAGACGAAACCATAAACCACATAGCAAGTGAATGTCCAGCGCTTGCACAGAACCAGTACAAAAAGAGGCATGATTGAGTAGCAAAAGCCCTCCACTGGAGCCTGTGCAAGAAACACCAGCTAGCTTGTGGGCCTATGGTATCAGAACAGATAGGGTGATACTTGCTAATAGACCAGACTTGACACTAATTGACAAAATCAAGAAGAAAGTATTACTCATTGATGTCGCAGTACCATGGGACTCCAGAGTAGATGAGAAAGAAAGAGAAAAAATTGATAAGTATCAAGACCTGAAAATAAAAATAAAAAGGATATGGGATATGCCACTGGAAACTGTGCCCACAATCATAGGAACACCAGGCATGATCCCAGGATTCCTGAAAAGGAACCTGGAAAAACTAGATCCTGAAGTAGCTCCAGGACTCATGCAGAAGAGCGTGATATTAGAAGCAGCGCGCACAGTGAGAAAAGTGATGGACTCCTAAGGAGGCAGGATGCAACCCGGAACCCCACACTATAAAATACCACCCAGTCGAATAGGATGACTGAGGTAGAAAAAAAAATAATAATAACACAGGAAATCCCCTCTGATGCAGTACTTCAAACTTAGCCGACAAATATCACCTGGAGATCATACAATAGACTTTCTTTCATGTTTGGTGCCTAATAAAGATCGATTCACTACCATCGTTCTAAGCACTAATAAAACCTGAATTTTTAAAAGACATACTCAAGTGAAGTACCTGCTGTCACTCAAAGGTTACTCAAGCAGAGGATAAGTTACTGGCTGGTAGACAAGACCTCGAGGCTGTATATTCCAGCAGGCATTTCAATAGCCTTTGCTCTTGAAGAACAATAACAATTATGTGCCTACTTGGAAGTTTATGTGATGTATGTACAGATACACTACAAGTCAAAACTTTTGTTTTTATCCTCTTCCTCTCATTTACCTTGCATTATCTGTTACGCTTCCTCCCAATTCTACAATACTCACAAACAGGATATCCTCATCGATCCCGTGAAAGAAAGGAAACAAACTTCATCAAAATAATTCGAACAAACGCTGATTACATTCTTTCAGATGGTCATGAAAGCGCTTCGCTCAGGTTACTGGTCAGTCAGCCATCCCTGTACTCTAAGGTAGAAATTGGCTTTCCGTAGTTCTCATCCGTCAGCAGCCCGTCTTGCATTTTTTGCTACATAATGAGAAATGTAGTTACAGGAAAGCCTCTCTGTTTTTCTCTCTACCCTTCTTTCTCATGGGCGATTTGCAAGTAATCTTGACACCGCACAAGATGAGCTCTGATGCACATTACTATTATATATACTATATATATATATATATATATATATATATATATATATATATATATATATATATATATATATATATATATATATACATACATATATATATATATATATTATATATATATACATATATATATATCATACAAAATTCAACTATGTATCTTGAAAAATATAGAAATTAACGTAGGTTGAATTTTCAAAAACTTTAAAAATTTTTATCTCATAACTTATACAAATTTTTATATTGTGGCGCAGAGGTCCTTCTAATGCTGAACGCTATACATATATATATATATATATATATATATATATATATATATATATATATATATATATATATATATATATATATATATATATGAGGCGTTCAGCATTAGAAGGACGTCTCATTACAATAAAAATTTTTATAAGTTATGAGATATCAAAGTTTTGGAAATTGAACCTCCTTGTCTCTCAAGTGAATTGAAAGCTATAATGTACATTGTCAAGGGGAAAGATAAAAGGAATGAGTTCCTGCAGTACAAATGAAAAATAAAAGTTCTAGCTGAAGCACAAGATTCCAAAAGTAGAATTGTAGACCTCCAACTCTTGTTTTCTGATCCAGCTTTCAAAACTTAGCTCACTTTCTTCTTCTGCTTCCTGGGTATATGGATATATTTCGCACTGAGCCTGGCCAAAAGTTTATCATCCCGTAAGTTGATGGCACATTGTTGAAGTTTTTCATGCAAAGGAAGTGTCATGGCCAATTATAAATCTCTGATTGGTGCTGGTTTGTCCCAAATAAAGCAGATGCCTTCTTTCTCTGTCTTGGAGTCCTCTGCAAGATGTCTTCTTCACCTGCCTTTAGGGTATCACATGTGAATTTTGCATATGGGGCATCTTCTTTAGTCTTGTGCAATGACTTCCTTTTCCTTTCTAGATTTGTGGTTTTGAACTTTAGAGTACCTGATTCAAGACATTTAGCTTTGTTCTTTTCAAAGTTCTGTTGGATTCCGTCACCTCCGTCAAGCCTTTTGGTATCAAATGGTCTAAGCATTGCATTTAAATTGTAAAATTCAGGAAAGTTTGTAGCAAGGATAAAATAGTCAGCACTGCTTTTATGTGTGCTCTCTTGGCACAAGCAACAAAGCTTCCAGTTGGTCTTACTGTCTCCCTTTAGGAAAGACTTTGATTTCCCAGATTGTGCTGCCATTGCTTTTGTTCTATAGGCTGAGGATTTATCCTGCTACCACCTATACAACTTATATGCACTTTCAAATATGAGATACAATTAGACTCATATATGTTAAAACCCTACCTCTAGTCCTATCATTCATTCAGCGCAATTTAATTCCCTTGTGAATTAAATTAAATTCCCTGCACTGGCATATCCTGTCAATTCAGATGCGGCTGTTTAACTTTGAACTGGGGCTAACTAAACAGTATTTGGAAACTAATGACATTTGTCTACCATTAGCTAGCGCTGAATCCCATGTTGGGTCTCACAGCTGTAGTGTCAACCACTGACACTACACTATTACACTGTTACATTGAGGTAATTACCCACTTTTTTTTAAATAAGGATGAAAATTGAGCTAGGAAGGGCTTAATCCATTTCTAACCTACAAAAATAAACTGATCAAACTCAATTTACCCCAAATCCATGTATTACCTTACTTTTTACCTCCTATATGAACATAATTACAAATATTTGTTTTTTTGGCGGCCGTGTTGTTTATAGTAACAGTCAACTTGGATGTTTCTAGGTAACAGAATTATATATCTCAGTACTTAAAGGCTTACTTTCAATATTTTAACGTAAAATGAGTGATTGAGGGATTCCATTATGATTAAGCAATTAAATGTCAATATTCATATGTCCATAGGAAGCCACTTTGAAAACCTGCCAGCCATCTTGCAAAAGGACAAAGTTCTGTGTGGCCGGAGGCTGCTTATGAGAGAAGGCCAACAAGAACTGTTATGCCAAACATGCTTGTATCACCACTTGCACTTTTTCCCATTATTCTGGAGTAACCCAGTCCATTATTTGCTTACCGAATGATTTTAAAGTTGAAAGTGCCCGAAATATTAGGGTTCTTAAGAGTCTTTGTAACAATGGGAAATGTTTAAACTTAAGTTGGCTGAAGGAGTAATGCTGTTGTTAAGAATGAATATAAATGAATATATCTCTAAACTAATAACTGATTATCATGGAATACAGTTATAGACTTATGCAACTTGGTAGTCAGTCAAAATATAAGGCCCACTGGCTTTTTAATTTTACATGAATTTATTATGGTATTTACGATATAATCAAAGTTTTGATATCTTGTAAACTGGGGATTTTTAAAAATCAAGGCCCAACAATCACTCTTCCAGACTGCACAAACGAGAGGCTTTCAAACCTATGACCCTGGCAACAACTGAGAAACAACCTTGAAAGTGACTCCTGACGGAAATGACACTTGGTCTCTAACTCTAATCTTCAAATTTACCAGGGGAACAAACATGCTTTGGCTGACCTGCTTCTCTCTAAGAAGCAAAGGAAGATCTTCCAACCATCAGGTTCAATACATGGAAAGAGTATAGCGAAAAATGCATTTCTTCCTAAAATTATACTTCCCAAGCCTTTTCATGCAACATGCGTACACCCACAAATAAAACGAGAAGGGGTGATACTGATGACTGTAAAGGGAACCAAAGTTGTGGAAGACTTGGTGAAAAGTTTTTTTTTTTTTTTTTTTTTTTATCAACGACTTTCAAGATGACCACAGAGTTTTACTGGTTCTAAAAGACAACACTGGCAGGAGAGTTTCTCATTACATATAACTGGCTTGAGAACCGAATGACAATGTCTGCCATAGTTGAAGGTCTGCACAAGATTTTAACCTTTCAATATAGTTGATAGGTATTTTTGTTTTTCATAGATTTCACATCACAATTTACTTATTTTTCTACTTCTGTCTACTTGCCTATCTGTGACTTCAACTGAAACACTGTAGCAGGAAAGCTTTTGATTACCTCCTTTTATGCTGAACTATTAAGTATTTATTACAAGCACAGATACAACTTCAGAAGATGCATATTTTATTTTTTAATAATTACAATCTATGAGGCTGACACTTTACACATTATGAATGGCTGTTATAATGCTCCCTTATCATTTTCTGTAAAACACCTGTAGACTCCACTTTGCCAGCTCCATGTCCCATCCAACAAGAAAGGAGGCTTCTTTATGTACTTCGTGACTTTCTCTGTTTTACTCTTGGCATTGGCAGTTCTGATCTCCATGAGCATAATGAAGACAATCTAAAGTAGAAATGTTACTCAAGTTAAATCATATCATAATGTGGCAAGGCTTGCTGAGGAACAAATTGGTAACTTGGTAATACACAAACATTGATTAAAATCACCTAAACTTAATGATAAGCTACAAAAGACAATGAGCAACATTCGCCCTTAGCCTATATCTCACGCCAATCATCAAGAGACATTGGGAGAATATTCTTTATAAATTCCCGTCCTCGTTGTTTGTGCACCTTTCCCCTCAGCACCAGGAAGCTTTCATTCAAAACACCCTCGTTCTAAGAACTTTTTGCACTGGCTTCACTTTCTGGCAGATCTCCCGGTCTCACTCAGAGTAACGTCTCCAAATAAATTAAGCCTCTAAGGGGAAAAATGTCTGGAATCCCACAAACAAGGCTTCTACCATAAGTACTGTACTATAACCTTGGATGAATCAGTAATGATGAATTGCGTCTTCTGACCGAGTACAAAAACGAACAAGAAAAGCCCATCTCCAAATGAGCATATCTATGACAGCGTCACTGACCTGGAGGCCACATCACAAAGCTGCTCCAGTTCAAACTGCATTTGTGGTATGGTTTTTCCCACTGATGTTTGGAATGCAGATCTTTAAGCCATATACCTAATGCGGATATTAATTAAGGCTTGAATATTTTCATCAGAACTGGTGGACGTGATGTTTTAGACACTCCGAGGCATGTGTATACAATGAATTAATCTTATGTAATAAAGAGTTAGCATCCTACCCTCACCTAATGTAACTTTAAGACCCTCAAAAGTTGCGTGCAACTTTACAAAAGGAATAATTCATTAAAATCTGGCAATATTTTCACAGCCATATTCCTTTCCTGATGCCAGCAGCAATTACTGAGGAATGATATAGCCAGTCATTGTGAAACCAAATTACACTGCAATAGCTCCCACACATGTCATTACACCTAAAGTCTTTTTAATTCTCTGGTCATGGTGTTCTGAAGTTAATTACAAAACTAATAAAATAAAGCAAAAAGAAGACATTGCTAGAATAGCATATTAAAAAGTGGAAAGCAAGGAAATCGGGCACACATAAAAGCTGCTTCATTGTGGAGACAGAGAGACCACACCTGCTAGAGTACTGCTGAAAGCCTTCAGCTGCCACTTCCTGACATCCAGCCTGCGATGAGAAACATCATCATCCCTTAGAGATCCAAGTAAGCAGGGACCAGCTTAGTTTACAAGTTTGAATTCCTCTTTTGAATCAGAGGAGATGCGAAATCCTCTTGATGTGAAGCACATGGAACATTGATGGTCACCCTTGTTGTGAGGAGCACTGTTGCCCTTGGGGATCAAAGCAATTTGGGAACAGCCTAGTTTGCAGATTTAAGCTTGGAGGAAGCATGAACGCCACACAATATTAGTTGAGCTAATGCAGAGTTGCTGTAGATTTTAGAAAATCTCGCTGGATCTGAAGGATTCATGGAGACATATCTTGGTCTGTGAAATTTCTTAATATTCATTTATCTGATCTCTGAAATTTGTGCTGAACTTACATTCTTATTTTTCATCCAATAAGTTTGCTGTACTCTCTTATATAGTGGAGAATAGAGGAAGACCATGTGTGAATACAGAAATAGCTGTTAGCTTGATAATGAACAGACGTAGCAACATAGTAGCAGGTATTTTTTCCTTTCAAGGCTTCAGCTTTGAAAATAAGGAATAAAAATGATACTGGAAGTTGACATAAAGCTTTAGATGCCAAATATGCCGTAACACTTGACGAAAATATAAGAAAGACTACCAGAACAGCATATATATATATATATATATATATATATATATATATATATATATATATATATATATATATATATATATATATATATATATACATATATAATGGCACCATATCGTTTAATATCGAAATAACTATGCCTTGGGAATAATTTTGCTGGGTGGTCAAAGTCACTGTCTATCGTTGTTTCTTAACCATGCCATGGTTCGAGTCCTGGCTGGTGCAGAAGCACTTACATCTGGGTGTAAGTTATTCCCATGGGTTAGTGAATTCGATATTAAACGATATTTGTGTGTGTTTTCTTTGCACTGACAAAAACTCATAAATACCTATATCTATAAATATATACATATGTATATGTGTGTGTATATATATATATATATATATAATATATATATATATATATATATATATATATATATATATATATATATATATATATATATATATATATATATATATATATATATGTTTCAAAATTAGAGGGGCCCCCTTCACAGAACAAATGGAAAGTTATGAAGTTTTCTGCTATAGCCTATCTCCAAGTACATTATTTTAAGTTTCTATTAAGCTATTTTTCATTTTACATTTCTTGTATTTTCAGACTGAGTGACGGAGTTAGATACAGCCATGGCTAACAACTCAGAGAAAATCAGATGGATTGACCGAATCCAGGCTATAATCTTCAGAGAGGCCAGGGATGCTGCCGCATCCTTCATTTCACGTTCCTGGATAGCTAATTACATTAAAAGAGATGAATCCTTTGTTAAAAGAAACTGGGACAAAAATCCATATGACTGTCATCGTGAAAAGAGTGAGAATCTTGGAAGGCCTGAAGTCCTTTTTCAGTAGTCAAAAGACATCATAGCTGAGGCAGTGGGTAGACCAAGAAAGTCTTTACGTAAGTTGGCACTTGAACTAGAAACAAAAAGGGGAAAGAAGAGAAGTTATAGTGCTGTATATCGTGAGTTGAAAAAATCTGGTATCAACCCATTTCAAGTTATCAGCAAGCCCAACGTCACTCAGCAACAGAGAGAAGACCGTGCATAGTTCTGAGGTTCATTTCTTAAAGATTGGGATGAAGCTGACTTTCTCCATGTTGCCGCATCAGATGAATTCTTCATTTACTCAGTCAGGAAGCCAAATCATAAAAACGACATCATTTGGGCTGCAAAGTTGGATGATATCAGTGATGACGTGTGCTATCGCCAAGCTGTGAAATTTCCTGAATGTTTGGGAAATTTTCCCTGTTTCACAGCCAAACGGTTAATGTGGATCATTAAAGAAAAAGGACAGTCATGGAATGGTGAATACTTCAGAGAAACTGTGCTTACTGGTGGAGTATTTCCCTTCCTCAAAGATCCTGAAAATGTGTTTATTTGTTGAAGAAGTCACATTTTTGCATGATAAGGCACCATGTTTCAAGGCTCTTCAGACACAGGAGCTGCTTCGAAACAGTGGTATCGATTCCTTCTCGTCAAGTGAATTTCCAAGTAGCTCCCCTGACCTTAATGTGTGTGTGTGTGTGTGAAAACATTGGTAGTATCTTAAAGTATCGTGTTGAAGCGCGCACAGTGAACTATGATGGTATACCAAGCCTCGACGACCTGTGAAGAGAGGTGACCGAAGTGCTCAGGGAAATGGAGTTTGAGTCTCAGCTTTTTTGCGATTTGCTGAAATCATACCCCTCAAGAATGCAGGCTGTGGTACAGGCAGATGGAGGCCACATAAAATATTAAATACTCAGACAGAAACTTAAATAAATACCTGTTCTGAATTACTTTTGTTTTTGTCCATATCAATTTTAGTTTATGGTGTAGAGGGGCGGGGGCTCTAATTTCGAAACACCCATATATATATATATATATATATATATATATATATATATATATATATATATATATATATATATATATATATATATATATATATATATATATATATATGTGTGTGTTTAAAACGAAAAATTTTTATGTGATTTAATTATCACTTTAAGCCACAAGAAATATTTAAAATTAAATGACAGTGCATGCACTTTCGTGTCCCTGTTTTACACATATTCGGATCACAAAGTGACACAAAATATATAATACACGCACAAGAAAGTTCTTACATAAAAGAAATATAGAGAAAAAAAATATTATTAGGTCCTTTACAAACAGACACAATGTCTTTCCAAATGACTGAACATCTAAGAACATAGAAGTGTCTAGTAGCAAAGGAAATTGCCAATTAAACGTTTCGTATACAGTTCTAAAACGGAAATAAGTTAATTTTCTGACAAATGCATAAAATCAGCTATATACACACAAATGAACAATACTATATATATATATACATATGTATGTATGTATGTATGTATGTATGTATGTATGTATGTATGTATGTATGTATGTATGTATGTATGTATGTATTCACGAGCCTGTAGTATTTGTCAAAAGTTATTACAAATCTTTACAATACCATTCAGCTGTTAAGTCTCAGTTATAATCAACTTTGTTCTTGAGACACGTACCTGGTGGAATCGAGAGAATTCATGATCCTTGTTGACCGTCCCCTAAGCTGACTTGCTCCTCTATAATCTTCAACTCTCTGTTCCCTTGTAATCGCCTCTAAGCAACGCCACCACTGTTTGTCAACTTTCCGCAGACTATCCTTGAGAGAGACAGAGAGGTGAAGATTCACCACAGTCCCATGGGATAATAGTTTTTTACCAAATTAGTAGTGGCAAAGAAGCCAAAAACCATCTATGACCGGCCAAAATCCCCTCAAACCGTTAAGTGGCGATTGACTCCTATACCATCGCAGAAATGCTCCTCATACATAATGACATCAGGGAATAAGTCCCACCTACCAGGAATATTCTATCAGATCTAACCAATCAAGTGCTCAGACTCCCTTACAAGGACACAAGAAAACAAATCAATGAAAGACCATAATTTCAGCAGTGATTTCAGCACTTGCGAAAACCACTTTACGTAAGCATACTGTTCACATGAAAAACAAAATTAGAACAACTTTACTGTCGCTGGGTTACAGCGGATGTACGAATAGATAAGGCAGACGTGACAACCAAGCTCAGAAAACAGAGGAAGTTTCCTGTATCTCCATCCATTATGCCAATTTACCCAACTGGAGTAGCATGGATACTGACATTTGACACGTAGCCTCAGACCACACGGGAATGATTTTAGTTTCATGGGAGCAAATGTCTATTCGTGGAAAGTATTTCGTAAACTTATTTTAAATTTTTCTAAAAGTCTGTTACATGCTTTTAAAATTCATGGAATTTTTGCGCAAAACTTGTTTGGGTAGGCCTGACACCAGGATTATATACTCAACAATTTTATGCAAAGCTAATACACTTATTATATAATATATATATATATATATATATATATATATATATATATATATATATATATATATATATATATATATATATATATATATATATATATATATAATATATATATATATATATATATATATATATATATATATATATATATATATATATATATATATATATATATATATATATATATATATATATATATATATATATATATATATATATATATATATATTCAACATTAAGCTATTTCCTCAAATGAGGAGTGGCTCTAAAGAATAGAGAAGACAACGATCACTGTGACGTTTACACTTAAAACTGCCGAATCGTGGATGTAACCCCTGTGCAGCAAAATTCCACACCGCTTAATATACATAAACAGAAAGGTCACCGGCAGTGTGCTGAACCCCCATGCAACTCTGTGACATTTCTCTCTATCTTGTTCTCACAGTTATGCTTCCTGGATGTTGAGATCCCTCCTTTCCACCACCTCTATCTGTCCCATTCTAGACCTTCTTCTCTCCTTCTTCCCAGTAATTTTGAACTGTATACTATTTTCAGCAATTTATCACCCTATACTTTCAACTACATCAGCCTTCTTACCATTCCTGCGTCTCAACATTTCTCACCCTTTCTTTTCATCTCATATTACAAATAATACGTCATTTCGACAGTTTCCACCTTCTCTCATTTGGTTGCATTCAATAGCCACACTTGACTTCCATAGAGGAGAGTTGGTTTAATAAGCCTATAAACATTCCAAACTTGGAAATTCTTAGTTTCCTCCCAGCCTTTTACACGCACCCTGCTCTCTTCTTTGCTTCACCTACTGTGACTAATCCTACCATCTCTCAAAATTTTTACTCCCAAATATTTATACACCACACACATATATATTTATTTATTCATCAATTTATTTAGATAGATATATATGTGTGCAAGCCACACTGACCTCTTAACTACAACGTTGCCTTACCCTTTTTTGGATATGCTTTTCACTACGAAGCCTTGAATTCGATAAGAAGAAACAAATGAAGAAACCCAGACGTTTGCCACGCAATTTGAACTCACACACACTCTGTGGGTTTCATATTGGCTCTTAGCTTTAATAAAGCTAAAAAAAGTATTTTTTGAAAACCCCTCAAGTCCAGCTAGAAGAGTGTGTGTGTGTGTGTGTGTGTGTGTGTGTGTGTGTGTGTGTGTGTGTGTGTGTGTGAGATCAAATTTGAAATCAATCTAACAGAAAGTGGAGTGGTTACATTTTCACAGAAGGTGCTTCTCCTACAACACTATCTATACGTTCCAGGTCTTAAAAGAAACTGAATATGTTTTAGAAATATCTAATTTTTGTTGGATGGCAATAACTTCCACAACACTGCCAACACAACAGTGTAACACATCCATTCAACGTGTAGAGAATACAATAGATCTTGGCGTTACGGACATAGATGTTCATAATATATATATATATATATATATATATATATATATATATATATATATATATATATATATATATATATATATATATGAAATGAGGCTGAAAGGCAGCCCTAAGGGTTGTGCCAGTCTGCGTATGTTAGTCTGAATGACTTATTTGTCAACTGCTATTCATTTAAGTATATTAGACAATTATGTGAAAGCTTGTGTTGGAAGGCATTATGCTTATTTCTTGTCTCCTATGCAGTTCTTCACTTCTGGATAATAACAATGAATACTAATGCCGGGCAAAAGACCCTTAACAAGAAAAAATGGTGATGCAATGGCGAAACGCATAACGAACTTTCAAGCTCTTAGGAAACAAAAACTTAAGAGGTTAGTTATAGTTAGTTGTCTTTCATATTTAATGGTGTTTTTATTCTGAATAATAGTGTATTTTCATGAGCCATCGGAAGGATATCACAGAAAAGTAGACGTAACTTAATAGACAAGCCAAAAGGAGCTTAATATAAGGAAAGCATAGAGGTGTGCAGCTAAATAAATGAATACGGCGGGGTAGGTAGGGGGAGACATGACACATCCACCCTTCTCTTGCAAATCTGTTTGTTCGCCCCGGGTGGGGGTGGGGTAGGTAGGGGATCGGGAGGGTGGGGAGACATGACACAGCCACTCTTCCTGCAAACCTGTTTGTTCGCCCCGGGTGGGGGCGGGATAGGTAGGGAATCGGGAGGGTAGGGGAGACATGACGGCCAGCTCCGGGTTCCAGCGCAGCATAGAGCGAGCCATCGAGCTCGTAAATGAATAATTTCTATCTTCCCCTTTCTGATTCTAGTGTGGCGTCCCCCTCACTCGTTCGGGTGAACGTCTCCTTTCTGTCACGCATTAAAAATACGACACAGACGACGAATATTGGTAATCTAAAATGTCACAATAAATGGCCAACATACTTTTCAAAGACTGCGTCTTTCTACTTCCGAGCTATGAAATTCTCTTTCCGCTGATAAATAAGCGAAAAAAAAATATAAGGGACAAATTAAGAAGTACAGCCAGGAAGGCATAAGAAGCCCCACCTTTCGTCTTAGGTTTAACTGAGTGTACTACCATCTCACGGGATGTAACGAAGACAATTAATATTTAAGGGTCATAATGGAAACGAATAAGAACTGCTTAAAGTTGAAGCGTTAAGGGGATATTTACTGAACGCGAAAAGGACGCAAGAAAGGAAAGAAAGACTGAATTATGTAAAGGTGCCTGTCTCCGCCTGTCTGCCTTCCAAATTGAGTAGATTATAAACATAAGGCATTGCATTGTTGCAAAACGTGTGAGATACTAAGCACACCGGATGTTTCCTATTCTTTGCTACGTGATAAAACGTTCCAGGCATCTTTGTTCAATGGAAAAAGTTATGCAAAGTGGAAAGCTGACGCAAAACATAAGAAACTCACTATATTATTTATTGCGCCACATTTTTATTACACGTATCATGTGCATGATAGAGCAGCACAATTTTTCTACTGAGAGAGAGAGAGAGAGAGAGAGAGAGAGAGAGAGAGAGAGAGAGAGAGAGAGAGAGAGAGAGAGAGAGAGAGAGAGAGGTCAGGAAACTGGTCATTCTGGTTATTTGTTCAGCTTCCATTGAGAGTTGTGGAACTTTTATAGGTTAATTGATGAGTGCCCTTGCAAATCACCCACCTACGTGTCACTATCTTATTTATCAGAGATATAGGGTGCTACAGACCACTAGAACTATTCAATATTCTAATGTTCACGTGAAATAAACAAACTACTCAGATAAATGATATAACTGGAAAGTCAGCTTTATTACCAACAGATTTACAAAGGTTCGATACAATGCATTAACAAGAGAAATTTATCGTCAACGACTGCCGGAATATTGGAAATAAAATAAATAAGGCAAGTAAGTAATCCTCTACATTCAAAGTGTATTAAAGAGTAAGTTTTAAGATGGTTGCTGTCGCTCCTGAGTCATCATAAGTGATTTAATATCTGTCTAATAACTGATGTCATCAGGACCAGAAAAAAAGGGTGAATGCCAGAGCAAGCAGGAAGAACTGTTTGGATCAGACTTTGGTATCTATTGTTCGAACATGCTTGATATGAAAAACGTACAGTTTACAGTACCGTTCACCTATCTGATATGGATGAACGAAGAGCAACTATGTTACGAATCAATAGACAACTATTTTTTTTAAGAAATTATTTTCCAGCAAAAAAAAAAAAAGCTGGTTTCTCTGTGGATTATAAAGACTAGTGATACGAACGTCACTTACAATTCCCGGTACTACAGCTAAAAAAAGAAACGAATCTTATCGTTTATCTAATCATCCGCCAAAGAAGTGTTATAGGGTGACTACGGTAAAAGTTGTGGTATGCGTAAGAAGCACGGCAGATCTAACGTCAGTGAACAAGAATTACATTAGCAATTTTTTAGCGTTGCGAATTAACTGAGACGGTCATGGAAGCCTAAAATCAGAGGGCAGGAATGCCACTTGCTATAAACGAATGGTTTGAAGGACTAATGATTACAGTAGATACTCATGTTCAAAGTTTTAACACATTATCTTATGAATTAAAGTTAACTGAAAACATGAATGATGAATTCTCCATCTCAATTTCTTCTCGATGTCACATTCTTGCACTAGGTGGCAAGTTAAATTACAACCTAAATAAACATTATTAAGCTACACAAGCTCCCAGTTCACAGGCCAAACCTGAATCAAAACAAAAAGAATGGGAAACATAAAATCTTATAATCACGTAAACAATGAACGCTACTTACTTTTTAAGGCAAGGGTATAAATGCTAAAATAAAACGTTACTTCATTTCACGGGAAGAATTTATATTATTGATTAGTGTTAATGTCGGGATTATCACGAATGAAACAGTAATTATATTCAGATCTACATAGGAGCGCCAACTTCACCTTTTGCTTCATAGTTTCTCAAAGAGCCGGAACTTTAACAATATGGCAAACTGTCAAGGAAGGAAAGATGTGAAATGGACTTTCTATGAGACCTAGTTAATTCCAATGAACATCAGAACACACTTTCCCATGTGATTATGATATGACCCTACTTTAGCATACATCTTGAACCTCAGCCATTTTTCCTTCTGGGCTAACAACCTCATCCCATTCACAAATGCAATAAGTTTAAACAGAAAGAAAATATGGCAAAACACCCTTGTGTTTTCATCTCTCCTTTCTCCTATTCCTATTTTATCTTTATTCATTTGACATTTTTTCCCTATCTGTATCTCACCTTAGCAACACCTGCATATTTGCCTTTTTATCTATTCTGAGAAGCACCAGTGTCCTGTCCACAACACACCATACATTCTCGTGGAGGTCGAATAGCGGAACACTTGTGCTTCGTGTCCTATCTATTTGCCTTAAGTAGAATTCTAAAACTAATTTCTTAAACCTTTGTCCATTGAGGGGAGCAGGTCTAGTGCACTGTCTAGGGAATCCCCGCACCTGCCGAAGTGACCAAAGTCTTTAAGACCATTATTAATTGCTTAGGGGAGGCCATGACCTTCCGTTATACGTCCATCAGGCATACGAAGAATGCGAAGAGTGACGAGGGAATTATCAACATTCCACTGCTATATCGGCTCGGGAATCTGTTACTGTCCAATTTAACAAGGCCTAGGACCGAAGTTTTCCCCCAAGGATTTCCTTCCTCCAATTAAATACATCGGTGGATGACCGAATATGGTTTATTCAGTTGGCAATAAGAACCTTACGAATTCGAATAACTAGCACGTCTGTTGCCACAAGTTACGGCATCTGCAAACCCCTAAAACCAACCATTAGACACTCCCCTTGATAACGCGTTAATGGTCTGTTTCGCAGCATTCCCCATTCGTTTTTTGTATATAATTGTCAAAATATAGTAAGTTTGTTTTTAATTAAATTAAACTTAATTTCTTGTTCAAAGAAAAATTTATTCTTTACGTGTTTTCATGTCACAGATAAATCTCTTGAAATTCACAATGTTAATCTTATGAGAAAGGATACAGCAAATTGGCTGTTTATTTGGGAAAAAAGAAAGGCACAGGAAAGTCCCCATATTCTTGCCTAAATTCCGAAATTTCGGGTCTTAATACCTGACGTCCATGGTGGTGTTATTTTTTCTATAGAAAAGCCCCTGCCTAAAAATTTAACCTTTGCCTTAGGAGATAAAACACACAGAAAACCAAATGGACAAAGTAACAAGAATGGCAGGCAGAAAAAAAGGAATGCAATCCATGGGAAAGAGGAAGCTTACAGATGGGCGTACTTTCCCATCAGCCGTCAAATCCAGAGCTGCAAAGTCTAGAGGAAAAGGACCCTTCGAGGTATCCTGGAAACGATGCTTCCCTTTCCTTTAGGAATCAAACGGGGAATTTCCATCTGTTCATCCCACCGTGCGAATTCTTCGATGACACAGGATACACATCCCTATGGTTCTCTGAATTACTGCTGTGTCGCCAGATGACTATGTCCATAAAGAGGATGGTCTCAGGGAAGTTGTGAGGCCGTCTGAGGGCAGGAGAAATAATGAATGTCTTGTCCCTCCGAAGAGTTGCGAAGCCATTCAGTTGTACTGATAATCTGACAACTAATTTTTGATGCTGTATTTCTGGTTATGGGTTCAGTTGCCGCCTTCATGATGCTGGAGTCATTCTATAATCGCAGTTAGTAATTCAAGCACTGATACTTTCTACAATAAGTACCTCATTTTCTAGTTATTAGACTATAGTTTAATACCGAGACTAATCATTATTGTTCACACTGCGTACACATCCATAAGGAATAAACCCAAATGGAAATCAACTTCATAAGGAAGCTAACATAGAGTATTATGACGCGGAAAAAAGAAGAAAATGAAAAATAAAGAGAAAAAGAAAGAAAATAAATGGTATCCCAACAAATAAAACGCAAAATGAATATCCACTCTCACTGTATAACACGTACAGTCTACAGGATATAGACTCCACACTTAATAATCTTAACCTTTTGAAGAATAAAATGAGAAGCAACATAACGTACTCGATATATCATTAGTTCGACGTGATTGCAAAAATGACTTAAATATTCCCTTAATTTTTGACGGAACTTGTACACCGGTAGTCGAAAAAAGCTCAGAATACAAGTATGTAAATATATATATATATAATACACATACATACACATATATATATGTACGTATATATATGTATATATATGCACACACATATACATATATATATATACACTAAAATATAATATAATGGAATATTAATATAACCAGTGAACATGACAAGATAAATAAGAATCAGGGTCTCCCCAACTTGCAAGCATCAACGTTCAGAAAACTTGGAGAAAGAATCTTCAATAATTTTAAACCACAGGGAATGTAAAAAATCTCTGGCATCGTAAACTGTGGCACTTTAACCGATTATATGGATGTTGTCGCTTTGCATCGTGAGTACAACTCGCGCAAGAGGCATTAGGACAAACAACTACAGAGGAATGCAAACGCGAAAATATGGTCTACATTATAATGAATTTTGTTGGGAGAACGAAAACTGCCAATTCTAGTAATTTTATGTAAGGTAAATAAGTCACAGAATGTTGATGACATCGGTAACATTATTCCATCTCAGGTAAAATAAAAAAAATCTGAGATATCAGAATCGCTGAGGACATACGAAGCCTTTCGAGCAGCACCTCGTTTTCTGGCTGATATAGATAAGCTTTTAACTGCTGCAGTTAAGAAAGAATGAAGCCGAAGCTACACATAATACTGGCTGGGAAATAACTGAAATAAACTAGTACAGACAGCATTGCAGGTGCACAATGAATTATGCGGTGCAGCGGGAACTGCATTAGATCTTTGGGGAGGGAGGCGGGTTTCTCAGTGGTCGATATCGACTCCTAGGGTCGATGGGACTATCCAAAGGGTAAATAAAGGCCTAAAAATCAAAAGGGGGTCGATAAACACCGGGGTCGATTGTGAAATTTTGGGTACTAAAGCTGAAATCAGTATCAAAAATATCAAAACAACGAATAAAACAATATATCTAGATTACAACTTATTGATGCATGACTGGTATGCTGAGTTCGATTTCAAATTACTTTAGTAATTACAACAGTGCTCATCCGTTTCCTATAAAATCTACGATATTTTTAGTGTGTTCAGCATTACCTAATTTAAGTGAAATAAATTTTATCTAGAAGGGCACAGAAATTTACCTGTAAATAGAAACAATTATCATTGACAGTATTGATTTTTGACCTGCAACGATGAAAGTATTGATTTTTGACCTGCAACGATGAAAGTATTGATTTTTGACCTGCAACGATGAAAGTACTGATTTTTGACCTGCAATGATGAAAGTATTGATTTTTGACCTGCAATTATGAAAGTATTGATTTTTTACCTGCAACGATGAAAGTATTGATTTTTGACCTGCAATGATGAAAGTATTGTTTGACCTGCAACGATGAAAGTATTGATTTTTGACCTGCAACGATGAAAGTATTGATTTTTGACCTGCAATGATGAAAGTATTGATTTTTACCTGCAACAATGAAAGTAATGATTTTTGACCTGCAACGATTTTGATTTTTGACCTGCAACGATGAAAGTATTGATTTTTTACGTGCAACGACGAAAGTATTGATTTTTGACCTGGAACAATGAAAGTATTGATTTTTGACCTGCAACGATGAAAGTCCTGAATTTTGACCTGCAACGATGAAAGTATTGATTTTTACCTGCAACGATGAAAAGTCCTGAATTTTGGCCTGCAACGATGAAAGTATTGATTTTTGACCTGCAACGATGAAAGTCCTGAATTTTGACCTGCAACGATGAAAGTATTGATTTTTACCTGCAACGATGAAAGTGCTGATTTTTGGCCTGCAACGACGGAAGTATTGATTTTTGACCTGCAACGATGAAAGTGCTGATTTTTGGCCTGCAACGACGGAAGTATTGATTTTTGACCTGCAACGATGAAAGTGCTGATTTTTGGCCTGCAACGACGAAAGTATTGATTTTTGACCTGCAACGATGAAAGTATTGATTTTTTACCTGCAACGATGAAAGTCCTGAATTTTGACCTGCAACGATGAAAGTATTGATTTTTGACCTGCAACGATGAAAGTCCTGAATTTTGACCTGCAACGATGAAAGTATTGATTTTTTACCTGCAACGATGAAAGTGCTGATTTTTGGCCTGCAACGACGGAAGTATTGATTTTTGACCTGCAACGATGAAAGTACTGTATTGATTTTTGACCTGCAAGGATGGAGGTATTGATTTTTTACCTGCAACGATGAAAGTATTGATTTTTGACCTGTAACGATGGAAGTATTGATTTTTTTATCTGGAACAATGAAAGTATTGATTTTTGACCTGCAACGATGAAAGTATTGATTTTTTACCTGCAACGATGAAAGTATTGGTTTTTGACCTGCAACGATGAAAGTATTGATTTTTGACCTGTAACGATGGAAGTATTGATTTTTTATCTGGAACAATGAAAGTATTGATTTTTGACCTGCAACGATGAAAGTATTGATTTTTTACCTGCAACGATGAAAGTATTGGTTTTTGACCTGCAACGATGAAAGTATTGGTTTTTGACCTGCATCAAGGCCGATGAGGGATCAAGGATTCCATGAAGGGTCCCATGGTCTAAAAAGCTTGGGAGCCCCTGCTCTAGATGAGACCAATTCGGGAACGCAAATAACTGCTGTAAGAACTGCTGGCCAATTACCATGACCCTAGAAAAGGCTCAAACATACAGTCAGCGGCGCCATAGTTATAATGTTGTAAGATGCTGGCAAGCTGGCTGGAACTCTTGATATTCCTCAGTTCCTTTTTCGAATACGTGCACTCTGGAAGAGGTGGGTTTGGCATCTGTTAGAAGGATGTGTCCTATGTGGTGACTGGAATTAAAGTTTGTGTTCCGTTTTCTTCCTGGGCCTCTTTCGTCAGTGTGCGTGTGTTTATTTTGAAACAGAGAGAGAGAGAGAGAGAGAGAGAGAGAGAGAGAGAGAGAGAGAGAGAGAGAGAGAGAAGAAGAAGAAGAAGAAGAAGAAGAAGAAGAAGAAGAAGAAGAAGAAGAAGAAGAAATTTATAAGTATTTTTAAATAATGACTTTACTGACCCTTTCATTCACATATGCATCATTTCTGGATAGTCTGTCACGCAACTCTCTTCTGTGGAACTACAGGATCTTTGCAGCTATCATTAGCCCTCTTGTATAACGCGTACCGGCAAAATCCGAAATAGAGAGATATAAGGGTTAATGTTACGTCAGTTTGGCGTTGTGGAATATGGTGCTTTGCGCAAATGCATCTTGATATCTACAAGCTAACGCAAAGCTTAAAAAAATATATTGATGCTGCAGAAGGAAGGAATTTAATTTGACTTGGTTGGTGTATTAACTCAATCCATTTTGGTACTTTGCTTTCAAGACTCATTTTTATCATCTTCCCCAAACGTCAATAAAATCACGCAAAATGTCCATTACGAAAAAAAATACAGTTCTCAACCCTTAGGACTTCATTCTGTAACACGGATACTTCACTCATTCTGTAACGCGTTAGAAGGCATCAGTAAAGCTTATATTATTTAATGTTTCTGCGCATTTCATTATTATTATTATTATTATTATTATTATTATTATTATTATTATTATGTTCAAATTCAAATGGATAAGCCAAAAAATGACACGAAATCCCCACAGCCTAAACTTCTTATTTAATAGCACTTAAAAAATGAAGAGATTCAAAGATCTTTTGACTTTCCTTATCCCTCAGAAGCGTTGCTTGAAGTATAACATCAGATCTTATCTTTTTGCCTTACCTCAACTAGTTATCTGCCATTCAAACTGTTTCGCAACCTGCATCCAACCGAGGTTCCCACTGTACAGTAAGAGAGCTTTAATTGAAACGTTGCATGAGATATTCATTATAATGCAAGTAAAAATACAACTGGTTACTATGACTATACACAGCGAGTTTACGCATCATGATTTCACGGTGTGAGACCAATCAGCAGTCATGATAATCGTTGACACTGGGCTCCACCTTTTTAATTTATTCGGACAGAAATTCTTTTTCTTTTTATTTGGAAAAAAATAGTCTTTTAGATTCCCTTATATATTTTTCTAATCTTTGACTTCACACGTGACACTCAATGTAAACGTTCGCGACTGCTTAGGATACTAAGGATAAGCGTTGCACTTTGTTTATGTCTTATCTTGAAGTTCACATGTAGAACAAGGGTGGAACACAGGTGCTGCAGCCGAGCAACAGAAGTCACAGGTGTGCTGCTTGCGTTAAGCATTAGATTTGGTCCACCCTCTGATGGGTCTGAATTGGCCAAATGCTCCGGAAATCACATAGGTTATTACACTTACCTGCAATACCCACAGCAATGCCCGGGGTATTTCCCGGGACTTGCATTGATGCCTGCATAAGCAAGGAAAAATTCTAGTCCCTTTGTAGGCGTAACATTCTCACCGTTCTTCTGTACTTAAATATATAAGGAGCTTCGGTGCTGTGGATTACGGATAATACCCGGGATAATTTATCAAAATGGCTACTTGTATATTCTAATTGTTTATCTTTATTTCTCTATTTTTTATTATAACTCTGCTTATTTCGGTCTGTCGTCACCCTGATTAATGGCCTTTTTCTCGTAGTCACTTTTTATGATGATAACAATTATTTAACCACAATCACAAATTTTGTAGACTGAATTCTCGTAATATACTTTTATGGTAACCCTCAAAACATAAGATTAAAACTTTTTATGAAGGGATATTGTGTTGAGCGTTCAAGATGATAAGTGTTATCTTATCAGTTTACTTGCTGTAGTGATGACAAGGACAAGTTAGTTGCTGAAAGTTCCAACCCAGTAACTCTCTATCAGATACTGAAAAAAAACCACTTTAATTAACACGAGGCTTAATATGCATAATTCTAGAGCTCAAATGCTCTGTTGATTAAAGCGGTATATATCTCAACCAGTAGTTTTTTTTTTGTCTTATCAGAGCTACGAAGCCTGCCTAGGGCGTTCAAGGAACGTGATTCTGCAGTCAGAAAATTCCCTCGGTTTCTCAACGTCTAGAATCGAAACTTGCACATCGTGAGCCTGTGTATTATATGAGCTTCGCCGAGTGTTGCTAAGATGTTTTTAAACAAATATCGTAGCATAATTATAAAAAGTTTACCAAGTTGACTATTTCATCTGTCGATGCCCACTGTTATTGCAAAGCCAGTTTCTGACAGTGAGTAAATAAATAAACACGATGTGTTTCTTCCTGACTGAAAAGACGATAAACTTTATTCTTCAACAAGTGGTGACGAACGTTATGCTGTTTCTACAATGTTCTATTACGAGTGAATGAACTCAAATAGCTTAAAGCCTTTGAAAGTTAACGCGAGCTTCAGTCTTTTAAAATGTCGTTGACTCTATTGGATTTGACAGTAACTTACAAGTTATTATCCTCATGTACCATAAATCTGTACACTAAATTACACAAACATACACACACACACATATATATATATGTGTGTATCAGAAACTATTGCCGGTAGAACATTTTAGCAAAACCAAATTTTTCTTGCACATCCTACTGTGATAATCTCAGCAGTCCTTTGACGTGAAAGCTAAGGGGTAGAAAAACTTTCACGAATCGTAATGCACGCATAGCGCAGAAGCCGAAAACTTGAAATCATTACGTAATTTTAAAAAATTCGTATCACATCTGTGGGTGAATGACGACAATGCTACAAGGCTAGAGAGAGAGAGAGAGAGAGAGAGAGAGAGAGAGAGAGAGAGAGAGAGAGAAACGTTTGATTCGAATGTCCACGCCGGATAGCAGAACTACAGCATATAAAAGGGCTCTCCTCAGCTCAGGGGCCGCACATTAGCGCTCACTCTCCACCTGAGCAGGACAAGGCTTCGTACTCGCAAGACAGAAGTTTCAGCTCAAGGGTCCACTACTTTGTTTAGCAAGTTTCTTTAGCCGAATCTACTAATTAACGAAGACGCACCAGACTGGAGTGGGGACCCAAAATTTTTTTCCTTTAAGATCTGAACATTAATCTGATACTTATCAAAATTACTCTTAAAAAAAAAAAGACGGAAGCTTCAATTTTACTGGAACCTCCCATCTGGCATCTGTCTCTTTGTACTGTTAATTATCGACCATGGAATCAAGATTTATTTTCACCACCGGGACACTGTTCCTTGCGGTACTCTTGTTCGGACTGGTGATGATGACAACAGGGGCACCCACATCAGATGATCTAGGAGAGGGTCGCTCTGGAATGGAACTGGACATGAGAGGAATTCGGTTCAACAACAACGGCAGCGTTTGCGGTTTCGAAAAAAAAGAAATGACTATAAAAGTGAAAGGAAAAATGTCCGAAAAAAGTTCGATATCGAATAAACGACAGCTTAAGGCCAGACCGGACACAAAATCCAAATTCAAAATGTCGGAACCATCTACGATAAAACACAGTGTAGGCCGTTTTAAGGATACGGGGATTGACAAGCAAAGGCCAAAACCTCAGCCGAAGAAATGTAAGGACCTAAAAAATAAGAAGGAAAAGAAGAAGTGTCACAGAAGGAAGAAAAGGAAGACTGCAAAGGCAAAGAAAAAGCAGATGAGGAAGCGAGAAGTCAAGATCTTTTCTCTCTCGTGCAAGAAATCCAAAATTCCTAACATCACTTGCGAACCCCTGACCCAGAAGTACGGCAGGATGTCAGGAGTGAACATCACCATCGGATGTGTCCCAGTGATCCGCAGAACAGGTTCGGTATATTGACCTCCAAGGAGCAATTCTCGAGAGCTGAACCCGAAATAGGCCAGGTCACCTCACTGAGTGAGAAAGTGAATTCACTTAAAAGGGCTCAGGGGAAGAGAGAAAATGAAGCACAGCAGAACAGGAGCAGGTCGCTTTCATGGGCTATCTGCAGAGTTTGGGTAGACTAAACTCTGTCAGTCATCAATCTGTCCGTCGCGTCGCCGTGCTAATCACTCGACCTCTAACTCTGACTAACTTGAGTGCCATTCTCACAAGTGGGTTGAACTGAAAGCTGAACCAGTATGAATAATCGCTTGAAAGTGAACTGTTTAGATAATAATTTAATGTTATGGCTAACGTTATCGCTATTCATTCAGCGTAGTTTGAATTTACAGTCAGTCGTCCGGATTTGTGAGCAGGATTCAGTGATATGAACTGTGATAAAGACGGCTCTTAAAATTCCGTGGAATAAGTAATTGGAATAAGGAACTTTTGCATGTGTTCCGCTATTTTTCTTCAAATTATCAAAGATTTAAAGTAATACGAATTGGCGCATATTAATGATTTTAATATATATATATATATATATATATATATATATATATATATATATATATATATATATATATATATGTTATATATATAATATATATATTATATATATATATATATATATATATATATATATAATATATACTATTTATATATGATTAATAACTATATAGTAAAATGAACTGATTTATATAAATAATTAATACTATAGTAAATATGAACTGATAAATTATATAAATAATTTACTATATATATATAAATTATAAATTATATATATATATATATATATGTATATATATATATATATGTGTGTGTGTGTGTGTGTCTGTCTATGTATGTACGAGTATATATGCATAAAAGTGCTTAAAATTATTATTTGACTTCATTTTTTAGGTGAACACAAGGAAATCCTTGATGTTTGCATGTCTGTTGGCATAATTATAGCGTTATTCATTAACGAGGATGCTCTCCTGCGTTGCATGATTTTGTTGTCTTAGATTGCTTCTCTAATTTATTATCCTTTTATGTACGTAAATATAACATTTACTCTCAAGTTTTCCTTCCGTATAAGACCCTATTCTAACATTATATTTAACATCCTGGGTTCCACCGGTTATAATCAATCTCAAGAATAACAAATCATTGCAATGCAGTTCAGACATTCAGTGCTTCACGTTGTATAGTCTCAGCGGAATATATTTTTATTATTCTCAAACTGCTTCATATGCAGCAGCCGCATCTAAAAGTGTTGTCGCAAGAATGTCACAAGTTTTCATAAATCTATGTTTTCTCTTTAGAGAAACGTATAAGATGTATTTATAAATGTACTTGTATTTTTATACATTCTCCATTAACTTTTGTGAGTTGAGAACAAAGATTAAATTGAAATGAAAATATCTTGGTTGGTCTTTTCCCCGGGGAGTAAGCGTTTGGGTGGAAGATTCCGGATCACTCTGATTAACTCTTTTTAACAGAGCTGAACATGGACGTGGAGGCTGAAGTGTAAAGTTATAATTTTATGATTGGATAATTTAGTACAAACATAAATATTTAGATAAAATCTACAAATATATGCACGAGTAAAAGCTGTATTTTGAAACAATTAAAAAGATTAAAAATTAAAATTAAAAAATGGAAGCCATCAACCGTCTGCACGACGGTCCTCTTCAGCCAACTGGATAAAAATATACGAAATTCTTGTTGAGAGAGAAAAAAATTACGAACTCGGTTACAGCCTGAGAAAATCTCGAACACTCCTTCAAACTGAACCGTGAAAAGGAGTTCATGTAATGAATGTTCACTCGTATCTGTACCAAACGTAGTGATCCGAAACTGGTGTCTTTCGTCAACACGTTAGATCTCCTTTCTCTCCGTCAAATGTAACCTCAGTGACTTTCATATAAAAACCATTTTATCCGTTGTCAACTGGGGATGAAGGAATACCTCGGATTCCCTGGCAACCTCGAAACATCCGCTGGACTACCGATTCCCCATTCTCTCTGTGGGGATCATAGATTCTAAGTGGTGGCTTTCTTTCCTTCTGGTGTCACTCTTGGATTTTCTGACCCCAAAATCTCCCTCAAGAGTAAGGTCCATCCTCTCCTCGTGTCTCTTATTCTAGTTTGCACCCAGCCTGGGCTACAAAAGGGGCAAGAAACGTATGTAAAAATATGACGCTATCACAAAATACTCGCTAAAAAAAGAGGACGACTCAGGGAGGGCAAGAAACGTATGTAAAAATATGATGCTATCACAAAATACTCACTAAAAAAGAGGACGACTCAGGGAAGATGGAAAATCACAAAACGAAAACTTTGTCCCGTCTAAAAATAAATAAATAAGTAAATACTTGGCAAAATACACAACCACAAAATTTATCTTGATAGCATAAATAACATAAGTATACATGTCAGTTGCAAAGATAATTCTAAAAGATAAAACCACACAAAGTTAGCATACGATAAAAAGGGAGAGGCTCCGTTATCGAAGAAAATTACACATACACACACAAAGTCTGATGCCTAAACTAAACACACAAAAAAAAAGTTCCTGATAAGTAAATTAACACTAGAGGACGAAGGCCCTTGACTGCTCAGTATGACACAAATTTTACTGAAATGGCACAAATACTTTAGCACCCTTCCCTATGTAAATGGCTTTTAATGAAAGAAAAAGCATAGCTTGAATATTCCACATTACTATAAACCAGGCCATTATTTTCGTAAGCTAAGAAAATCCATGAAACGAGAACAAGTATCAAATAAAATTATCAACTGTTTGAGAAGTATAATTGTCAGAATACACCAGCATTGAGGAAAGCTATTTATTGATACAAAATAAATTTTTCTTATTAATTAAAAAAATTAAAAGAAAAGAAGAGTTCTTTGCACCTAGAAAATACTCTGAATAGGAGCGTCTTGTGAGGGTCATAAATATAAGGTCTCTTATTAATAACAGGATCTTTCCTAGGGTCTATTAGTTACTCTACTTCTTGCTTCTGACTGAAGAGAAAGAACTACTGTCGATATAATGAGAACATTGAAGAGAATATTCGCCACAAAAACAGATGTACTATGTGTTATTTTGTAAGTGATTTATGTGTGTGCATACCACACCGGACATCATTCATTCTTTGGATATCCTCCAACATTCGAGAATCTTCAAAGCTACCAAGAAATTATTGAATGCATTCCATCTTGAAGTAAAACAAATACATTACAGGTGATCGAAGCCCTCAAAGCCTTAAGCAAGATTTATGCTCTGACCTCCAAGATGTTAGTATTGCGCTCTTCATAAAATCCTAAATAACATAAGTGCTTTCGATCATACTGACCTCTTCCACTTATTCCTCACAATGATCACCTGTACCGTCTCCTTCCCTCTCTTCCTGTAATTCAGTGCCTTCACGCTTCATTATGTACCATTCCAAGTCGTTGAAGAGCATTATATCGAATTTTCTCCTTTTGTGAAATGAAAAATTTGTTGTCAACGTTTTCCCTTTTTTGGGGCGCGGGTGGTTGGATGCTGCTGGGGATAAGGGTTGCGGTAGGTCTGGAGGAAGAAGAGGGTTCTGGAGAATACATCATAAGCATTTTCTTGAACCTTTGTGAAAATCACTGAAGTTTTTGTTCAACGATGTTCCTAAAGAACTTGAAGGCCAAGTCACATAGTTCTTTAGACTTTCCAGAACTTCTGTTGTTATTGAGTTCAATTCATTTTGAGAGACAAACTTGGTTCATAAGATCGAGACACCTAGGAAAAGGATCATTAAAAACTGTGACCCTGACTAGGTTAAAGCTGAGAGGAAGAAGAAGACCCATCCCAACTCCTTTCCCCTGCAGCAACCCCATTTGGAATAATAAAAATATATAACATATATATATTGATAAAAATATATATATCACAAATACATAAGAAAATGCAATATAATGTATTTCAAGATATATAACACATATATAATATATAAATATATCTCACGTAAGTAATAAACACAAAAAAGAAGTCCTTTCATCTGTACATTTGTTCTCTGTTGGTAAGGCAGAATTCCACACCAGACCTCCTCCTCTTTTTTGGTTTTCTGCAAAAGAAAACTACTGAGATGACTATTTGTCTGTCTGTCCGCACACTTTCTGTCTGCCTTCAGATCTTGAAGACTACCGAGGCTAGAGGGCTGCAAATTTGTATGTTGATCAACAACTCTCCAATCATCAAACATACCAAATTGCTGCCCTCTAGCCTCAGTAGTTTTTTTTTTATTTAAGGTTAAAGTTAGTCTTGATCGTGCGTCTGGCACCGCTATAGATGCCAACAACACAGGCCACCACCGGACCGTGGCTGAAAGTTTCATGGCCGTGGCTGAGTTTCATGTAGCATTATACGCTGTACAGAAAACTCAATTGCCTCGAAGAAACTTCGGCGCATTTTTTACTTGTTTTACATTTGCCACTTACTTACTAGCCGCCTTTGGAAATAAGCATGTGCTGGCACAAGCCAGCTTATCCTAAACCAACAACACAACAACTTCATCAGTACTTCGAAAGGTTTGCGTTCTTTCTTTCCAAGGATTTTAACATACTGATGCAAGTTATGTGACGATCTTCAAATACGTTATATTCCGGAATGCATAGCCCATGGCAACAATTGGTCTCCATAGATCTCGCTCAGCCCAGCGTACTAAAATGCCTCAATAAGATGGTCGTTCGTTTGGAAGTGGGACAAAAGTAACCAACCGATCCTGCTGAGGCGATTAAGCTGTGAACGCACCATGAGCAGTGAAGTAATTCGGTCTTTATTCTCACGTCTAATGCATCACGTCCTAAAACCTTGTATTGTTGCTTCTCTCCGTCGAAACGTTTTTGACTCTTGCGTGATACTTTTAGGAAGGGAGGATTTTATCTTATAGCCAGTTGTTTGAGGTCTCGAAAATGATCACATCTAGACCTAAGAATTTTTCACAAGACATGAGACGATCCTTCTCTCCACTTCTCTTATTTATATCTACAATTTAAAAAAAGGTGTCATACTATCTAAAATAAACCTAGAACAACATATACTGTACTATATAACACATATGAGGTGTTTTCTTTCTTCATTTCTTACGCACAGAAGTTATATATATATATATATATATATATATATATATATATATATATATATATATATATATATATATATATATATATATATATATATATATATATATATATATCATTAAAAACTGCACAAACACATAAATATGTGTGCACCGATATAGGCAATTTAACTTTTCACCACATACGCAGAGCAGAACAGTAGGAGCAGAAGCATTAAAAAACCGGTCTCAACTAGTTGATATCAATTTATTTTCTTACGTACTCAAAACTTGAATGAGAACTCATAAAACTGCTATTTCTGAAATGAAGGAAATATTGTCAGAAATAAAAACTCATAAAACTGCTATTTCTGAAATGAAGGAAATATTGTCAGAAAAAATAAAAAGAAAAAAGATAAAGTGAAGAAAAGCTCCTCTTAGATTATCTATGTCAAATTTACATTAATGTCCTTTTGCAACATCAATTACTTAACAGGCTTCACTTTTGGGAAAACCGTCGAGACCCCTCCGTTCTTCTCAACGAAAGATGCACATGATGCCAACTTGCCAACTGAAGTCTGATCATAACTTAACAGCGACGGATAAGGGGCTTTCCATCGTCGGACCGACAAAATATTGCTCAAGGATACTTTCCTCTGTCGACTCTGAAGCGAGAGCATTTCCGGCGATTTTGCTAAGATGCGAGAAATAAAACCGGTATCGGTAAAAACCCATAAACCGGAAAGGACCAGAGGAAGCCTATCTTTCCGCTCAATTCGCCCAAAGCAGCATCCGCTTTTAATGGGGAAAATTCAGCAATACTGTGAGAATGAAATGCGGATTGACTGCATAGTCTGGTTCAGTAACAGTTCCGTCCCGCATAAGCATTAAATATTTTCTCAGACTGACGAGTACTTTAGACCAAAAGGAAAAATTTAAAACATTCTTTCGCCTGACAACATAATTTGCAAAGTTATCAGCTCTTCCGTCAAGTATCATTTTCCCACTAAGCCCAAAAGGATCAAATACGTAAGCACTGGATCGTGTCTTTCCCTCTTCAGTATTTGTTATGTCCGCTTCATTGCCACTTCAGTTTTGGAATGAATCTTGTGTACCACTGAACAGGGAAGGAATGCATCTTGCCTTAAAAGCGCCGTCGTAGTAAGCTATTACTTCCCTTGCAGAATGAACGAGGAATGACCAATGTTGTAAGAAAAAAATGGTTTCATCATCTTCATGTATGGCTGGGAAAATGGTACATCCCATACATATTTGAGAAAGTTTGCCTACGTATTTGAATATTCATCTTAACCTTCCAAGTGGCTGCACCCAACCAAATGCATGTTGGTTAAGATACGGAGGCAAGGTCTAGAGACCTTGGTAGGAGGAACAGACGCTGATTAATCGAAGGTTCCTAGGGACTGTACAATAAGCTGAGATAGGCAACGAATACTTAGGTTCATCTGTAAAGCACAAAACCGACGTAACTGTGAGATCAAAATGCATCGGTTGAATGATACAGTACGCACTGGGCTCTGTTTATCATTTGTCCATTAGTTCCCCAAACTGAACGTTTCAACTCTTACCTATTAAATATCCCGAAGTTACAACAAGCAATGCATTTCTTTTCCTCTATAGCTATGTTGCAGCAAAGCATGTCTTCATCATTGTTGCAATACTTGACGAAAATATAGCAACACGCGTGACTGTCAATTGTAAAAAGTATCACAAGAGTATCTAAAGATAATTGTTAGTAACCTAACATATACATATATAAATGTGTATATATGTATATATATATATATATATATATATATATATATATATATATATATATATATATATATATATATATATATATATATATATATATATATATATATATATTGTCATAAACGGGGTCCTTGGGGGGACGGAATTTTGGACAATTTATTATTATAGACTGCCTTCGGTGCCAAGGGGGGTCCCCGATTATGAACAAAAGGAATACTACTGGAACTCACCTTAGAATTTTCCTTGATTTATGTAAATAATGAAGGTCGCCAATTTGGAATTAGAATTATTTTACATTTAAAAGGGGTTTATTTACAGAAAATGGGGCAAGTATGTGAGACCAAAAATGTAACAATTTACAGACCCATAAATCACATATGATAAATCATAAATGCAGTAATTTAAAGACATGCAAAGTAAATATGAGGGGCCACAGAGGCAACAATTCCCATTAAAACAATTAACTCTGATATGCCAAAAATGCATCAATTCACTGGTAGCAATACAATGAAAGGGGTAAATTCCAGGATAATGGACATTGGTTAGTCAAGATGTTTTCTGCGTGGGCAATGGATTCTTGCAATCAGTCTGCGACCAGGAATGGTTGCAAAATTTGGAGGGCAGTCAGTAAAGGGTATCTTGGCACAGATTTGCGAACTGGGCAGGCTATGTTGTCTCCTGGAAGAGAATTCCGGAGTTAGTACAAACATATGGGGGCAAATAAAATAATCTTACCTTCTAAATCTTAGTTAGCCCAATTTAACACTCTACAGGGAGGACTTAATTGCAGGTTATGAGGATACTGAACAGATGCGCTTTAAAGGATGAATGGGGATGGTGCGGCTTAAACAAAGGGAACGCCTGAGTAGAAATGAGAATGTGAAAGTCTTGGAGATGTACTAAGAAGGGATTAAATAGACTGAAAAGGGGAACAGTGGTTACTGGCGCAGACTACTCTCAGACTTTACCTTAGATGTATACTTGAGCTTGGAATATAGTGTCAGCGGCCATTTGAGTTGTCGTTGCCCAGTACCCAGAGAACAGGGGAAAGACGTCTTGTTTTCCAAAATGACGAGGGCTTGGCGTGCCTTTGCCCATCCATAACTGAAAGAATAGTCTGGCACCAGTCAAGAAGTCAAGGGAAAAATGATCTTAAAGATTAGGTGGTTACAGCTTAAGATCCTAGCTCCCCTTTGCGCGGCTTGCGCCGTAATATACCTATAACCTCTCTGATCTGAACTCGCAAACACTACCCCACAGGTAGGGAGGGAATCTAGGTGTGTTCTTGTGGTAGGGGGTTTGAAGGTGGAGGAAATCTATTGTTTGGTAGACCCTGGCATATATATATATATATATATATATATATATATATATATATATATATATATATATATATATATATATATACATACATATATATATATATATATATATATATATATATATACATATATATATATATATATATATATATATATATATATATATATATATATATATATATATATATATATATATATATATATATCTGTGGGGGCATTTGTCAAGCTTACCATATCTAATGCCAATCATTTTCATGTGGCAACATGTTTGTTCTTACACGTGGCTGGTCGTCTCAGTATACTTAGCCTGTGGGTAGCCTGGGTGGGGGAAGGTTGTGTTTCTCTTCAATGTTCTTTAGTCTTTGCATAATTCTAATTTGGGTCTCTCATACCCATCGAATGCTGGAGTGTACTAATGGGTGGAATTATTGACTTTTCTGAGATTCTAATATTTAGTGACTCTCTCATAGTGGCTGCCAGATAGACAACCACTTTTCAGTCTCGGAAAAATGGGCCAGCGACTCTGGTGCACTATGCTGTCATGTCTTTGGTTTGGTTTGAGTTCCTAAACAACTATCTGCAATTTGATAATCCTTCCACAAGGAAGGGATGAGGAATCAAGACAAGTTTGCACCAATAAGGACAGTATGGGATATTCTTGAAAATCTCAAGAAGTTATACTGTACACACCAAGTGAGCATCTCATGGTAGATGAACAGCTACTAGGATTTCGAGGAAAGTGTCCATTCTGAATTTCTATCCCATACAAACTTGCCAAGTGCAGTATCAGGCTGGTTCTTATATGTGGTAATGAATCAAAACATATTCTAGGTGAAGTCCCTTACCTGGGAAAGGAAAAGGCAAGGCCCCAAGGTGGTCTAAGCCTCGGCCACTGTTACATTAAGATTCTCACTGCACCCTGCCACCATACAAACAGAAATGTCACTAGAGATAACTCTTTCACTTCAGTGGCCCTCGCATGATAGCATCCGACCTTCAGGAAAATGGTGGCATGGCCTTGTGGGGAACTTAAGGGCTAACATGAAGAAGGTGCCAGCCCAAATGAAAGGCGAAACCACTTGTGAGTTGGGATCAAGTGCATTTCTGTTTAAGAATAACTTGACTCTGGCATCTTATGTACCTGTCACTCCCAAGAAAAAGAATACAATGCTGGTGCTCTCATCTATGCACACAGAGCTAACCCTTGGAGAGAGAGAGAGGCAAGCCAGAAATGATTGAATTTTATAATTCAGCAAAAAGTAGCGATGATACCTATGACCAGATGTGTACTAAACACTCATGTTCCAGAATGACTAGAGGATGGCCCTTGTGTGTCTTTTTTGGCATGGTAAATGGTGGTAGGTTTAACACCTAGGTGATACACAAAGATAGCATGAGAAGAACGGATGGCAGAGTCCAGATCAGGAGGGATTTTACGCAGCAGGTAGCACAAGAATTCACCAAGCTATGGGCAAAGCAGAGGCTAAGCTACCCCACCCTTTCAATATCATTGAAGAAACTCATAGCCAATGTCTGTCAGCTCCTTCCCTAGCCAGTACTACTGCTCAATGGAGAAAGCCAGTAGCTGCAGCGAGTCAGTATCCTCTGCGTTGCAAGAAGTGTGTGACAGTAAAAGACAGGAAGTCACGCTTCAGGTGCCACAAGTGTCAGCACTGTCTGCCAATTCCATTATTATGTATTGTCAGAAACTCCTGGTAACTAAAATAGCTTGTTTACTTATTATCGCATATTAAAAATACAAAAAAATTATATAAATTAAAATATAAAAATTATCACTGCATATATGTCAATTTTTTACTCTAAAAATAGCACCCCATTTTTTCGTTTTTATCCCAGTGAGTGGTTGAGCCAAAGGATGGTGCCACTCATAGCAGTTGGGAAAGGGACCTGTAAGTCTGTGACGTGAAGGATAAGTTTCAGATTTTTGTTTTTATAAGAGAATTAGAATTTAATTTCAAGTCAATTTAAAATATTTGGAATTTTTGTGTTTTTCTTGAGTTACCCTAAAGAATAAAGTTTTCGTTAAACTGAGTTATTTGAGGATTCAAACTAAAGCACAAAGGTTAATTTAGTTTTGTATGGCGTTACATTCAATAAAGGTTGATTCAAAATGTGGTTTCAATTTTCCAAAAATGGGTCTGTCAGACCCAACGAATGCCCCTTATAATCTTTAGTAAAATTTCACTAAAATTTTTAAAATTTTCTGAAGCTTATTGCTTCTTTGAATGCTGAAGCATCGCCATTATACGTGCTGAACAAAAAAAAAATTGTGTATTTGGTTGTGCAGTATAATAATAAGAGAGAAAGCATTAAAAGTTAAATAACGTCGGCAGGGGTAAATTTTTATCATTAAATTTAACTACCATGCGCGAATTTCAAATTAATGATTACGTGGCAGTTAAGCAACCCCTTTCATTCTAATGCACTTTTGGCCCTCTTTAAGGAAAAATCGAAATCCTGAATTTTCCATCATCTCAATCTTTGTAAACAGACGTTTAATTTTCGTTATATTTAAACAACAGCGCCTTCATTTCTCCTCAGTTTTTTCTTTGACCCACAAGACTCACCAAACATACATTTCTAAACGACTTTGAAATAACGAGTCTGATCATTCGACAGTTCACCCATTTGCAGTCGTGTATTTACAGAGATCCGTTGTAAAACTACAAGATAGCGTACATTTGGCCGATAAGATCCTCATTGACGATAAGGAAAACAGAGGATGACTGTTCGCAGCAGCTTCTTTCAAGGAGGATGATAGTAATATAAGGGTGTTATTATCATCCCCTGACTTGTGTGTGATTATTTACTAACCGGCTTAGCACGGAGAGAGAGAGAGAGAGAGAGAGAGAGAGAGAGAGAGAGAGAGAGAGAGAGAGAGAGTTGGGGAGGTTTATAACTTCTACAATTATCATACACATATAAACATGTATACACATATAATTTATATATATATATATATATATATATATATATATATATATATATATATATATATATATATACATAATTTGCATTTGTACATACATACATACATAAATACATGTATGTAGTGATAACTAGGAATTCTGAATATTCTAAGTATTAATTGAAATAACTAAAGAGAGAGAGAGAGAAACCTTCCATTGTTAGACATTGATAGTTAGAGAGAGGGAGAGAGAGATTTAGAAGAAATGAACAAAGAGAGAGAGAGAGAGAGAGAGAGAGAGAGAGAGAGAGAGAGAGAGAGAGAGAGAGAGAGAGAGAAAGCAAAACAGGATATGTTATATAAACAGGGCGAGTATAATGGTTGAAATCGTTGAAGGAATGACGATCGAAGCAAAGGTGTCGCGAATACTTAGCCAAACATTGGCGCGGCACTGGCAAAGTTAATCACATCGAAATCGTTAAACAACCTCACCTGTGAAGCTTAGCTATGCAAATCGAGCCGGAAATCTTAGATTTCCGATGATGTAATTAGTTCCACCTACTAAGGAGGAGTTAACTGTTCTGATTACACCCAGAGGAAGTCTTTAGATAACTTCAACCAATTAAGCATCAACAAAGGTGGGGGCAGAAACAAGATCCCTGCCTACGGGGGGTTGGACAACTAACTTCCAGAAATCTTTAAAATGTCCAGCAGAGCAGAGCAGAGAAGAAAAGACAGCAGATAAGAGAAGAGAAGGGGCAGACAAGGAGCAGCTATGGCACAAAGAAGAAGGCGTGAGATTGCAAGCCTCACCAATTGTGGGTTGATATAAGACAGGCTCATATTGACTTACCCTACATTTTGTACTGCATATCACCTTGTACTTTTATTGTAAAGTTATTTCTTGGTGCTAATGAAGAAAGAAAAATCAATTGTGTCCTCTTAAAGCCTTCTGGGAAAACTATACTACTACATAACAAAGCCTGAAAGATCAACATCTATAAAGAAGTAATCTTCTTAAACGAATAGCAGATATAAACCGAAATAATAGAAAAAAGGGAACACTACATGTATATTCATACACACACACACACACACACACACACAGACAACATTCATTGGCACATTCATCGTTAAGCCACTGAATTAAAGCTGAGCTCCTACTGGAGAAAATTACCGCGGCTTCAGCCACTTGATATGCCTTTAAAGAAGGCTCACCAGCAGTGTATCGATCTCCTGCATTCGGTGTGGACTTATCTACCTTATAATGCTTAAAAGGCTTCTTGCCTATTAAGGCCTTTCCATTTCAATCCCTCTTTTGCCAAGTCCGGTTAACATTTTCCCAGTCTCTCTATCTTCTTTTCCACAAAACTTCTAAATCATCCACTGATATCAACCCAGTTCCCAGCTTTCCCTTCACACGACCGAACCCCTTCAAAACACTCTGTTATCTCTGTTCAGCTATAGCTGCTAACATTTTACATCTTTCCTTCTTTTCACTTCTCACTCCTTAAACTATTCGTATCTGAAAGAGGGAAGGGAACCTACTCTTCCGAAAGCTAATAAAATCATTTCCGTTACCTGAAGTCTTTCGTGTGGACTTCCTTTATGGTACTGAAAATATCGAAGAGACATCGAAAAAACACATCATTGTCTCAGATCCTTTTGCTCGGCAAATTAATTGCTCTCGGACAATGTATTCCAAAGCAATTTTTTTAAAATCATAAGACCTTCCGGTTGTTCTCGCCTGATTATATTCTATTCCATGCATTCTCGGCACCCTTCGCATTGCATCTCCAACAATTCTGTCGTAACTTTTCACTAGGTCTGTGAACGTCACATACAACCTCTTCCCGGGACTCTTATCATCTCACTAAACTTATTTACAACAAACCCTAAATCCGTGCAAACTCTTCCTTGCTTAAATTTACTCTCTTCTTCTCTTTTCAGACCTTCTGTTTTCCATCTGCTGTGTTTTAAAATCTAATCGTACATCTTCAGAGGTATTAATTTCGATATGTCCATGTTATTGCCTTCTCCTGACATACCTTTACAAACAGAGGTCAGCCTTTCATTCGCACTATTATCATCTCATTACCAGTTACAGAAAGGAAGAGAATGAAATAGAGATATGCATATTATTTCTAAAATGCACTTCATTAGCTAATAAAGGAAAACTGTAGATGTAATGAAGCCAAAATATGCATGTTAATCCTTATAATTTACTTCTCCATTTAAATTGGTAATTTCATCACATAACCGCCCCTCATACACACCAGTCACTTCCATTTTCATTAAATTTATATCAACCCCTTCCAATCTTGAATCATTCAGATTTCCTTCTCATATAATCTTCCACATTCAATAGGTCTTACAAAACCTTCGTTTGCATCATCATATGAGATACATTTTCTCTAACCTTTTTTTTTTTTTCATTAGTATGTGGACGAACTTTTCAGCTAAAAACAGTGAAAAAATGTTAAACGTCAGTACTTAGCATTTTCTTTACCTAAAAATAAGCTAGGCATCACATTACTCACCACAGGTTAGTGATATACCTTATATTTTTCGTATTTACTTACTTTCACATAAAAGGGTGTGGTCTTTAACTGCTAACTGTCCAAAAAGGAAAAAAAATTAATCATTTAATCCTGCCATGAGTCGCACGTCGAAGTTGCTTATAATAGCCAGAGATCAATTTGATTAAGAATATATTTACGTTTAAGCTACCCACTTAAGTCATAAGCAAGCGTAGATGGTGGGCACAGGAAACTTACAGATTGGACTGTATTTGAAAAAAATTTAATAAGCAAATGTTAGAAATTATTCCTATGGGTAATGGCTAAGTATAAATCATAAATCTCAAATGTATCGATACAAATGTAAAGGAGGGTGTTCAGCCCCAACGCCTTTTATTTAAGCTTTAATGTTTTAATGAGAGTATCTGTGACGCCACTGGGGCCCCTGATCATTGGCCCATAGCGACGGATATCTCAAGAAATAGCTGGATTTTAACTATAACCAATTGAAAATGCATGGCGCTAGACTCTTGTGTCAAATGGTAACCAAGAGAAAATAGGCTGCACCTCATTAAACAGATCTGAAATTAATGTTAACGCTCAGGTACTCTTCAAATTGAAACTTTGTTCATTCTCTCCCCAGAAGTATTAAAATTCGTACAAATGAGAAGCCGAGTCATGCAGCCATGCTTGTTGCGATAAATAAACCAAGCTCAATTGATGATGGCATGATAGTTCTCAGCTGAAGTAGTAAATCCTTGCTTAAAGTCACCACAAACAACAATATAGTTCAAAACTGCGATGAAATAATTACAACAGAGAGAGAGAGAGAGAGAGAGAGAGAGAGAGAGAGAGAGAATTTAGGCCAAAGCCCAAGCGCTGGTACTTATGAGGTCATTCAGCGCTGAAACGGAAATTAACAGTAAAAAGGTTTGAAAGGTGGAAAAGGAGGAAGACCTCGCTGTTGCACTATGAAACAACTGTTAGGAGACGTTGGAAAGTAAGACGGAAGAAAGAGAATTTGAACGGAGGTAGAGTAAAAGGAATGAAAAGGGTTGCAGCTAGGGGGCCGAAGGAACACTGCAAAGAGCCTTAAGTAAAGCCTACAGTGCACAGCTTGAGGAGCACTGACGGCACTAACATCCTGTAGCCTATATATATATATATATATATATATATATATATATATATATATATATATATACATATACACATACATATCTATATAATGTGTGCGTGTGTGTGTATATACTGTATATATATACTGTATATATTATATATATATATATATATATATATATATATATATATATATATATTATATATATATATTGTCAGTATGTTGCTTGTTTTGCCTTAATTAGGCTATAATACCTTAGTATTGTGCTACGTTGTAATTTTAATATTAAGCCACTTTGGTAGTGTTTTTGTAAGATCTCCAGTTTCTTCCCCACCAGCCCTTCGCTTGTTTACCTGTTGTTACAGTTTTGTTTTTCTTCTCAAGCAATGTAGCCCCTGCCCGCCTCTTGGAGAGGTATTGTTTGTGGTCCAGTGATGTTGAGCAGCTAGTCTGATCTAAGCCACCTCCTCAAGGTGTTTTGGATTAATTGCTGTTTGATGCTGCTTTCTGACTTCTGCCTTTAACGTGGGGAACACCAGCCCCTGTTTGATTGCTGTCAGCTTTACAGTTTGGGTAGTCCTTTCCAGCACCTGAAGATATTATTCGTCAATCCCCTTCGTCTCCGGCCCAGTTATTACTACCTGGGGGACCTCGCCTTCCTATGGTAAGGTGTTACTGGCATTGCCTGTATATAAGTGCGATGACAGCGCTTGCGGGCACCATGACTGTCGTTGGGGCCCCCTTTATCCCTGCATACCTGGGATTATCTCCAGATGTGGAGACTGATGTGCTGAGGAGATCACAGCCAGATATCAAATTCCTTGTGTATATAATTAATTGAGCGTGTAAAATGTTAGGCTTTTCCGTGCTTGTCGTTCCTCTCCTACTTTCTGGGCACCCTTTTTCTTTCATTACTAGTGCAAATGTGCTTTTTGGTTTATTATATGTATGGGTACTTGTGTTTTTGGATTATTATGTATTAAGCGGTTCAGGTGTCATTTCTGTCTGATGTTAATATATTAACTCTTTAGTGGTTTTTCTCAGTGTTTGTGTATCCCCATTGAATCAGTTTTCACACTCTGGTATTTGTATGCACAATTCCACCCATTGTGGAATTCGTTGCAGTTTAGGTGAGCACTGGCATTGGAACTTTTGCTCTGTTAATTGGTGTTTTGAAAAGGTAACCATTACAAAATATATAATATATATATATATATATATATATATATATATATCTATATATATATATATATATATATATATATATATATATATATATATATATATATATATATGTGTGTGTGTGTGTGTGTGTATGTATGTGTACATACATACATACACACACACACTCTGGATTTTTATTATTAAAGTAGTTTAACCAGACCACTGAGCTGACTTTCAGCTCTCATAGGGCTGGCCCTGAAGGATTTGATTAAAATACTAGGTCTAGGCCTGAAGTCAAGCACTAGGACCCAATAGATCATCCAATACTAAGATGAATGAATTAAAATGAAATTAAAAACTGCACATAGGTACATGCTCTCATACAATAAATACATTTACTCAGACTTCCTTACATACATACTAAAAATGGTATATTAAAATTCAGAATATAAATTAAACAAAATTTTAAAAATTCTTTTTGTAAAATTCAAATGTTAAAAGGATTTTCATATTTTTATTATTTACTTATTTTTATATTTTGTTAATTAAATTACAATTTTTCAAGAACATCAAAATTGGAATGATTGAAAATGTGAAAGATTCTGACAAAATTTCTTTCACTGACCTATTTCAAAAGTAGACATTCGTTGTCGGTCATACTTTGGACATTCACGTAACACATGTCTGACCGTTATTAATACTCTGCATTCTGAGCACTCAGGAGCCGGGCCATGTGGGCTGCTCATTAAGTGCCCATGTGTCAGGCGCGTATGGCCTATTCTGAGGCGTGTTAAAATTACTTGTGCGTGTCTCTCTCTTTGATATGATGAACTCCATTTTTTAACATTAGGTTTTAATTCTTTCAGTTTATTACTTTCAGGTTCTTCATCCCATATATGTTGCCATTTATTTATGATACCCATTTTTATGTGAGTTACATAATCTGTAACAGGATATTCACATTTGATCTTGTCATGAGTTGCTGCTTTAGCTGCTTTGTCTGCTTCTTCATTTCCTTTGATCCCTACATGCGCAGGGATCCAACATATTTCTACATTTTTCCATTATTATATAATTTATGGAGATATAATTTAATTTGTTGTACTATATTATTATTAGATTTGTAACTTTGAATAGCTTCTATAGCGCTTCTGAATCACTGAAAATCACAAAATTATTGAATGATGATTCTTTAATTATTTTTATAGCTGATGCAATTCCATACAATTCTGCTGTAAATACAGAAGCATTATTGGGCAGGAGAGAACTGATAAGTTTTGTCTTGGGACACTGCAGCATATCCTACTCCGTGTTCTGATTTAGATCCATCTGTATATATTGCATAATGTGGACCTTTTCGGTTTATATGCTCTATTGTATGCTGTCTATGGTGTTCTGTTGTATATGAGTTACTTTTTGATAAATACTTGAGGTGTGTGCAAATTCTCGTTTTATTCATTGTCCAGGAGGAGGTGATTTTACTATTACAGGCACTTGTATATTTATATTCAGCGACTCAAACAATCTTTAGCTCTAATTGGGAAAGGTGGTGGATGGTTGTTTATAAATACATCTCTTAATTCAAATAATTTTTGGTTGGAGAATCACTAGTTTGAATTCTTAAAGCACTTTTCATTGTTACTAGCTCTCTATGGAGAGACAAAGGCAGTTCACCACATTCAACTTGTAGCGATGATTTTGGTGATGATCTAAAGGCTCCTGAGCATATTCTAAGGCCTTCATTGTGAACAGGGTCTAACATTTTCAGAACTGCGTCAGATGCCGAGCCATATACTTCACTTCCATAATCAATGATGGACAGAACTGTTGCCTTATATAGCACAGTAAGGGTATGTCTATCGGCTCCCCAAGTAGTGTTCGATAGTTTTCTAATTAGATTTAATGCTCTTTTACTTTTAGATTTTACATATGTAATGTGGGCTCTCCAGTTCAAGTGGGTATCAAATACTAATCCTAAAAATTTTGCTGTTTGGCCAATTGGTATACTATGGTTTTTGATTTTTAAATCTATTTCTTCACCTTTTTCCACTTTTTATTTTTATAAAACATGATTGCTTGAGTTTTATCTATGGAAAATTTAAAGCCTACAGATGAGGCCCATTCATCTATTTTTACTATGCTCTTATTAATGATTCGTTCTGCATGTTTTATTCTGGATGCTGAATAATATATGGCAAAATCATCCATGTATAGGTTACTTTTAATGCCAATAGGTAGATTTTTACTGATATCATTAATTGCTAAAGTAAACAGTGTTCCACTAAGGACGCTTCCCTGTGGAACACCGTTTTCAAGTGGAAATGTTCTAGACAGATCATCATCAATTCTCACCTGAAAATTGCGGTTTGTCAAAAAGTTCTGTATAAACCTAGGTAAATGTCCACGGATGTTGTTGTTTTGTAAAGTTTTTAATATAGCATACCTCCATGTGGTATCGTATGCCTTTTCAATGTCAAAAAAGACAGCTACAGTAATTTGTTTTCGTTCAAAACCTCTACGTATATGGTCTTCTAAGTTACAGAGAGAATCCAATGTGGATCTGTTACACTGAGACCCAAACTGAGTGGGAGTTAAAATTTTATTTTCTCGAATGTGCCATGTTAGTCGAGCATTTACCATTTTCTCTAACAATTTGCATAAGCAGCTTGTTAAAGAAATTGGTCTGTAATTATTTACATTGCTGGGATCCTTTCCAGGTTTGGGGATTGGAATTATTTTAGCTTTACGCCAATCATCTGAAATAAATTTCAAAGCCATAAATGATTATAAAACTCTAATAAGTATGACTTTGCCAAAGGTGCTAAGTGGCAGATCATCTCACAACAAATATTGTCACCTCCAGGAGCAGATTTATTGCTGTTCGAGAGAGCATATTCCATCTCTGACATACTAAATTTTCTATTATAATATATATCGTCAATTGTTTCAAAATTTATTGTTATTAATTCTATTTTGTTTTTTTTTTGTGCGGAAGTGTTCATCTAAATTCTTATCACTACTTACATTTGCTAAATTTTCTCCCATTATATTACTTATTTCTTTTGGATCAAGTGTTCTTTTCCCATCTTTTAATATGGCATGTCTAGGTGGTTTGACATGGGTACCATTTATTTTCCTGAATTTTTCCCATATTTTTTGTATGGGAGTATTATTAGAGAGATCTGATACGTATTTCCTCCATGAAATGATTCTTCCTTGAATTACTTCTTTTAAATTTTGCAGATAATTTGTTGTATACAGGTTTTAATGTATCAATTTCTAATAATAATACAGTCATTTTTGCAAAAGTTCTTTCTAATATCGGTAATGTTTTATTCATTTTATTGAACTTTCTATTCAAATTATCTAATTGTCTCCTATTGAGTGTTTCATATTTATTAATTCTGTTAACTCATCCGACCACCAGGGAACTTTGTGTTTTTGTTGGATGGGGTTTTGACTTTGGTATTGCTTTATCAGCAGCATTTTTAATAAAATCAACAAGAAATTTATTAGTTTCATTATGATCTTTTAAATATTCAAACTGTGGGATATTTCTAGTGTGCATTTCATATCGCTCCCAATCTGCTTTATAGATGTTATAGTGAGGGACATGTTTTGCAGGATTATTTTGCAGTAAGGAAATTAATATTGGGAAATGATCACTGGTGTGCAAGTCATCAACTGTATTCCAATCCAATCTGTCAACTATGCTTGTTGTACATAAAGTTAAGTCTACTGAGGAAAATGTTCCATGTGTTTTTGAAAAATATAAAATAATTTCGTCATCATTTATACAGCACATGTTGTTGGAATCCATGAACTCTTCTATTTTACTACCTATTCTATTTGAGTTTGTACAATGACAGTCCCATATTGGGTTGTGGGCGTTAAAATCACCTACTATTAATGTAGGTTCCTTGGTATTGTTAAGTAAATCTTTAAGTTTATCAATATCGTAACTTTTATTAGGTTGGTTATATAAGTTATAAATTATGTAATTATCATTTTTATTCGTATTTTAATACTTGATATTTGCAAGTCAGTAAAATTTACAGGTACTATGTCATAACATATTTTGTTATGTACATATATAGCAGTACCTAAATTTCCTTCTTCTTCTCTAGATGTAGATACTAAGGTATATTTACCTATTGTTGGTATTGTTTTGTTGACATGTTGTAAACATATTATCATTGGCTCATATTCCTTTAGTAATCGTTGTATTTCTCCCAAATGTAATCTGGTCTGTAGACCATTTACGTTCCATTGTATAATATAATTATTGAAAGTATAACGTTAGTGTGTTCAAGTGTTATTTTCTTTTGTGGATCATCAATCTGCATTTTTCTAAAATCCTATTTACAATATTTATTTGTTTTTCTTTATAAGACATTATGTGTCCAATGCACATACAGCCCTTTTTCGTGAGTGTCCAAACTAGTAGTTTCTTTATTTCTGTAACTTATAAAATTTCGTATAGTGTTTGTTAAACTGTCTTTTGTTATGCTTTCATTTTTGTTGCACAGTTCAATGAAGCATTCATTACATCCACATGTGTTTTCGTGTGTCGTTTTTTCATTTACTCTTGCTGTACCTATTGTTGGTGATGGGGTAATCTCTTCTCCCATCACATAATCATTTTTGTCAATAGTTTGTTCCTCTACTATTTCTTTGATGTTCTGGGTATCTGTTTCTATTGGTTTTATTATTACTTTAGGAGACAAAGGCATTTTCTTATTATTTGGTTTATGTTCTTTCTTGGGGTCTCCCGCCTTTATTTTAATGGATGTATCTCTAATAATAGTTGGTTTTTTTGTTGGTCTTGGGTGGAGTTCTCTCTAAAGGTCTCTTTTTTCTTTAGTTTCTAATTCATCAGAACTATCTTTTAATATTTCTATGGTGCTTGTATTGTCTTCTAGTGATTCTATTTCTCTTAAAATCTCAAATGAATTTGAGCAAAGATTTTTATACATTTCTTGGTCCTTTGTTATATTGGTTTCTTCTTGCAAAGTGGTTATTTTTCTTTGAGACTGATCTACCAGGGTCTTGTTATTCTTATTTATTTCCACTTTTGTTTCTTTGTTTGATCTTATTGCTGCAGAAAAATTTCGTTTCTTAGCGGGATCATGCATTCCTCTAACCTTTAATTCTAATTTGGCCTCTTTTATAGGCATTCCTGTCCTTTCCTGAAGTAATTTCAATTCAGTATTGTATATATAATATATACATTCCTTAGATCTTGCATGGTGATTTTGTCCACAGTTCACGCATTTTGGTTCACCACACTTCCACTGTGTGGCATGTTTGTCAGATCCACAGTATGCGCATACAGATGTATTATGGCAATTTTTTTCTTGTATGTCCATACATACCACAGTTTTGGCACTGTAGTGGTTTAGGGACATACGGTCTCAGTTCTCTGCTTTGGCCTAAGATTTTTATTTTTAAGGGTAATTCATGGCCTTCAAATTTTATCTTTGCTATTCTTAGTATTTTTTCATTACTCCGTCTACTAGCTATGTTGTAAATTTCGCAGTCTTGAATATTGTTGTACCTTTTTTAAGGGAATCTAGCAATATATTCTTTTCTATTGGTTCATCATTATCAGGAGTACTATGGTACCCTGGACACTGTTCAAATTGTCATGTTTTTAATATGTACTTTAACATTATCAATATTTTTTATATTTAAGTAATTTTCCGATTGATTTCTTGTAGTGGTTTCTATCAACCACATCTGTTCTTTTACTTGTCTGAATGACATTTCAGTAGTTGAATGTCGATTCAATAAGAAGTTTTCTAATTTCAATGGTGATATTTTTTTCTCCGTTTCTAATGTTAGGAATCTTGACCAACTTCCACTCCCAAAGAGGGAGTCGAAGTGGGTCAATGTTGGGTCAAGATACTTGGTTTTTTTTGGCTTGTTTTTCATTGGAGCATAGGGCTCCAGTGTAATTACGTTCGTATTTTTTTCTGATTTTTCCAGAGAGAGGTCAGAGGAGGTTCCTGCAGTCGTTAACTGTGCCGAATCGCTACCATCAAAGGGTCCAGGGGTACTTGAATCGTTAACACAACTTTGCATTAAGACAAGTAAATTGGAGAAAAAAAAAAAAAAAAGGTAAATAAACCTGACAACCTTAAAAAGATATCATCAGCCTTTCATGGGGTTTATTCTTCCGCCAATGGCACAAGTGAGAACCGACTCCCAAATGTCCGCATCCCTACCCTACCCCAAAGGGATGGCACAACATGATTAGAGTGGCTCAAGTGTAAGCCAACCCGCTTGATAGGACTGAGAGCATTACTAGAATACAATCATCCCCACCTAATCACATTATGGGCAAACCGGATAGAATGCCGAGAGTCCTATTCCCAGAACTAGACCCCTGGAATCCGTGGTCAGTCCCGTAGAATAGTTCCGCCTGAAAACTCAGGTCCGAACATTATCGGGCAATTGATGGTCCTGCCACGGTTCTCACTATTTAGCTTCGGATATAAACCCAATCCCAGCTATGATACCTTTTCCTATTTACCAGGTCCAAGAAATTTGTACGAAAGTGAAAATATCCACGCCATTTAAATCGAAAGGTTTGTAGGTGATCCGTCAGGGCCCGGGCTCTTATTCTTCGTAAGAACGAAGAAGAAAAGCCAGGGCCCCTTACCCCCTCACCACGTGAAGGAACCTACTTCGAGGGGCACACACTCTGGAAATACGCATACATGTATCTATCTATCTAACTTTTTATCAATCTTTCTATTGGCTCACATGGAGCACTGCAGACACTACTGACAATAATAAAGGGCGTTTGCAGCATCCCTTCGGTCCCTAGCTACATTCACTTTTCAGCCTTTTGCTCTGCCACCATTCCTGCTTCCTTCAATCTTGCTGTTTAACCTCTCTAAATATCTAACGTCTCTAAATATTATTTTTTGGTGCAAATGTGAGGGCTTCTCATAGTTCCACTTTTACATCCTTGTAATACATATCCTTTATTTTCTGAATCCCTTGTAGCATGTTGTCTGACCACTCCAACTCACTAAATTGACTGCCTTAGGTGCTGAATGACCGACAGTGCCCCAGTAACTGGCTTGACAGCCTAAATTTCATAAAATAAAGTAAAACAAAATTATCTATCTATCTTCCTACATCTACACATACACATATACATACATACGGTATATACATATACACATCTATGTATATATATATATATATATATATATATATATATACATACATATATATATATATATATATATATATATATATATATATATATATATATATATATATATATATATATATATAAAAACAGGCCAGTGGTAAAAATACTGAAATTTAGCCACTAAGTAAGCATAACGGCAGAGAGCAATAACAACAGTTAAAGTCGAGGAAACGAGTGAAAACCAGTGCAACAGGTAGAGGTCAGCTAATCACCTGTTTAGCTCGTTCTGATACCTCATCTGGGCTATCAGAATCTTGGCCGGGCATCAGAATATCTTCCATTTCTTTCGTCGTTTGGATCTAGGCCTCAGTAATGACAAGCGTTTCCAAAATGTTGCACAAATCGAGAAGTTAAGAGGGCATTGTGGGTTAGTAAAAATTACACGTATTAGGTAAAGAAAAATGACTAGTAGATTCTAAATATATAGAAAGAAGGTTAAAAATCTAACAATAAAGGCTTGAATTTTGTACATTCCTTGATAATCTATCAAGACACTTTATATTTCAGTGAAGCGGATCAGTGGCGTTCCTGAGGGGGGGGGGCGGCTGTTTGAAATCGCCTCCCAGGCCCCAAAGTGAGGGAGGGGCCCAAAATGCGAAATTTAACCATTGCTGCTATGACAGGACAAGCTAAATCCAGTGGCCCCAAAATGGTCAAGGGCCCCATTTATATTTGGACCCGAAAGTCTGGGGTCCACTAAAGGGCCCCAATTTCCAATTTTGTGAACAAAAATGTAACAAAAATGTTATGTAAAAGAAATAGGGCTCTCCAGGGGCGCCCTCCCAATCGTAGAGCCCATTATAGACCTTCTCATACGGATCGGAGGAGGGTGGGTAACGCTGATTGGGGTAAGGGCAGGGCCGATCTAAGGCAATTGACTACTGCTTGTAGGGGTCCTAATTATCTTCTGAGGGCCCCCATAATGGCCCCATTTGTCCAGATAATACACATTCAAATGATTCAATGAATCTGGCCTCCACATCATATCGCCATCAGAGTACATTACTGTTATCCTCAATTTTACCATTTATCATTATGTTTAACTGGATTAAGTGGACCTTCAATTATTCAGTGTACACTTAGTTTTAAGAAATAAAATTTCTGAAATTTGCATTTACACATGCCTTTAAAATGATCCTACAATTACTCATTTTCCAAAAATTTTCCCGAACCCTCCAGCCGCTTTGGCTCGCTTCGTTCGCCTCCCACCCCATAAAAGGGGCCTAAAATGGGAGTGGTCCCCCGGTCCCAAAATGCCTAGGAACGCCCTTGAAGCGATTGATCACATTCCTAGAGTTATAGCGTTACATCATAAAAGAACTTTAGCTCCATCCCAATCAATCCTAAGATTAAAATTATTAGGCTATATAAAAATTAAGCTCTCGACATTTGTACTGTTCTCTCAACATACTTAAGTAGTTTAATTCTGGTTGCAAGTCCCTTGCAGAAGTCCAAATCCTGCGAGTAACCTTCTAAATGCACCCACTAGAAACTCTGAATTCCTTTTCTGTTAAAAGAATAATCAAATTGCATGACTAGCACCATAACCGACTAGCCAGCAAAAATAACAGACAATAGAACAACTGAAGTTTGTATGGTCAAAAATGAAAAGTGCATGAGTCACGAAAAGATATAGTAACAGAAATAATATTGATAATAATAACTGTGCTCACGATAGGCCAAGAACGAACATCACTAGAAAAATAAGTCTGCCAATAAGTACCGTTTTCTTTAATTTTCCTCCCTGGTAACTTTACCCATTTTCTACCACAAGAGATCCGGCAAATAAGGGCAGAATCTGGGTGAATCTTCCCTGCAAACGGAGAGTCTGTTTAGGCAGGCGATTACTGGTTTTACTTTGAAAACAAGAGTATTCTTCATGTGTTACAATATATGCAAAAATCTGAAACCATGAGTTACAGAACAACCAAATATTATCTTTTAAAATGCAAATGAACTTTCATGACAAAAATATCAAAAGTTTTTAAAAATTCCATTAGACTGGAGGCATTCAAACAATGAAAATATGATTTACAGTTACAATCGCTGGCTGAAAAGATTTTGTACCACTAGGTAGAAGATAAAAGCACCGAAGATGAGCCTCACAAATTTATCATACCTATGAACAATGCTTTATCCTTTCCTTTCTTTACGTCCAGTCTGTAGATTTAGTTTGCATCCTCGTCGCCCTAAGATAAAAACTTTGATTATTCACAATAATTAAAAAAAAAAGTATATTAGTACCCGAATACACGAATGAGAACGAATGTCTGAGGGGCATTTTTAGTAGGGTACATCACAGCCGAGTTCTCTAAGGTATTAATCAACATTTCCACGTGACGGGAAACAAGGAAAGATGTCCTTGTGAAAACTGTCACTGCATTCTTAGTCAGGTAACACTCCTGCTGATCTCCCTGAATTTTTCTAACATTTACGTAAAAATGTCTATTGTCCTTCAGTTAAATGAACATCAAGGTGCAGTTTCACTTTTGAAGCCAACATTTTTTATCCCTACTGCTGTGTACCGTACACAAACGTCCAGTAAGAAGTATTCTCTGTCCACAAGAGTAATTTATCGTGGGTATCAAACACATCTATCAAAGGCAGAGAGAGAGCTTTAACTCCAAGGTCAGAGTTGTGAAATTGCAGTTCTGGCGAGGCAGCTTACACGAACGTCTCTGTTTCGCTGACGACAAGGGCCGATGAGTCAAGAACCAGATATTCGTCAGAACAAAAAAACAATAACCAGTAATGGATACCGGAACTTGGTCAGTGAATCTTCCTAGAAAAGGACATTATGCACCATTTCATATTCTGTACGAAGCGAGCAACAGAAGCAGCATCATTACCAATCAAATCACATCAAACAACGGCCTTCCAGGAAGTGAGATAGGGGAAGCCACTGATTTTAAAAGATTTTAAGAAAAATTGTCACTCAACGACAGATACTAAGAACAAAATTTCTTGCTGAACAATAAGTCCTAGACCGCTTTCATTCACTCATTCATTCAATCTTCCGAATTTCGAACTCCCGTCACAGCATTTTAGGTTAAAGACGAGGTCCTACAGCATGACATTAATCATGCGGATGGTTTCTACGAGTCAGAATCTAAAAAACTGTCGTCTGGAGAAAAAAGTAATAAACATTTTTTAGAGAAACAAAATATAAACCGAAAATGAATACCAATACTAAGTCTTTTTAACGTGCATGTATAAATTTGGTATCTATTTCTTACTTTCTATCAAGTGCTTTCCTGAGAGCGAAGTATTAAAATGGAAAAATGGACAGTTTCGGTAAAATTAATTAATGATCCATTAATAAAAAATCTAACTTCATGTTCAGAATGAATTCAAGTATTTATCTACTTATACATGAGCAGAATGCGCTCGAGCACGCACACACACACTCAATAATAAATAAAAATATATTATATAAATACACACACATGCACGCACACACACATATATATATACATATATGTACATATATACAGTATGTGTGTGTGCGTGCTCGAGCGCATCCGCTCATGTGTATGTAGATAAATACTTGAATTCATTCTGAACTTGAAGTTAGCCTTTTTATTAATGGATCATTAATTTTATTAATGGTTCTTGATCTACTGCTGATGAAAACACACACATATATAATATATATATGTATGTACATATATATACATATATATATGTATATATATATATATATATATATATATATATATATATATATATATATATATATATATATATATATATATAAAGTTCATCAGCAGTGGATCAAGAACCATGAGACGGAAAGTTCCTCGTTGGACAAGTTGGCAGAGTTCTCGGCTAGCACTCTGCTAGGCCCGAGTTCGAGTCTCCGGCTGGGCAATGAAGAAAAAGAGGAATTTATTTCTGGTGATAGAAATTCATTTCTCGCTAATGTGGTTCGGATTCCACAATAAGCTGTAGGTCCCGTTGTTAGGTAACCAATTGGTTCTTAGCCACGTAAAATAAGTCTAATCCTTCGGGCCAGCCCTAGGAGAGCTGTTAATCAGCTCAGTGGTCTGGTTAAACTAAGGTAACTTTTTTTCAGGGTACAGAAATTAGGAACAGAAATAAAGTACCCCAAGGTAGACGGTCACCTTACGAAGGACTGGGGGTTCTTTGATGGGAGGACGTGACTCATAATTGGCCTATGAGCCCCTTCTCCTGAGGCCAGTGGCAATAAGTGACTCGGTACGGTGCGATTCCAGGAAAAGGAAATAACAACATTCTCACTGCTGTGAATGGTGTGTCATCAAGTAGCTAGGGGCAATGGGGTTTGCCTACCCCTACACTGTATTAATTTTGCAAAATGCAGAGAAAGAATGAAATACTAAATAAAGGAGTTTTCAATATATGGGGATGTGATGCTGATGAGAAAAATATTTGGGGGATTAATGCAGATGAGAAGCTGAGTCGTTTAAGAAGAAAAAGCTGGATGTTTCATCACTCAGTGAAACAAAGGTGAAAGGACAATGTGTATAAAAACAATAGGGACAAAAAGTGATTGTGTGGTACCTGAATGAAAAGTGAGTGAGGTGAAGAAAAAGAAATAAACCTTTTGTATTAATAAGGTTAAGAATATTTAGAGATAATTCATTATGAGAACTAAAAATAGTCTAATCTACTGAAAGGTTATAAGTACAACTGCAACTTGCTCCTGAAGCAGTTTACTTTTGGCTCAAACCTACTATTCGTCCTTTGGATCATTCCCTCTTTTTGGTAGCCCACATCCCAGGCTTAAGCTGGAGACAAAGAGGTGAAAATGCAGCTGTAAATACAATTAAAACAAAGAGGTATGATAATATGGAAAAGAGGAGCTTTTAAGAATAAAATGGATGAATTGTGAGCTACGGTTAAAGATATGAAGGCAGGACAGGGGGAGTGGTTATGGAATAGTAAGGTAAGAACAGGGGACTAAATATAGCAAGTGGTAGAACAAAGAAAAAAATTTATTGGGGGAGAAAAAGAGATTATTTGAGACGCAATTCCCTGGAAAGAAAGCAAATCAAGGGCTGGTATATGGGAGGATGGATAAGGTGGTCAAGTAGCAAAGGGGGGAGAAAAAAAAAAGATGAAAAGATACAAAAAAAAAGGGAATGGAAGTGAGCAAGAACTTTGTGGAGAATGTTATTCTGCTGGGAAGTAGAAGCAATGAGAAAGCTTAGTGACCAAATGGATCTCACAATACCACAAACTGAGAAATGCTATCTGAAGTGAATGCAGTCCTAGGTCAGTGGAGTGAGTATTTTGAAGATATACTGACTGTGGAAGATAGAAGAAAGGCAGAAGTCAATAGTGAAAGAGTGGAAGGGGTAAAGTAGGCTTGAGAATATCTGTTGAAGTGACAGTTGAGGACTTACAGGGCGGCAATTAAGAAGCTGAAGAATGAAAAGCCAAGAGTTAACTGGACTGTAAGTGACAAACCGTGGCTGACCAGGGTTTGTAATCAAGCCTAGATGAGGGAAAGGTTCCAGGAGGAATGGGTTTAAGCAATAATTGTTCCATTGTAACAAAGGTAATAGAGGTGTCTATGAGAACTACAAGAGCATAACATTACTTAGTATACCAGATAAGGTGTATGATAGTACCCTAACTGGTAAAGTATGACTGTTGACCGAAGAATTGATAAAGTACTTACGGGTTTAGAAGAGAAAAAGTTGTGTGGACCACGTGTTTTTTTATGATAAAACTGTGACAACCTTGGAAGTAAAGTATGTTGTATAAATGGAACTAGAATAAGCTTATGATACTAACGAGTAAGAGGCCAGGTGATGGGTGTTAAGGATATATGGTGTCGGAGATAAGCAGCTGAGAGTGATTAATTTTTTATGGTAGAAGCCAAACATGTTAGAACATGTATGTGGGAGAGTGACTGCTTAGCTTTAAAAGTACATCTGAGGTAAAGTCTTGTTGTCTCCATGGCTATTCAATATCTTTCTTTATGGAGTGGTACTAGAATTCAAAGATACAACTGCAGATGTAGGTAGTGTGGAACTGTTGATTTTTCAGACGATGCAGTAACTTCAGAAAGCCTGGGAAGTTTGCAAGAGAAGAATGTTGAGAGTAAACGTGAGCAAGAGTAATGCTGAGGGTAAATGGAAACCAGGAAGATGGGGCAATAAATGCTAAAGTGGACAGAGGAAGAATGAAAGTGATTGTGGATGACGGTAGTATGGAAGACGAGGTAAGTCACAGAATATGAGACAAAAGATAACTAGCAGAGTGTAAGCAAAAGACTGGATAGAGATTTGGAAGAGTCCATGGAAGCAAAGGCTGGATTGTATGCCGGTACTATTCAGCTACCTCTCTTTCACAAAAGTGAAGCATGGGTGATGAACATAAAAGAAAGAAAAAGTCTGAAACTGTTGGGATGAACAATTGGGATGAACTGTTTTTATAGTATAAGTGGACTAGGAAGAATATAAAGTGAGAAATTTAGATATGTAGGAAAAAGTAAAAAAAAAAAAATTATGTGAACAGATAGATAAATAGTGTTTTGAAATGTTCTGGTCAAGTGGAAAGAATGGAAGATGAGAGGCTTTTGAATAAGTTTAAATAAAAAAAATTTCAGGACAGATCAGGAGAGGAGAAACTTGAAACTGTTGAACAGACGAAGTAGAGGAAAGGAGGTACTGGATAGGAAGTGTGCTAATGTTCAGGAAGCATGACAAGTGCGTGCCTTGGTACGTTCAGGAATGAGGTGCATGAGTCTTCAGTGTATCTGAGTCTTCAGTGTAGCAACCGTGGAAGTTTTCTACACAATGAGATCAATCATAATTCACCGACAAGAAAGTAGCAGCGACCATTGTGTTGTTTTTTTTCTGCATCCCATATTAGGCTGTATCCCATATTAGGGAAATGAATATACAGTACATACACATACATACACACAATATATATATATATATATATATATATATATATATATATATATATATATATATATATATATATATATATGTGTGTGTGTGTGTGTGTGTGTGCTTGTAATTGTGTGTGTGTAGGCGCGCTCATGTTGCATCTGCAAGAGTACACGCTTGCATCATTCCTAATTAGATTTGGAAGCGAAACAAGATTCTTCCAAACCACAAGAGAAAACTCCAAGTTAGCATTTTTCATTTTTGTCTCATGTTATTTAGGTGAATAAAAAATAGTAAATACAAAAAAGCATATATTGTTGATATATTGTATTATGATGAGCTACTATTATTCACTGTGTTGTTGTCTCCACTAATATAGTGAAGACGTGGTAACAAAAAAATTTGTAACACTATCAGTCTGATACAGTTTATAGAAGAATAATGACCGAGATGAGATAGTCCAATGGCAATAAATACATGCAACGGTGTTGATGTGAACACGCCAAGTATTCAATGCAAATTAAGTGGAATCCAAAGTCACTCTTGATGAAATGACGATGAGCGAGATGAAATCAGAGAGAAAAATTAATGGATGAATCAGGTACACGTTCATGGCTTCTCTCTCTGGATGGCAGGTCAGGAAAGTCAAAGTTCACAACTTAGAGTACGGACAAAGGGAACCCAAGTCAGAATTTCAAACGAGAGAACAAAGAAGGAAAGGAAAGGAGACGGCCGAGTCACGTTGGGATTCGAGACAGACCCCATCCACGAGGGCTCTTGAGGGTCGAACCCCGAGAGACTCAGCGTCTCCGAGTCTCTCACTCCCTCGTCGGTGGAACGGTTTAACAGATGTGCATGTTGACGAAGTGTTCCTTATTCTTGAAAATGGGTCCCCAGGCATCTTGTTCATTGCTGTTGCTGCCTTTTATCTTCTTGGGTTTGGCACCGGTGGAGGCCTCACCTCCCACGCCGTAGGTCTCCATGTCCAGGGTCTTGAAGGCTGACTTCCTGTTACAGAAAACAAGAGATGTGTTACAGTGGGGCGGCTGATTCTCAAAATCCTTTTTATTTTCAATACCAGCAATAATCTGAGAGACAAAGATACTTCGATATGTAAATTTAAGTTATTTGGCCATTAAAAACATGATTAAAATAATTGCAACCAACCTCGTCTGAGGATCAACTTCGCAAGAGACTGCGGTGCTGCTGTATCCACATTCGTACACCATCTCGACGATCTGGTTAGTGTCTTCTAAACAATTAAGGAAATGAAAGCGGGGAATTGATTCGGTAGTCCGTTGAGAAAATCACAATGTCCTTGAGGCGAATGGGTATGTATCCTGAAAGAAGACAAAATTCGCATAAATTCAAGCCTGCAAAAACTGAACAAATCCAGTATTCCAGATGAGGAAAAGAGTGAAGGCCACAACGGTATATAGGAAGTGGCGTCCCATAACATGGGAAACTCACCTTAAATTACTCTTCGCTGAAGGGTAAGAACAGCAAGTTCGAGTTTGTTGCCGCAATTAGCAAGTCTACTTCCTCTTGCGATCACTGTGTTAACGTTCAATCTGAAAAGGTTATACAAATCTACTTAGGGTAATATCTTACGTAAAGGAAATTTACAACAATTCCAAATGACTGATAATCATTTCTATACAAGAAAACGAAAATATCAAAATAAAAATAAAGGCAAATAACGTGACCATTAAAAGAATTGTTAGCCATGACATAAAAAAGTATAACTGAGAAAAGAAGAGTCAAACTGACCTTCAAACTCTGAATGCCTGAAGCATAATACAATTATAGTTTGCGAGCCAAAGCCAATTCTTACCTTCCTATAAATCCAAAGGGCACCGAGAGCATAGATTCTATTTCTCAGATGGCATTCAAACGAAGAATCTTCACTTCAAAGCTTTCCTTTCTTTCAGAATAAAAAACGTCTCGAAGTATGAGTCGATTAGAGATTTCCTTCTTCCTACTATGGATGTCGGGTTGATACTGCTGATCCTTGGTCCAAGTCGAGCCCTTTTATGCTGCCGGCAGCCTGCCGACTACGTGCACAAGAGCAGGCCCGGTCCAGAGTGCGGGGTATTTCGGTACCCGCAGCAATTCCAGATGGCCGCGATGACGCACGCACAAAAAACAGGAAAGTCGCTCAACTTGAATTCAGTTCCACGCTGTTATCATTACTTGTTGAAGATATCTTATAACTCATGATACAGCAAACTAAAGCGAACAATGATTCAACACTGTTTTCCTAAGATGATCTCCCAAGCTACACAATGAAACACTGAAATGCCTGGAAGTACGTGGCTTACCCAAGAGGTAACAGGTTCTTTCACTGGCGTAAGTGATGACGTCCGAACGGTTGCATTGCCTTACGACGTGGGTGGAAAGTCACTGGGGGCTGAGTCCCTCCATCCCCACCCCTGTTTTTTTTCTGTTTTTTGCCAAAGGACATCGTAGCACATGCACACCACATGATATATTCGCGTACGTCACACTGCAGCAAACCTTTCAAGTCGTAACTGGAGTAAGAATGTCCGATGGTTTGCTTTGAAAAGTTGAAGTAGCAGCAGTATCACGGCCCTCTGCAACAGAGTACCAAATGAAGGAGTTTTGTGGGAGTTATTGCACTTACCACTTTTCGTGGGGATAAGCCACTTTGCAAACACTTTGTTGCAGAGGACCGTGATACTGCAACTACCTTAACTTTTCAAAGCAAACCATCAGACGCCCGAGAGTACACAGCATTATTTATACAAAATGCACTCAAAGATGAGAGAGAGAGAGAGAGAGAGGGCGGGGCTGGTGAGTACATCGCGCGAAATTCTCTCCTAACAAAAGCCTCTATCTAAGTTTTTTCTCAAATAGAATATAATTAGCGGGTTTGGAATTTCAAAGATTTCTAAGCATAAAATCAAGTCTCATAAAAATTAAAAACCAAGTTGATGGAACTGTGGAAACAGCACAACAAAAACTATATAAGACAGACAAATAACAAACATTCATCACGTTTCATATAACTCTTCTGGTACACCAGTGTTATTTAGCACACGATTCGTCAACATTCTTTGATGAAAAGTATCGTATATTAATTTGAACTGCATTATACGGTTTAACAACTGTAACAAATAGTTTTCAAGCCAAAATAAAGAAGATTTCATTGAAATTGTGTGGTCTTTGTTGCTTGGCACCCAATGAATAATAATGAATGACATTCAAGAAGAAAAGTAGACCCATCTAAAAACAATGAGAAGTCCACCAAATGATGTGACAGGAGCCACGTCAGCGGGCAACCCGCGTGACGTCATGAGAAGTGATCGCGTCAAGTCAGACAACATTCACCGTCAGACAGCACACCTGCATACGTGAGGGCCCGCATGCCCGCCTGCGTGGAAACCTGCACTGTTTGTAAACTTCGTTACGTAACTGGGGTATTGTTTATATTATCATCTGTCTGTGTACCTATAGAATTACTTCAAGTCATTTGATCTGATCTTTTTGGTTTTCGGACGTTATGCTGAGAGAAACCGAACCCTGCGTACTGTATTTCGTTTTTATGGGTTTTAGTTTGACCCTGCGTCTTAGATATTGTTTATGTGGACTATAGTTCTACCATGCCAGAGGGATTTGTTTAAACGGTCAGTGATTCGACCTTATCAATTAGATTTTGTTTCGATGGAATATGATTCGACCATATCAAATAAACTTTATCTAAAACACTAGGATTCGACGGTGCCAAATTGCTTATTATTGAATAGGTAACTATTCGTCCGGTATCAATTAAATTTAGTATATACAAACTATGACTCATTTAGCGTTTATAAACATATCATAGTCCAAAACTAAAGAACGGATTTTCCTCAGATTCTGTAACGGCTATTCTAACCCAAATCCAGGTCACAAATAGGTTTCTGTTTTTCATTAAATTTTTTTTTGTACTTTTCTGGATTTATAATAAAAGGGCAGATACTGGAAGGATACAAAGCACTTTTATTTTGTCTTTACAAAAGTCCCAATTATTATCATTATCATCATCTAAAAAAAAAGAAGAGAAAAAGAGCCGTTAAGCAAAATCTGTTTCTATTTTCTTTCTCTTTTAATCACATTTACTGACAATCCCCAGCCAGAAAGAAGACAGGGGATTAGCGAGAACCTTGACGAGGTCTACAGCGGACCGTAGACGATATCGAGGGCTAGAAGATATTATATAAACAGGAGGTCATCGGACTGAAGATATTCTTTACCGGCAGCTCTATGAGCAAGAGCCCGTGCTGGCATAACGCCAGTTTAATCACAAGCTACAACACACGAAAACTGAAGATAATAACAAGAACTATCGTAAGCTTAGCACAGTAAGTGTAAATGGGTCGTGGGTAAAAATGTGCATATGATAGCAAGAAAACAGAAACATAAATTTACGTTAATGGGTCTTTTTCTCCTATTATTATTATTATTATTATTATTATTATTATTATTATTATTATTATTATTATTATTCCAAGGGTGTGCTAATCCATAGAAAGAAAACCAATTAAACCATTGACACATTGTGGAAGGATATATATTATAGAAAGTATGCCCAGTAATGGCTGGACTCATTTCTCTTCACCCAAGTATACTGAATTAATAAAACTTATGAGGACGGATGGACAGAATGGGATCCGCAGAAAAAAACATGTTTATTTTGCCATTTATTGACGAAAACTGAGAGGCCAAGAATGAAAGGAAAAATG
>NC_089761.1:53924272-53934272 GCF_040412425.1 Macrobrachium rosenbergii | reverse complement strand
ATATATATATATATATATATATATATATATATATATATAATACACACACGCACACACAAGACTATATGACCACGTGAAAAGTGAAACAACGGAGTGCAAGATCTTTTGTTTTTACTGTAAGGCATCTTTAACAAACTGTAAAAAGGGGAAAAAGAAAAAGTTGTTTGAAAACAGCATCTAAAATTAAAGGAAGATATAAGCATATTAATGCATACAAGGGTCATTACAGATGAGGGACAGATGTCTAGGATTAACTCAGGTACTGGATTAACCAAGGAGAAGCAAAGGATATTAACAAGGATTGCTGAGGTGCTGTAGTTTCTCATTTGAATTTCCTTCAAACATCTTGTGCAGAATGAGATCAAGAGTGTAATGTGGACTTGAATTAATATTATTCTTATCTGTTAGAGCTTTATTAATGCAGAATTCTAAGATGTTCTAGAAACAATATTCTTTTATCTTCCTATTACACTACTATGTGTTCTTTCGCTTTGATGCATAAAATTAGCATTATTTTTTTTGGCCAGTTCTAACTAAATATTTATCCTGACTTGCAATTCTTTAACTGCCTGGCATAAATAAAATAATTCAAAGTCCATACATGAGGTTTTCTAAACATTGTTGCTGCTACTCTGGGAGGACAATTTCTATTAACTATTTGTAACACTGATTTGATGTACGGATAGTCGATGAAATGACGAAAAAAAAGGGTGTTGTTCTTTGGTAATTCTGCCCACCTGTCATCTAGCTTATATTTTGGAAACCATTTTATAGTAAGTGAAAGGAGGGCAGAATTACCTAAAAACACTCGCTTGCTTTGGCACAATGGTTTTGAGCCCATCAAATCAAAGTTGAAGATCTTCAGTGTATATATAATATTTATATGTTAAAACGCTGTAAAAGAAAAAAAATGCTTAAACGAACTTGTCCTCCCTCACCAGAGTAGCAACATTGTTTATAAAATCCATATAAGGAATGAGATTCGTTGTATTCGGACCAGACGAGTTAGGCACTAAAAATCATAAATCAGCATAAACATTCAGTTGGAACTGGTCAAAAGCATAATACCATTTTATGCAGCCAGAACTGAAAAATCCATGTTTGTATACTACTCAATTCCCATTCTGCAGAAGATGTTTGAAGGAGATTTAAATGAGAAACTACAGGATCTCAGTAAGCCTTGTCTATGGTCTTTGCTTCTTTGTTAATCTAAGGGCCAAGGGAATTTGCATACATTAAAACTGTTACATAATCCTTCAGTCATAGTTGTTTGTAAAACCGAATCTTTCTTAAAATCGAAAGACCTTGCACTCCCTCGTGTCACATTCCTTGTGGCCATATACGAAGTTTATATGTCACAGTCCGTTCTTACGTGTGTGTGTATATATATATATATATATATATATATATATATATATATATATATATATATATATATATATATATATATATTTATATATATATATTATCTTAATATTTTTCTTTGTTATCAGGTTTTTCTTTGTTATCAGGTATGTACTAGATACGAACATTGAGTGTCTGTCCAATCTGTGTTAGAGTAAGAAATATATGCTATACATACTTATACATCCATCCAACGTTGGCTCGCCAGAATATCATTACCTACATTCTCATTAGTCTCATCCTTTTGTTTACCCGCCTGTCTGCCTGTCTTCTGAGAAGTGATCACGTGCTCATCACGCAACTCTCAGTTGCCAGGGTGTCGGAGAGAGAGAGAGAGAGAGAGAGAGAGACCTGATGCCGGCTGGGGTCTGTGGGTAGCACCCACCTACTTCCTTTGTAGGAACAAGCACCGGGGATTGGGGCTCGCCGTGACGTCACAGGAGCAGCTTCCAGAGACACCTGCAAGCCATGATTTCTCTTGACTGGCGCGAGAAGGTGACCTGGCCATGGGTATGGCGTCTGTATGTGAAATTGTGCTTTGGTCAATCTCAAGCATCGATATTAAAATGATACAGTTTTAGCTAAGCTACATTAGGGGCAAGGGGCTCGAATACAAAGCGTTATTATAACATACCACATTGCCTTTCTCTCTCTCTCTCTCTCTCTCTCTCTCTCTCTCTCTCTCTCTCTCAGAAGAAGAAGAAGAAGAAGAAGAAGACGGACGAACTGAATCGTTGATCTGACGTCTAACAGGCGTCAAAAAACAAAGGTCACTGAAGAAGAAGCCTAAAGAGTAAGTGGATATGAAGGAGAATAGGAAGGTTGACTGAAAATTTCAGTTGACACCCGCAAAAACGAGAGAGAGAGAGAGAGAGAGAGAGAGAGAGAGAGAGAGAGAGAGAGAGAGAGAGAGAGAGAGAGAGAGCAAATACCTGGCCCATTAGAGAGAGAGAGAGAGAGAGAGAGAGAGAGAGAGAGAGAGAGAGAGAGAGAATGTGGTGAAAGTGAAGGGGTGACGGCTTGCCCGTGATGAGGAAAAATTTGTCTAAAAAGAACGTCGGTGGAATGAAGATTTGATCCCATATAAACTGATCTTTTGAATGACTGAATACATTAAGTTTTATTCCTATCATTATTTTTTTCCTTGGCCATTTAATATATTCTATAGGAAACTTTTCGGTAAAAAAACTTACGCCCACTTACCACATTGTGTTTACAAATTACAACTCAAATTAGTGAGGCCCTGGTTCAGTCCATAAGCTCCGTTTCTGCTGGATGGAACTGGTAATATCTAGGCATAACTCGTTTCATCTACGGAAGTAAACATTATGAGAATAATGAATAATTTAGTGGAATGTTTTGTACAGCAACTACTAATTTTGAAACGGTTGATCACTTTTGTAAAAAAACAAAGTCTTCCAGGCTAGCTACCATCCACCAATAATTTGTACAATCTGCATAATTATATACTAGACAGACATCGAAAAAGGAAGACTCAATGTGGATTGCAGCTACAGCAGCTTTTAACCAAGGTCTCATGTAAAGGACCTTGCTAATATTGTCGCCTCTCACGTTATCCGTTGAACCTGGGATCGTAAAACCCGTAGATCTTTGCTTGGCCGCCGCTAAACGGGGCAAAAAATGTTCTTTCTTCTTTAAAATTTACCGTTTCCGAACAAGGAATACCAGAGCCGCTATCTCAAGAGCGAACTCTTGACAGGACAATTATATCATCAAGAAGATGGGAATAATGTGCTTTTTAATTTCAGGGCTATATTTGCAGTTGGATGGTAATTTTTAAGTTACTTTTCTATTATTTATTTTATTTCTTTAACAAATTACGTTTGCAGTCTTATTACGCTTCATTATTTTTTCTTAATGGAAATAAATTAAATCTATATCAACCAATTCTATTTTAGCTTGCATATCTTGATTTAAAAATACCTTTCTTTTGGTGAAACGGCAGATAGCGATTTCAGACTCGTAAAAATTAAAATCAAGGGGAGAGAGAGAGAGAGAGAGAGAGAGAGAGAGAGAGAGAGAGAGAGAGAGAGAGAGACCAACACAAAGACGAGGAAGAGTGAGGCTTCCGTAGAATGATGGTATTGTCCTTGAAAAAATTCCATAAAAAAGGTACATTCATAAACCTTCCACTCGACCTCCAAATGTCGTTTCGGAACTTCGACAGGAATGATTATCCCTTAAAAAAAACTTCACTTTGGATTGATGTAAATGCAGGGTTTGTTTTATAGCTATGACATCACTCGGAAAGCTGGCGTTCAGCTTGCGTCCGTGTTAATATGGCAGGATTGATTCTGACAACTAATTCTGCTCTATTCTGATCGCGTTGGTTTATTGAGGTCAGCAACAAAGTCATTATTTTCTTTTTGGTTGCCAAATTATTATATAAAAAAATAAATGACCTTTATGGGTGGGCCCCGAAGTAGTATACGCAGGTGGGTTTTAGGTTAAACAGCTGCTGTCAATACGTCATATCCTGAAGGTGATTGTATCTGCGAGCACATGTGTTGCCAGAAGTGAACTAGTGAATCAACGTTTAACTTACACATCTCCACACGAAAGGAACGAACTTCTAGAGCGTTTGACAAATAACTTTTGTTTAAGACTCATCGGTCACTTTGTCACATATGCAATAAAACACTTCACATATCACTATTATACTTCAGATTATCTTCTTTTAACAAACATTTCTAGAATTATTTACTGTTTTTTATTTATTCTTCGATCTGCAACGCAATTTCTGTCGATTTTCTGATAAATCTGACCAACCCATCACACGTTTTCCTCTTGACATAATATTTTGTTTAAAATTTGTCAAATGTAAAAGAAAAGTATTCTTGTTACAGAAACATTAACAAAACTTTTAATGAAGATCTCAGTCACTGATTTTGGAAAAAAATTATAAGTAATATATATACATATATATATCCATATATATATATATATATATATATATATATATATATATATATATATATATATATATATATATATATATATATATATATATATATATATATATATATATATATATATATATATATATATATATAGAGAGAGAGAGAGAGAGAGAGAGAGAGAGAGAGAGAGAGAGAGAGAGAGAGAGAGAGAGAGAGAGAGAGTATCGGATCTATACTCCTTACAAAGACAACCTAACCAAAGATGGGCTGGAGGAAAGTGGGGCAAGTCAGTCCAACTCAGTGCCGGTCCCAAGCACAGATAAATAAAGAGGGTTAGAGTCACGAATGGTATCCGTCCGTAAAACTTCCGCCAAAACCAATTATGAAAGGGGCCGTTTAGAAAAAAAAAAAAAAAATCAGATGAAGACTCATTAAAAACTGCAGCCTCTACTGGGAGCAGGCTAAAAATGAGTGTAGAAGAATACTCCGTACAAGGATCAGTTCTAATCAGAGCTAAATATAGTTGAATTGTTCAAAACAGGTATGCTGCATACAGCTTAGGCCGTAACATTACTCTAACATGTGTTAATACTCTAATCACGTACTAGCCAACAGGTTAAATGGTATTAAATTGACTTTTCCTACATTACGGGGAAGCCCACGTACTAGAACGAGAAACAGAAGGGAAATTTTCGAGTTATATGTTAGAAAAGAGGAAAATACCACTGAAAGATTATGCTTTTGATTTAACAGAGTCGTTGCGCTTGCCAAGAATAGGGAAGGATTCTAATCTGGATTTCCGTTCTTTATAGACTGAAATTTTTAGAACTGAATGAATATTCACAAACTACAGGCAAGTGAACAGCATGCCTGCAAACAGGCTAGATCTTAGTGGGCGACTGCAATAAAGCATGCTCATATTACGATAGATTGCATGTGAGACTTTATAGTTTGAATACAATATTCAAGCTGATATAGTAAAATATGTTCCGCAGTGCATTTAACTATAAAAAAAAAAAGGCCAGAGGGTGCTAAAGGATCACAGAATGTGCGTTTGCGCAAGTTACGGTGTTTTCGTGTCAGAGAGAGAGAGAGAGAGAGAGAGAGAGAGAGAGAGAGAGAGAGAGAGAGAGAGAGAGAGAGAGAGAGAGAGAGTCCAAATGACCGAGAAAGTACTTCATTAACATTCCAAATTTTATCTTATATATATGTATGTATGTATGTATTATATGTATAAATTAATATATATATATATATATATATATATATATATATATATATATATATATATATATATATATATATATATATATATATATATATATACTGTACTTTCTATGCTGGGCCAGCGTTCGAGTCTCCGACCGGCCAATGAAGAATTAGAGGAATTTATTTCTGGTGACAGAAATTCATTTCTCGGTATAATGTTGGTTCGGATTCCACAATAAGTAGTGGGTCCCGTTGCTAGGTAACCAATTGGTTCTTAGCCACGTAAAATAAGTCTAATCCTTCGGGCCAGCCCTGTAGGAGAGCTGTTAATCAGCTCAGTTGTCTGGTTAAACTTAGGTATACTTTTTAACTGCACTGTCTATAACTTATCTTAATATAGGCAAACGTACGTCCTTTCATTTGTGATCATCTCCTCAAACGCAGTATTCAATACGATACATTAATTTCAGGGATTGTAAATAAGGTAATGAAGAAATATGAAACTTTACAATTATTTTATTAAAATAAATGATGTGAATGCACACTGTAAAATTTCCAGAAATTTATCCTTTATAAACCGTGTTAATAAAAATGACATTGCCTCAATATTTTAATAATTTAATCGATATTTAAAAAATTCTTTTTACCGTACATTTTATATGAATAATCTTGTGCATGAAAAGTAAATTTATTTTTCAATTAAAGCATGAGTTTAAAGGCTTAAGCTTGTAAGTCACGATCTCTTTTGATATTTCTCCCGTCTCTGAAATAGATCATTTGCTATGCTAATGCCGACTCTGTAGATAAAATTAAGGTAGATAAAATTTCAGTCGCCAAATCATGAAAGCTGAGTACGTACTCTTTCCAAATACATTCCAATGCATGAAAAAAAAGACCATTCAACCTTTAAAAAGTTTTAAAAACTAGATGCAAATGATGTTATCCATATCAAAAGAGATCAAAAATCAACTCTTCGGGCATAGGAAGTCCCCCAAGCTCAGCTAACACAGATGCATGTCCACGAAATGCTGGCGGTTTTTGTAGATGGGACCCCAAGGGTTAGGCTGATTGCTTGAGCTGCTGCTGTTGCTGCTGCTCTTCTTCGTCGTGCCCTTCACTTGGCTAGCAACGTTGCTGCCGCCCAAGTGCATGGCTTTGTATGTCGACTTTCTGCAAAGAGAAGAAATGGTTTTGGTCAGAGTTGAAAGCGAGTGGGCCCAGTGGAAGAACGGGACATTGCTATACCATTTTATTATAATAAGATATGTGCATGAATCAGTGGCAAAAAAGTTATAAAATACATAATCGTCGTGGAGGATACCTACCTAGCCTGAGGATCGGCAGCAACATAGTTGAAGGAGCAGGATTGTTCAAGAACCATTTTGGTAGGAGTTTCTTGTACTAGTTCCACACAAATCTAAGAATACCTTTAAGATTAAGTTTCGCTAACTAGGTGGTTATTTTATAAAATTATAGTAGCTTATAAGGTACGGAGAAAGGCAGACTTTTGGACCTAGTACTATTTTTCTTTATTATATAATCAGGATTTCACTCCTAATTTCGAGGATGGCTGGCCTGGTTGCTAGACGGATGAGAACTGTGATGAAAAGGGTCCAATCGGTGCCTCCGGGGTGACTGACTGTAAAAATTGAAAGAAAATAAATTATTATATCACAAGATATAAATAAGAGAAAAATGCCTGCAGCAACCTACGAAGTACTATACTCAATACAAATTTTAGAATATAAAAAAAACTATGCATTCAAATATTCTATTAAGATTTCATTATGCCTGAAATGCCTACCTCAAGGAACTCTGTAGCGAAGAGCCAAGACGCTTAATTCGAGTTTGTTGCCGCAATTGGCCAATCGGCTTCCTCTGGCACAGGACAGCGAGTGGTCCAGTCTGTGGGAAGAAAAATAAAGTTTATTCATACCAGTTTGTAGGAAGAGGCACATTGTTAGATTTATGTGCATGAAAAACAAAGACAACAACGATTTTAATTTATATATATATATATAAATATATATATATATGTGTATGTATATATATATATATATATATATATATATATATATATATATATATATATATATATATATATATATATTGGTATTTCTTTTCGATATCCTAGATTTAGCAGCTTAAATACAGCATATGTCTTTTTCCTCACTAGAGACAACCCGTGTGTGTGTGTGTGTGTGTGTGTGTGTGTGTGTACAGGTCACGAAAATGATTATGACCTATCTAAAGCCCTTACAGACTGCAATCAAAATACATCTTACCTCCAAGTATAAATGACTGTCATAGACGTTATTTCTCAACGGCTGATCAAGATTTGCTCTTAGAGTCGCCAAAGAATGAAGTTTCTAGGCTAACGATACGAAACAGTCTCTGTAGAGGCGCAGTTGCCCCATCTTATATATGAGAGGGATCGAGTCTAACGACACGTCACTCACGCGTCATCGTGCCATGCAATGAAGTCAAACAAAGACGAAGGAATAGGGATTTCCCTGGCGGCCATAACCAAGAAACCAGGAAATGTGACGCAATTATGTGGCATCCCGAAATCATCTTCCCTCCCACCCATCACATATAAATCTTTGTAAAGCTTTGTAAATGGCTAAGATCGGATGTAATTAGAACAAGCCATTCTCATAGAGAGAGAGAGAGAGAGAGAGAGAGAGAGAGCGCACGGTGGTGGTGGTGGTGGGGGGAACCGATGAAGGGGATTAGTTATTTCTTGAGAAGTATGCGGTATAGGATGGGGAATACGGCTGTGGAAATCCCAGACGTCTTACTTTCGGGAATTATCTTTTTATTTAAATGTTTGTCAACACAGTGAATAATTTAAGCAGCGTTAAGAAATTACTCTACAAAATACGTGTTCAAAGTAGGCTTTTTATTACAGACATGAACATAATGAAGCGCAAGACTAACTAGTGATTACCAGACCAAGGGCTATTGCAAAGAAACGGCGTGCGATATAAATGCGTGTATATTAAAGTAAAAACTATGCCTTATGTCTATCGCATGATAATGCAAAAGAACCCTTAAAGAAAAAAAAATGTGGTTTGACTGGCAAAAATTCTAACGTCAACCTAAATTCTTGCATTCTCATTACATCTGCCGTTAAGTACTGTCGAAAAGTTAAAATTTTGTAAACAAAATTCTGAAGCAGGTTTCGAAGACTCCATTAGACTGCTCGATCGCCGTGCTTGGAGAAAGTAAGTCCAGCACCCATTTCGGCCAAGGCAAACGAGCGAAAGCAAGCTTAATGTAGTAGCATGATCCGTCAATAGTAGCAAGAACAATTATGTAGCAATGCCAATAAAATAGATAAATACTGATCCAACACAAATGCGCCTCAGTTTTCTTAAGCCTAACGGATGCGGGGCTTGTGATCTCTCTATAGTTGTGTGAGAGAGAGAGAGAGAGAGAGAGAGAGAGAGAGAGAGAGAGAGAGAGAGAGAGAGAGAAATCTTCTAGATGTGAGCCAGCGAGGCAGCCAACAAAAACCTCCAGAGCCGGTTCCAGTCAGACAAAGAACACGTGCACAGTGCGTGGGTCTGGATGGCTCCTAGAGACAGGCATTTGAAAGGTTACCAGAGGCCAATCCAGTTTGGGAAGTAGGGGAGGGGGCGAACGGACACCCTCTATGGGCGTGAGGGATGGGGAAGGGTAAGCATACCTTAGTTATAAATTACAACCAGAGGCAGAGAGGGTTGGGGCGGGGGGCGGGGGTCGGGTGGGCAGGTATGAACTGTGGGAAGGGTCATGGTAATTGGGGTTTTAAGGGAAAACAAAACTAACAAGAAAGAAAGAAGTCCTGGGAATGACAACTTTGTTCAATTACAGCCGTACGACATTGTCCGCTCCCCCACCCCTTGTTTTATTTTTATTATTATTATTTTTATTTTTTTGTGAAGGCCAGCAGGTTGAGCCATAAAATATCCTGAACCTAAGAGGTGAACTAAAAGAAGAAATGACGAAAGACGCGGAAGGCAAGGGGGTTGGTTTAACATCGAAGTGACAATTGGGTCGAGGAAGAGAAATCATAGAATGTTAGGGAATATAATAACCTGGAGGTCTGAGGAAAGAGAGAGAGAGAGAGAGAGAGAGAGAGAGAGAGAGAGAGAGAGAGAGAGAGAGAGAGCCCATGACCGAATTAAAGACAGTGAGAAAGCGAGTGTGTTCACTTCTGCAATTCTTGCGATTCATGATAAACTGGCCAATATATAAAATTTCAAATTTACTTTTAAAATTAAATTTGAAACAGCAATTCAGAGAAAGAAACAAGCTCACAACTGTGCTGCCTTAAAGGAATGTTTAGGTCAAAATACTGCTATTCCGCGCAGAGAAACAAAGAAACTTCCTTTACGTGGTCGAGGAAGGAAAAATGGCTAAACTTGGAATACATGTTACGCGCGTTGGCCATGCTCGTACTGTTTTGTGTAAATCTATGG
>NC_089761.1:53899272-53919272 GCF_040412425.1 Macrobrachium rosenbergii | reverse complement strand
GGTTAAGCTGCTTAAGCAACGAAGATTAAGACACCACTTTTCAAGGGGCGTCGCTTGATCGACCTCTGACACATTTAAACCACTTTGATAAATGTTCTCCATGAAATATTACTAAGCTTTTGCATTAGACAGAAAATCCCGCGTTTAAAACGATTTCAATGTGGTCATCGATAATATATGATTTATATGAAGCAAAGAATCATTTCAAAAAGCTGTGAAAAAAATTAAGTTAAACAGTAAAGAAAAAGTAATACAAAATGGAAACACATAGCGTAATAAAAAAAGACGTTGTATGAACAATGAATATAAATAACAAAGTTTTAAGACTACAAGGCACATTTAGTTGAAATGTTATAGGTGTAAAAGTTACTGCATTTTCTTAGTGCTTTCACATATTTTGAACTTTACATGAAACTGCATAGCTGCATGAAAGACAAAACATCCTCGTGAGCAAAGACACGTGCAAAGTAACACTTATAAACAATATAAAAACGTGAAGCCAGAAGGTTAGACTCGAATTTGCACGGCGGTTTTAAGAACGGATTTGAGTATTCCCAAAGGAAAAGGACTTTTTTTTATATGGGTAGGTTTTAATGGGCAAGGAGGAAGTGGCAACAACGTATTGACCCAAGCGGATCTTCTCTGAATCCTGGAGTCCTGGACCCAAGAACATTCGGGCTGCTGAAGAGCCCGTGCCAAAGTCTCTGTCTAAATTTGTCGTACTACAGCAATTTCAATATTATTCCTTATAATTTTTATCAGAGTTTGTCATTATTTTTAAAATCGAAACTGGGGCAGAGATGAAGTCATTTTTATGCATAATCATTCTTAGAACTTTCTATGTACATGGATTTCTACATATAGTAATCATCACTTTCTAGAAATGTGCATTTAGCTGATTTTACGCCTTGGACGAAAAGCCGTTCGGTTGCATTCCTAGAAGTGCATACGCTGCACTTACAAGATCACCTCTTTTTCTTGTATGACACGTTTATGTCACTGACGTCAAACTAGCCCGTGGAAGGTCCTTCAAATATCCTCTGAGTATATCTGAAGGACATTGCTCTCACCCAGAATGTATCGTGTCAATCTAGAAGACTCTAGATATTGCTGTCACTTTTCCGTACTGAAAAGACTGTGTAGAGACAAGAGCGACCAATCTGGGTAAAGACGGATTAAGCCGGATAAACTCCTTCTCCAGTAACTTTCGTTTCTCAGTTCTGCCAGCTCTTGCCCTCCCGAGGACAATAAACCACAACGTCTCCCTTTTATGCTATTTGCAGAGGATTAACATCACTTGCTGGCTCTCTCTCACTCTTTTTCTCTCTATTCGGGATGCTAAGATACAAGGGCCCTTGCTGGCACATGGCAAGCTTCATCTTTTTATAATGGAGGCACTAAGACGAGCAAAAATCCTCAAATCTGGCTGTGTACAGATAACAGAATAATCATAATAATAATGATAAAAGATAATAGATAATAAAAGATTATATAATGATAAAAGAAAAATTTATATATATATGAGGATGTTTCCCCAGGTAATGAAGGACTTGCTTCTGAGAGAGAGAGAGAGAGAGAGAGAGAGAGAGAGAGAGAGAGAGAGAGAGAGAGAGAGAGAGAGAGGGGGAATCACAATAGATGCAGAGAAATATCTATAAACCTAATTCACGATTTCCCTGGGAGAAGCAGAGATAACAAGCTTGGGAGAGGTTTCCATTATATGCGTTGCTGAGTGATTTACAATATCAACAACGCTGCCACATATACACAGAGATGAAAGATTAACTATAATTAAAGGTCTGTCATGATTTTAGCTTGATATGAATTTTATGGATTTCGAATAACACAAATGAAATCCTAAATTAAGCTGAAAGACCCCTTCCTTGAAGGACGTGACCCCAATACCCAAGATAATCTATCCGTAAGAAAGACACTCAGGAAGCGCACTTAAAAATATTCAAAAGGTCTTTTTTTTTTTTATTCAAAATACAGTTCCCATTGTAAAACAATTTTTTTACAGTGTATGTTTGTATGTCTGTTTCACATTTTCATTTGTAGCTTATATATACTAGACATCGTTATAAATCTCTGGCATGACCCAGCTTTATCTAACAACAATAAAAGTAAATCTCCACATCTGTTTACTCAAAAAGAGAACCATATCGCCGAACGGAATATAGTAATTACCTTTCACTCTGATGGGCTTATTGTTAGACATCTTCAAGTTGTCAACAATACAACGTCTCACCTTCATATATACTCGTGTATACAGCAATCACTGTGCATGTATGTATATATATTTATATATGTATATGTACCCTATATGTATATATATATATATATATATATATGAGAGAGAGAGAGAGAGAGAGAGAGAGAGAGAGAGAGAGAGAGAGAGAGAGAGAGAGAGAGAGAGAGATATCGCTCTGGATGTTAAAGAGGGAGGGAGGAAAAGGAATATACGTAGATGAGAAGACAACAAGGTTAGTCTGGGATTAATACCGATGAAACCCTCTGGCCTGAATGTTTAATCCGTCTTTATTATTGTGTTTTAGGCTTTCGGACATGTCTCTAAACAGAGCGTTTTCTTTATAGATTATTAAGACTCAGACACAATACACTCTGGGTGAAAGCATCTCTCAGCGGTCACCACCGACTGGTTTGATTATAATAATATATTTTTTCTGTACCCCATTTATGTAGGAGCTCTCTTGCTCACTTATCACAGATGATGTGTCATTCTGTGCACAGATGCATCAATACACTAAAGTACTTGGCACTCTATTGTTTATTTTTAGACATGTCCTGTGTCCTCAGTTGATATATAGAGTATATATGAAATTTTTATCACACCGTGATTTATATACAACCATGAAGCTACAAATGTTGTTTAATATCCAATTCACCCTACTTCGGGAATATCCCCGATGGGGAATTATCACCGAAGGGGAATTTTGTAAGTGATAAATGGATCAGTAGTACCGCCGGGTCCCGATCCCTTGACACGATACTTTCCAACAACTCCAGTCGACGGTCAAACCACTGAGCCACCACACACACACACACACACACACACACACACACACACACACACACACACACACATATATATATATATATTAATACTGCAATATGTAGAAATTTCTTAAGAATATTGTCACGAAGTGTTCCAAGTACCTGGTTATTGCACTCACAAATCATAGAATTCAAAACTTACCTCACTACGGCCAGATACGTGAACTCTCATAACAAAAAAAAAAAAAAAAAACTGATACTCTAAAGGCAACGGAAATCTCTTGAAAAAAATTATCAGAAATGTGAGGTACTGATATTTAAACAAGAAATATACTCAAGTAAAAGGGCACCACTCCAGTACTGTAACTGTCTCGCCAATTAGAGTACCATCAGTAAAAACTGAAGGAACAAAACTATCTATCTCTCTGTTTTATCTATAATGTTAATTCCTACCACTGGTGGTAAATAAATGAAACCCCATTGTAAAATCTTTAAGTACAAACATTTATTAATTTTTCTTTAAAGTAAAATTCACAATTTTACTATAAAGAAAAATTACTATTACTGGGAATCAAAAGTCACAATCTTAACTAATTCTTAAATCAAATTATGAAACAAACTTAAATCAGCAAAATGTTAATATATGAAACAAAATTAAGTAAGTATCTTAAAAAACTAAGAGGTCGTAAACACACAAAATATGTAAAAGCACTGCATTCAAAAAAAGAATTAAATAAGTAAATGACACTAAGAACACAGTATTATACAAAACATGAAAATGAAATGTATGGTAAATTCACTAAAGCATAAATTCCTTCTTATATTGACCAGTATAATACTCACTTATTTAAACATTTCAAATTATACCATGGTATAAATTTTAAATACTGTACAGTACCTGTTACTTTATTCCTGAAAAGGCGCCGGTTTCACACAAACACACACTGCTACAGTGTCTGTACAGATTTCACAATAATTAATAGAGTGACCAGTATAAAAACAACTTACATTACCTAAAAAAAATTCTATTAAATGGATATAAGAGAGAGAGAGAGAGAGAGAGAGAGAGAGAGAGAGAGAGAGAGAGAGAGAGAGAGAGATCGCTCTGGATGTTAAAGAGGGAGGGAGGAAAAGGAATATACGTAGATGAGAAGACAACAAGGTTAGTCTGGGATTAATACCGATGAAACCCTCTGGCCTGAATGTTTAATCCGTCTTTATTATTGTGTTTTAGGTTTTCGGACATGTCTCTAACAGAGCGTTTTCTTTATAGATTATTAAGACTCAGACACAATACACTCTGGGTGAAAGCATCTCTCAGCGGTCACCACCGACTGGTTTGATTATAATAATATATTTTTCTGTACCCCATTTATGTAGGAGCTCTCTTGCTCACTTATCACAGATGATGTGTCATTCTGTGCACAGATGCATCAATACACTAAAGTACTTGGCACTCTATTGTTTATTTTTAGACATGTCCTGTGTCCTCAGTTGATATATAGAGTATATATGAAATTTTTATCACACCGTGATTTATATACAACCATGAAGCTACAAATGTTGTTTAATATCCAATTCACCCTACTTCGGGAATATCCCCGATGGGGAATTATCACCGAAGGGGAATTTTGTAAGTGATAAATGGATCAGTAGTACCGCCGGGTCCCGATCCCTTGACACGATACTTTCCAACAACTCCAGTCGACGGTCAAACCACTGAGCCACCACACACACACACACACACACACACACACACACACACACACACACACACACATATATATATATATATATATATATATATATATATATATATATATATATATATATATATATTAATACTGCAATATGTAGAAATTTCTTAAGAATATTGTCACGAAGTGTTCCAAGTACCTGGTTATTGCACTCACAAATCATAGAATTCAAAACTTACCTCACTACGGCCAGATACGTGAACTCTCATAACAAAAAAAAAAAAAAAAAAAAAGACTGATACTCTAAAGGCAACGGAAATCTCTTGAAAAAAATTATCAGAAATGTGAGGTACTGATATTTAAACAAGAAATATACTCAAGTAAAAGGGCACCACTCCAGTACTGTAACTGTCTCGCCAATTAGAGTACCATCAGTAAAAACTGAAGGAACAAAACTATCTATCTCTCTGTTTTATCTATAATGTTAATTCCTACCACTGGTGGTAAATAAATGAAACCCCATTGTAAAATCTTTAAGTACAAACATTTATTAATTTTTCTTTAAAGTAAAATTCACAATTTTACTATAAAGAAAAATTACTATTACTGGGAATCAAAAGTCACAATATTAACTAATTCTTAAATCAAATTATGAAACAAACTTAAATCAGCAAAATGTTAATATATGAAACAAAATTAAGTAAGTATCTTAAAAAACTAAGAGGTCGTAAACACACAAAATATGTAAAAGCACTGCATTCAAAAAGAATTAAATAAGTAAATGACACTAAGAACACAGTATTATACAAAACATGAAAATGAAATGTATGGTAAATTCACTAAAGCATAAATTCCTTCTTATATTGACCAGTATAATACTCACTTATTTAAACACTTCAAATTATACACATTTCAAATTATACCATGGTATAAATTTTAAATACTGTACAATACCGGTTACCTTATTCCTGAAAAGGCGCCGGTTTCACACAAACACACACTGCTACAGTGTCTGTATAGATTTCACAATAATTAATAGAGTGACCAGTATAAAAACAACTTACATTAGCTAAAAAAAATTCTATTAAATGGATATAAGAGAGAGAGAGAGAGAGAGAGAGAGAGAGAGAGAGAGAGAGAGAGAGAGAGAGAGAGAGAGAGAGAGATCGCTCTGGATGTTAAAGAGGGAGGGAGGAAAAGGAATATACGTAGATGAGAAGACAACAAGGTTAGTCTGGGATTAATACCGATGAAACCCTCTGGCCTGAATGTTTAATCCGTCTTTATTATTGTGTTTTAGGTTTTCGGACATGTCTCTAAACAGAGCGTTTTCTTTATAGATTATTAAGACTCAGACACAATACACTCTGGGTGAAAGCATCTCTCAGCGGTCACCACCGACTGGTTTGATTATAATAATATATTTTTTCTGTACCCCATTTATGTAGGAGCTCTCTTGCTCACTTATCACAGATGATGTGTCATTCTGTGCACAGATGCATCAATACACTAAAGTACTTGGCACTCTATTGTTTATTTTTAGACATGTCCTGTGTCCTCAGTTGATATATAGAGTATATATGAAATTTTATCACACCGTGATTTATATACAACCATGAAGCTACAAATGTTGTTTAATATCCACTTCACCCTACTTCGGGAATATCCCCGATGGGGAATTATCACCGAAGGGGAATTTTGTAAGTGATAAATGGATCAGTAGTACCGCCGGGTCCTGATCCTTGACACGATACTTTCCAACAACTCCAGTCGACGGTCAAACCACTGAGCCACCACACACACACACACACACACACACACACACACACACACACACACACACATATATATATATATATATATATATATATATATATATATATATATATATATATATTAATACTGCAATATGTAGAAATTTCTTGAGAATATTGTCACGAAGTGTTCCAAGTACCTCTCACAAATCATAGAATTCAAAACTTACCTCACTACTGCCAGATACGTGAACTCTCATAACAAAAAAAAAAAAACCAAAAAAGACTGATACTCTAAAGGCAACAGAAATCTCTTGAAAAAATTATCAGAAATGTGAGGTACTGATATTTAAACAAGAAATATACTCAAGTAAAAGGGCACCACTCCAGTACTGTAACTGTCTCGCCAATTAGAGTACCATCAGTAAAAACTGAAGGAACAAAACTATCTATCTCTTTGTTTTATCTATAATGTTAATTCCTACCACTGGTGGTAAACAAATGAAACACTATTGTAAAATCTTTAAGTACAAACATTTATTAATTTTTCTTTAAAGTAAAATTCACAATTTTACTATTAAGAAAAAATTACTATTACTGGGAATCAAAAGTCACAATCTTAATTAATTCTTAAATCAAATTATGAAACAAACTTAAATCAGCAAAATGTTAATATATGAAACAAAATTAAGTAAGTATCTTAAAAAACTAAGAGGTCGTAAACACACAAAATATGTAAAAGCACTGCATTCAAAAAGAATTAAATAAGTAAATGACACTAAGAACACAGTATTATACAAAACATGAAAATGAAATGTATGGTAAATTCACTAAAGCATAAATTCCTTCTTATATTGACCAGTATAATACTCACTTATTTAAACACTTCAAACATTTCAAATTATACCATGGTATAAATTTTAAATACTGTACAATACCTGTTACCTTATTCCTGAAAAGGCGCCGGTTTCACACAAACACACACTGCTACAGTGTCTGTACAGATTTCACAATAATTAATAGAGTGACCAGTATAAAAACAACTTACATTACCTAAAAAAAATTCTATTAAATGGATATAAGAGAGAGAGAGAGAGAGAGAGAGAGAGAGAGAGAGAGAGAGAGAGAGAGACGCTCTGGATGTTAAAGAGGGAGGGAGGTTCTTGAATATACAGATGAGAAGACAACATGATTTCTGGGATTAATACCGATGAAACCATAAGGCCTGAATGTTTAATATAAATTATTGTGTTTTATTTTAAAATGTCTTGAACAAGACCCATAGAATATTCGACTCAGACTGAATGACTCTGGGTGAAACGTTTTGGGACAGGACACTGGTTTGATTATAATAATATATTTTTCTGTACCCGATTTATGGGAGCACGTCAGATGATGTGTCATTCTGTGCATAGATGCATCAATACACTAAAGTACCACTCTATTGTTTATTTTAATATGTCCTGTGTCCTCAGTTGATATTTAGAGTATATATGAAATTTTATCACACCGTGATTTATATATGAACCATGAAACAAATGTTGTTTAATCATTTCCCTACCTTCTATCCCCGATGGGGATTGGACCGAAAAATTTTGTAAGCTGATAAATGGATCAGTAGTACGCCCATCCCTTATCCTCGATCTGTCAACAACTCCAGTCGACGGTCAAACCACTGAGCCAACACATCACACACACACACACACACACACACACACACACACAGAACCACATATGGCTGGCTGACAAAATCTTCTCCGCTATATATGTTATTAATTAATTCTAAATATTCTAAATTTCTTGAGAATATTGTCAAAGTGTTCAAGTACATTTATTGCACTCACAAAATCATAGAATTTTACATCACTGATATTTTTACATAAAAAAAAAAAACCACTGATACTCTAATAGGCAACAGAAATCTCTTGAAAAAATTATCAGAACAGTAAATGATATTTAAACAAGAAATATACTCAAGTAAAGGGCACCACAGTACTGTAACTATATAATAACAATTAGTAAAAACTGAAGGAACAAAACATCTATCTCTCTGTTTTATCTATAATGTTAATTCCTACCACTGGTGGTAAATAAATGAAACCCTATTGTAATTCACAATTTTACTATAAAGAAAAATTACTATTACTGGGAATCAAAAGTCACAATCTTAATTAATTCTTAAATCAAATTATGAAACAAACTTAAATCAGCAAAATGTTAATATATGAAACAAAATAAATAAGTATCTTAAAAACTAAGTTAAACACACAAAATATGTAAAAGCACTGCATTTTAAATAAGAAATGACACTAAGAACACAGCTACTTATACAAAACATGAAAATAAATGTATGGTAAATTCACTAAAGCATAAATTCCTTCTTATATTGACAGTATAATACTCACTTATTTAAACACTTCAAATTATACACATTTCAAATTATACCATGGTATAAATTTTAAATACTGTACAATACCAGTTACCTTATTCCTGAAAAGGCGCCGAGTTTCACACAAACACACACTGCTACAGTGTCTGTATAGATTTACAATAATTAATAGAGTGACCAGTATAAAAACAACTTACATTACCTAAAAAAATTCTATTAAATGGATATAAGAGAGGAGAGAGAGAGAGAGAGAGAGAGATGAGATCGCTCTGGATGTTAAAGAGGGAGGGAGGAAAAGGAATATATTAGATGAGAAGACAACAAGGTTAGTCTGGGATTAATACCGATGAAACCCTCTGGCCTGAATGTTTAATCCGTCTTTATTATTGTGTTTTAGGTTTTCGGACATGTCTCTAAACAGAGCGTTTTCTTTATAGATTATTAAGACTCAGACACAATACACTCTGGGTGAAAGCATCTCTCAGCGGTCACCACCGACTGGTTTGATTATAATAATATATTTTTTCTGTACCCCATTTATGTAGAAATCTGCTTGTCAAATCACAGATGATGTGTCATTCTGTGCACAGATTATCAATACACTAAAGTAGCTTTCCACTCATTGTTTATTTTTAAGACATGTCCTGTGTCCTCAGTTGATATATAGAGTATATATGAAATTTTTATCACACCGTGATTTATATACAACCATGAAGCTACAAATGTTGTTTAATATCCAATTCACCTACTTCGGGAATATCCCCTGGGGAATTATCACAAGGGGTTTTGTAAGTGATAAATGGATCAGTCACACCTGGGTCCCGATCCCTTGACACGATACTTTCCAACAACTCCAGTCGACGGTCAAACCACTGAGCCACCACACACACACACACACACACACACACACACACACACACACACATATATATATATATATATATATATATATATATATATATTAATACTGTGTATGTAGAAATTTCTTGAGAATATTGTCACGAAGTGTTCCAAAACCTGGTTATTGTCACAAATCATAGAATTTTACCTCACTACTGCCAGATATCTCTCATAACAAAAAAAAAAAACCACTGATACTCTAAAGGCAACAGAAATCTCTTGAAAAAATTATCAGAAATGTGAGGTACTGATATTTAAACAAGAAATATACTCAAGTAAAAGGGCACCACTCCAGTACTGTAACTGTCTCGCCAATTAGAGTATAATTAGTAAAAACTGAAGGAACAAAACTATCTATCTCTCTGTTTTATCTATAATGTTAATTCCTACCACTGGTGGTAAATAAATGAAACCCTATTGTAATTCACAATTTTACTATAAAGAAAAATTACTATTACTGGGAATCAAAAGTCACAATCTTAATTAATTCTTAAATCAAATTATGAAACAAACTTAAATCAGCAAAATGTTAATATATGAAACAAAATTAATAAGTATCTTAAAAACTAAGAGGTCAAACACACAAAATATGTAAAAACTTTCAAAAAGAATTAAATAAGTAAATGACACTAAGAACACAGTATTATACAAAACATGAAAATGAAATGTATGGTAAATTCACTAAAGCATAAATTCCTTCTTATATTGACCAGTATAATACTCACTTATTTAAACACTTCAAATTATACACATTTCAAATTATACCATGGTATAAATTTTAAATACTGTACAATACCGGTTACCTTATTCCTGAAAAGGCGCCGGTTTCACACAAACACACACTGCTACAGTGTCTGTATAGATTTACAATAATTAATAGAGTGACCAGTATAAAAACAAATTACGTTACCTAAAAAAATTCTATTAAATATATAAGAGAGAGATCTAAGAGAGAGAGAGAGAGAGAGAGAGAGAGAGGACTTCTCTTTTTAAATCTACACTGCACGGTTCTTGGCCCCTCAATGAATATGATTTCTATTTTAAACCATAAGAAAGAGATATATAAAATATTCTAAAATGTTTTGAGACCAAGACCCATAGAATATTCGATCGAGGCTGAATGACGTCATGTAAAACGTTTTGGGACCAGGACACGATCAGAACGATACAATTGTCTCGATTGGGACACGTCCAGAATCTACTGCATATGCTGCAACTGCCACGTGGTTTTGTGCAATAGTTCCCATCCAACCCCTCGATCTTTAGACATATTCAAAGACCCACGTGAAAAGATGATGCAACATTGTGCAATCATTCCCTCCTTCTCGTATTGGAGAAAAAATGGCTTACGTCACTGGACGCCCATCTCTTATCTCTCGTCTGTCAACGCGACTACCGCTTGAATCAAAACGCAAGAGATCCCCAAGACATCTCGATGACAACCCCAGAACCACATGGTGGCTGGCTGACAAAATCTTCTCCCGCTATTATGTTATTAATTAATTCTAAAGATTCTAAATTACGCTATTGTGAAATCCAACATACATTACAACAAAATACGTTTTACATCAATGATATTTTTACATAACTATCATCAATAGACAGAATACATGATAATTAGAACAGTAAATATAATAACACTGGAAAGATATACTATCAACATACTCTATATATAATAACATTAATAAATGATACATACATATATATATATAATATATATATATATATATATATATATATATATATATATATATATTAATATATATACACATACATATACAAAATATACAGATAAAAAGATATAAATATATAAATGTTCTATGCATTTTTAAAATACAAAAGCTACTTTTTACTGATAATTGGTTGACGAAGAAAATCAGCACTATCTGACTGCAGATTTCTCTTAATAATGCATATGTAGCTTCATATATATATTATCATATATATATAACTATATATATATATATATATATTATATACTGATATATTATGTATATGTATACATACATATACTGTATATATTTATGTATATGCATATTATGTATAAGTATATATATATTATATATATATATACTGGCTATATGATGTATATGTATATGTATATATATATTATATATCTATATATCTATATATATATATATATATATATATACATACATATATACACATATCGCATTATTAAGAGAAATCTGCAGTCAAATAGTGTTGAGTTTCTCCGTCAACCAATTATCAGTAAGAAAGTAGCTTTCCCTCAGTATTTCTAAAACGCATGAGCATATGAACATTTACAAATTTATATTTCTTTATGCTTACACAGTATGACTGTGTACGCATTTACGACGCTCTCTACTCCTGCACTGTACTCTCAACAGGTGTGCTAATCTGGTCACACCTGCTTAGATCCGTCAGTTTACATACACACGCACACACTCACAAATACACAGACATACATATATATATATATATATATATATATATATATATATATATATATATATACATATATATATATATATATATATGTATATATATGTGTGTGTGTGTGTGTGTGTGTGTGTGTGTGTGTGTGCGCAAAACTGCCGAAACCTGCTTATGTCAACGTCAGTTTACCTCGTAGTAGGTTATCTCTCTTAACCAGATCCAGTTGGACTGATCACCTTGAGAACAAACGAGACAGACAGAAAGGCACGTGGCAGTGCTACTAGCGTGCGCACATGTGTGTATGTGTATGTGAGTTTGTGGCAACAGCAATCTTCTCGTCCCTTTCTAAATTATTTTAGGCACTATAAATACTAGTCGCGGTACAAAAATGTGATAATAGTCATAATAGTAATGGTATTATAAATGGAGAAAATTTTAAAACAAAAAGTATGACTGCTCATATCACGAAAAATGTTTATGTTAACGTCAAAGCATTATTTAACACACACAACAAATTCTATATATATATATATATTTATATTATATATATATATATATATATATATATTTATTTATTTATATATATATATATATGTATATATCAATTGATCAATATATATACTGTGTATGTATATGTATATATATATATTAATATATTATATATATATATATATATATATATATATATATATATAATATATATATATATATATATAATATATATATATATATATATATATATATATATATAAATATACATAATACATATACAGTATATATCACGTATCTAACTATTGAAAAAGGTGGAATCCATTTCCACTTACTAAACAGACTTTTTTTTTAAAACATATAATAATTTTAAAAGAGGAGCTCCAATTTTGCCTCTGACTGGCCCATGTATTTTAGTAGTAAAGAGAAAGATTAAGTTATCTTCACAGTTTCAAATAAAGCATTATAGTGATGAATCTGAAAAAAATGTCATCTGGTATCACTGTCTTGCATAACTGTGCTAGCTGATTAGGTAAAATCAACAACTGCATATTTCACGAGTGCAAATAAGCAAGCTAACCACATGGCCGCAGAAAAATTTCAGCGTCGAGCCTCCATATCGCTAATCATGATTGGCTTTAATGACATTCGCTGCCTATTCGAAAAAAAAAAAAGGTTATAACAGGAAACTAACGTGTGTGTATAAGACAAAGGTAACATATTATCATAAATCCTTAATCATGTCTAACTTGGTTTTTAAAACAATGCTTTTACTCTTCTCTACTACAAAATCAACAGATTTACATAGCATGAAACCTAACCTCATTTTTTTAACAAATCTGTTAATTTAGCTGCCTGATGTAGCTGACTGTCTTCCCTAACAAGGCTAACAGATTTATCAAACATACAACTAATGCCCTTTCCATCACAAACTGACCTCTTAACTCAAAGCTAATAATTTTTTGTTAACTTTCTGTAATACAAAGTTTACTGGCTCCTGTAAAGAAGGTTAGTAACCTTCCCTATCACAAAATCAGTAGTTGCCATATATACGTTAGCTTGTTCAGTAGTTTGAGTACTCACGACAGCCCAAGGTCAAGGAAGGAAGGAAGGCTGGATTGAATTGAATATAGAATTTAGGCCAAAGGCCAAACACTGGGGACCTATGAGGGCACTCAGAGCGCTAGGAAGGAGGTGTAATCTGTTATCTCTAAGGTTGGCTACCTAACCTCAGTGAGGTACCAGGTCCATGCAGTGTAGAAGCCTAAGTACCCCCTCCTTCTGCAAACTTCGCAAAAACAATAAATAGCCACCAAACCATGTGTATTACTTCAGATCAGTAGCATTTACCTTACACCTTCGGCACAGCCCCTCGAGCCATGAACAACTTACTTTTTCTTTCCAGAACTAGGAAATTTAGAAATTCTTCCTTTCTTTATAAACTCTCCATTCATAATATTACTACAATTTCTCATTAGAGAATACGATTCATTGATTTGCTGAGGTTTTGCCTCCTTGGCAAGAAGATTAATTTAAAAAATTATAAAGGCAACAACAAATTCTTAAAATTCTGAACCTTTTTGAGCCTCACTGTCTTGCTTTTCTTCAGTATCTACATTAGTTATATATATATATATATACACATATATATATATATATATATATATATATATATATATATATATATATATATATATATATATATATATATATAAGTGTAGTGTGTATGTATGTATAAACACTGCGTAGTTACCTCGTTTAGGCCTTTTTTCATTTATTAATTCATTAGTCGGCTACCTTGACCATATTAGAAATTATATTAAATCATACCAAATGACCAATAAATCAGATACAAGTCACATGCCTTGCTGAACACCACGTGTACATATTGCTTGAAAAAAATATAGATTCCTCAAGATCCAGGAGGTATCATAAAGCAATCTAAATAAGTGAGAACTAGTTCTATTTTCATCAGAAGGCTTAACGAGCCTTGAGGTATATATTATAACATTCAGGCCTCTGTCAAGGTGCCCTCCAGGAGAGAGAGCTAGGCTTAAGCTACAGTAGTGGTCAACAAGAAACTTGCTCTTGCCAATAATATGGAATGGGAGTTATACTTAACCATCAAAATTTCAATGGAAATTAGGAAAGCCCTGTTAATATTTTATTTTTCGTCTTATTACTCATATGATTTTTGAAATGGTGGAAGAAAAAAAATGGTTAAAAACTCTATGATCAGTCAAGGTTCCAGGAAATTTATGAAAAGAACCGAGACTAATATCGCTTTTCGAGACAAAATGTCTAGGAAGAAAATTGCAGTGATAATTGATCCGTCCAATATAAATACCGAAACAGTAATCTGCAAGATGTCTTTCCTAAGTTACACGAAATAGGGATCACAAAAGGGAATACAGACAAGCATAGGCTTTCCGAAGTAGGAAATACAGTTACTTTCTTTGCAAAAGGACAATTGACCACACAGCTACGTACCACTAGCTGCATTGATTGTTTGGCTGGAGTTTTGTTGGATTAAAAAATAAAAAGAGCCAAGGTTCTCTTTTAAAGAATGTGTTTACAAGTAAAGTTACGATGGCGGGGTAAAAGGTCAAGTTCCGGACACTGGAAAATAAGGCAATGCAGTGTATGTTTGAGGAGTTTGACGCACGGTTGGTGAATAACTCAATATTGTGAAAGTTTTCTGCACAAAGGGATCATTCACGATTCAGTAAGTAAAGTATGAATGTGGCAGTGATCATCGTGTTTTTATGATCCAGAGCCATCCAGTACAAAGGAAAAAGTGAATACACACTTGCGAATTACACACACGCACACACATATATATAATATATATATATATATATATATATATATATATCACCTTTTCCTCTTAGAAAGGATGTTAGCATTCTGGATATTAGCGAGTGACAAACGACCAGCAGTATAAATACCTCCCAACGACAGACCAGTTCAGCTCTTAACTCATATATCATAAGTTTCACGTCCCTGGATTTAGATGGAAAATGCATCATTTATGAAAGAAAACACAGGAATAAACGATTCTTAACAACTAACTGACTTTTATCTCCAAAAAAATCGCCAGATAAAATGCTTAAGTTCTTCCGTCTCTTTTTTCTTTAAACAACTAGCAATTAAGTATTGTTGACCAATAATAATTTCGCTGACGCAAAATTTCCCCATAGTCAAACCAAAATATCAAGACGGATGACAGGAGGTCTCATCAGAATGCTTCGTATTTGAATCTAAAAGTTGAGGACATTTTCCCTTGTAGACAAAGTGAAAAATCTCATTAGCTTACAGTAAAGCCGCATTAAGTTCTGTACTGGGTGGTGCGAGACCAGTCCCTTCACCCACACTTTCGTTTCTTTCTTTTTTTCTTTGTCCTTCTTATTAAAACAGTTTACATCTGACTTTAGATCCATGGAACGTTGGTTCTCCAAATTCTTCTTCTACATCTCTCCCTTCCTTGATGATTCTTTCCATAGTCCTTCTGGGAATATTGGTAGTTTCACATGCCCGGTCGTAAACTCTTGTCACATCGGTCAAGGGCCCATTGTATACCTTTTCTCTCGCAAAGTAATTGTGAACATTGTATGCGACTGACCTGACAGAACCAGGGAGAACACGTCTCTCAGTTTTTTCTGCTTTTTCCACGGCTGAAGCGGGAAGAACATGTCTGGGCAAACTTTCTTTACGGGGTTGAGTCGAGTGAATGACGATGTACATATGCAAAACACTATTAAATATAGACGAAGATGAAAGACCAAACGAATTTTATGGCTTTATAATGACACAAGTTAAATCCTAATCATGCAAGCTGGAATTTCAATCCTTTAAAGACGTGACCCCAATACCCAATAAAATCTCTAAGTAAGATCAACTTGACTAATAGGGAGTTTGGAGGCAGTCTTTTTCTGGGATAGGTAGTGCAATTAAAAGATTATAAAAGGTTATCTCTTATCAGATCTCTACATCTGTGTACTTGTAAAGGGTCAACCATACCTTTCTTTGTGTTTCTTTGACAGGCTGTATCATTTTAGATGTTAAAGATATATATATATATATATATATATATATATATATATATATATATATATATATGTAAATATATATATGCCTATATATATAAATATATATACACACAAATATGCGCACACACAAACACACACACATGCAAAGGTTACTGGATGTCGCATTTAGAAGAAATGAAAACAAAGAAAATCTGGGACAAATACAGAGTGGACACTCCATCTGAGTGCTTAATCTGCCTTTACCACTGAGTTTTTAGGATTAAGTACGGTGGTTTCCTCATGGGCAAAATGGTCAAAATGTTCTTAACTGCGAACGATATAGTCCAAGAGAAACCTCCTGTCACCTGCCTTGACATTTTGGTTTGACTATAATATACCTTATTATACCATGGTGATAATAAGTAAATTTCACTTTACCTTACACAAGCTTGTGAAAACTTTTGCAAAATCACCTGAAATGCAGCTGTTTGAGATTCACAACACACTTTTTTTGTTAGGCATCGTTACACTTTTCCTACATTCAGATCTCCAAAGCTAAGATTAATACTAGTGACCACACAAATATTTTACGTTAACAATTTCTCTCTTTTGAAGAAAGACAGAGAGAGAGAGAGAGAGAGAGAGAGAGAGAGAGAGAGAGAGAGAGAGAGAGAGAGAGAGAGAACCAACACGAATAGTCTCAGAAATCAGAATGAGCAAACTTTAGGATTCCAGTAGGAAATGAAACAATCAGATGATGTCATTATATGGCATGTTGGGAACGAGATACAAGAGAAAATTCTAGAAGAGGAGGATGACGTCACTTCTTGAGCAAAATGTTTTGAATGCAATCAGGACAATACATGTAACACTGTGAAATTACTCGTCTTCCCCTCGTATAGGACAAAGCTTTTACAGAAATCTTAACACAATCAAAACAGACTGCAACTGGCTAATTATGACTGGCATGTTTAAAAACAAAACGAAAAACCTGAGCTAGTTTCCAGAACTGAGCAGCTATTGTTATCTCTCGCCTGTCAACGCATTATCTTTCACGATGACACTCGAAGCAAAACAAGCCCTCGCTACCACACGCACGTGTTGCTGATATGCTACGTTACTATTAAAAATGTATTATTAATTCTTTTGAGATCTGACATTACACTACATGCAATATTTCAACAATCATCATTATTCCACAGAACACATGATAAATAAAAGAGTAAATACATCAAAAGACATACATATTACAAGGCAACATCATGAATATACACACTGTATATATATAAATATTATATGTATATATATATATATATATATATATATATATATACATACAATATTTATATATATACAGTATAATTATATAACTTTAGATGCTATAAGGTACTGGTTTTTAAGAGTCATGATATCTATATATCCGTTTATCTATCTAACTAATAAATTATATATATATATATATATATATATATATATATATATATATATATATATATATACACACACACACACACACACATATATATATATATATATATATATATATATATATATATATATATATATATATATATATATATATATATATATATATGTATATAGTAAGGATCCAAAAGTTCATTGACTTCAATAACACATCAATTTCATAATTCTCATCCAGTGATACCTGGCCTTTTTGTCATTCTAGTAGAACAGAAAATTTTTAACCCGTTATGAGAGGAATCTTGAGACCAGCAGCCATCCGTTGGGAACGTGAATCCAAGATGAGACATGACTACATCACCTTGGAAGGAAGTTAATTTTTTGCCGGGCACCAACACCCGCCGATGAGAAAGGGAAATATAAATGTGGATTTGCCGGTAAGAGCGTGACAACCCTCAATATGCCTAGAAGAGTCCCTTTGCCATTTAGGGATACCTTTTGTTAGAAAAAGAAACATTTAATGAGGCTTAGTAAATCCTGTGTGAGCGTCTGGTTGGTTGGTAATAACCAGAAGATGCGAGAAATGACATATCGGCTCTCCTTAAGTAGACAGTGATATGCCGAGTAAAAGATACATTTGCAGTCGTCGGGCTGACAAAAAAGGCTTGACTCTTGGATGCTTAATGGCTTTGTTACCACCCGCCAATCTGAGGTATTTGTGTGTGTGTGTGTGTGTGTGAGTGTGTGTGTGTGTGTGTGTGTGTATATATATATATATATATATATATATATATATATATATATATATATATATATATATATATATATATATATATATATATATATATATATATATATATATATATGCCATTTCAGAGGATCACAGCCTTCCAGTTCTCGACAAGACTGCCCCTTGTTGGCCGACTCGGTTGAGCTTTCGACTGTCGCTCGATGGGCCCGAGTTCAATTCCGCGGACGGCTGATGAAGAGTTAGAGGAATTTATTTCTGGTGATAGAAATTCATTCCTCGCTATAATGTGGTTCGGATTCCACAATAAGCTGTAGGTCCCGTTGCTAAGTAACCAATTGGTTCTTAGCCACGTAAAATAAGTCTAATCCTTCGGGCCAGCCCTAGGAGAGCTGTTAATCAGCTCAGTGGTCTGGTAAAACTAAGATATACTTAACTTTCTCGACAAGACTTTTGGGGGTGAAGTTAATGTTCCTGTTTTCCTCCAGTCTGGCTTGTCCCCACTACAGTAAATAAGCATCAGGAACCTAATTCACTTCTCAAATAACACAGGCACAATGGAATTTAAAGGACAGAACCTAAAACACCCAGGAATCATGCATGTTAATGCGAGTGTTTAATCGTATAGCTATTCTCAAATATGAGGCGACATGATTCTTTTTGTAAAGTCCAAAATCTCAGACTCAACGTAACGTGTAACGTTGCCAAGTAGTGTTTAACTTTTTTTTTATTTCCAATGTCATATATGCTGACAAGTTTGCGAATTCACAGCTAGCACTATTTTCCCTTTGGTTACATAAATACGATTCCTTTTATGTAATGGTATAATTTGTAACCTGTGTGATCTGAACTGATTGTTTTTTTCATTTGCTGAGCTCAAAGCACGGCCTGATAAGGTTAGCGGTGCCGCCAACGGCAGCGCGCTTAACATGCTCCTCGGGCTGCAGCATTATAACAGTAGACCTAATAAGCTCAACAGTCATAACAACATTTTCAAAGCAGGAATATCAATTACAACAAGTTTTCTTTGAATGTTGAAGTTTTAGGCTGTGTTCATGCTGCCTGTATAGGGCTAAAAAAAAATAATTTATTTGTAGAGATTACCTGTTCTTTGAGGAATACAAGATGATGATGATT
>NC_089761.1:53869272-53894272 GCF_040412425.1 Macrobrachium rosenbergii | reverse complement strand
GGTGTGACCCACACCAGGTTAACGACCTCCACTGAGTAGCAGATGGGCAGCAAAACCGCAACAAACAAACCAGAATAGTCATGCGGCCAGAAGATCCAGCAGGGACCTGATATGAATACTCTGCCCTTGTTTAAAGCTTTGACAAATTTAGGATGAGGATTGTGTCGCGGTTGTGGGTCAATCAAAAAATGGGTAATTTCAGGTAAATATGTTTCTCTCTGAAAATTTTTTTTTTTATAGATCATCATTATTAATCTCGATTAAAATGAAAATCATAAACCTAACAAAACTGAATGTTTTGATGAAAGCTGCCAGTTCTCTTATCAACTTACGACAGGTCATTTTTGGGATGTTAAGCTGCTTACGCCACGAAGAAGCTGAAGAAATTGAAGTATTCAAGATACGAGTATTTAGTTGAATGTGCTTTGCAGCAGGAGCAAAAAACTTTTTATCCAGTCATTGCGAGAAAGGTTTTACCCAACAAAATATACTTACTTTACCTTAGTGATCTTTTAAGGGGTGTTCCAATCTTTTCAACATCATTTTTGTATTTATATTTTCAAACCAACCGGAAAATATAATGATAGCGAATTTTCCAGGAATTGCTCATGGCAGAATATACAAGGTTCTTTGCATGAACTGCAAATGTTCGCATATAAGGCAATCTGGCAAGGGACTTGCAACCAGAATTAAACAGCATAATTATGGTGTGAGAACAGAATAAACGTCGAGTACGTTATTTTTACATATTATCAATTTTAATCATAAGACTGACTGGGATGGAGATCATATATCTTACATGTATAACGATGTAAATCGGAGGAACGTAATTGAATCTTCTATTGATAAAATATAAGTGACTTAAATAAATGTACGCCAAGGAATGTACAAACTTGACGCCTTTATTGTGAAAGAGGTTTTAAGCTTGTTTCTGTATGATCACCTGCTGAGTCTCTCCACACTCTATACTGGTTTTAACTCGTTTCCTTGACTTTAACTGTTGTTGTAGTTGCAACTTTTTTATGCTTTTTATGATTACTTTTGTAGCTTACTTCAAGTGTTTTCATTTTTTTACCTAAAAAATGTGTTGTTGAAAGAACGCGAAAGCACTAGGCACATTCTTCTTTAATTTTACTCCTGTCACGTCTATTCAAGGACATGGGAGTGTGTGTAATTTATATATATATTTTTATAGATATTCTGCTGTTCGACCTCTCTGTAGTATTTTAGTAGAATTATAATCAAAACCAAAAGAAAGACAAAGCCAGGAAAAAGCTTCTCTGTGGAAAGTAGAGAGGGATGCGGGCTAGTTGTTATGGTGCTCAAAATCAACCGTCCTTAGCAGCCGATAGGGTAATATTAGAGACCTATCCAACAGGAAGGGTCTCACCAGGCCCTCTTAGTTGGGGAGTCCTGTAGCCTCATTTTCCTCTGTACTATGTATCGGCAAGTCCTCGTTGTTCTTTCAGACTGCCCGCAAGCTATGGAAGGATCACTGTTTACGAAAACAACAGTGGCCCAATCCCACCCAGGGTCAGAGAGAAACCGGCAGTCCTAGAGAGCACACTCATTCGTGTCCCTGCTCACCCTGCCCTTTGTCCTTTTGTCTTTTTTAATACTTAGTGGAACAACTACGTGTTTTCACAGACCCTGGGCGTAAGTTGCAAGCGCACAAGCAGCCTACGTGAAAGGCAAGTCTCAAAATGACAAGTATTCGCCGACCTGCTGGTATTTCTCCCACTGTACTTCCATTTTCATTTTCCCCGAAGGGGACTAATTGGCTCATGTAAATTCCCTCACTGTAACAATTCATTTTTTCTGTTGTTGGACTAGGTGGGTAATCAATGCGAATAATTCAATTCATTTGTTCCAGAAATAATCAAAATATTCAATAACCTAGCTCCGACTGGTGACCTAATCTAATTCAGTTAATTGTCTGTCTTTTGGGGTAACTTCCAGCTTTGATTGACAGGATTACGTGGGTTGTAGGTAAAGCAGGGCTATATAAATTACAGTAATTAATAATTAACTCATCCGCCGAATGATCCACGTAACAATATATATATATATATATATATATATATATATATATATATATATATATATATATATATATATATATATATATATATATATATATATATATATATATATATATATATATATATATATATATATGTGTGTGTGTGTGTGTAATATTTGCATTTCAAACATAACTAAGTACTATATATACATATACAATATATATATATATATATATATATATATATATATATATATATATATATATATATATATATATATACACACATATACAGTATGTACGTATGTACGCTTGTTACCAAGCAAGAGGTCAGGTTTCGACCCTAGTTGAGGATGAAGGGAACGCTCCGTTAAAAACCTATTGTCTCGCTACTGAAGATGACAGTTTTTTTGGTAGTATTTAGACGACTGTGGTAGTCACGGGGTTAAGAAACGGCATTAGGGCAAGCAACCTCATCCCAAAAAGACCTGCTAAAATACAGAAGGCTAACTTCCCATGTAACGCCACCATCTCTGCAGGAATAAGGCGAATGGCAAATGACATATACACGCAAAATCCTCCACGCAGCAAATGAAGACATACCTGACATATTTGGCACCATTTTTTGCTATGGCTATCACAAGCTGATTAAGCGAAGGTCGATAACTTGTACTTTAGTCATTCTTTACGAAATATGATTATATATAACTCCACAGCTATCAAATGATCGGGAAAGATTGAGAGTAGTAATACGAAATACCAGGTCATAAACTGTATATTACAAGTCTTTTTTAAAAGTCTGTTTAATTTTTCTGTCAAATTAATCGGGTTTATTTTCATCCTGTGTTAATTTTTACGTGACTTGAAGGCTGAAGCTTTCAAACGCTTCTTCTGTTTTACTTGAGGTTTAAGCGTTGCTTTCCCACTCAGGTTTTTGTTACTTTCCTTCTTTATGTAGTGCACAACACAATGGTACGTATATCTAAAATAACACATTCATACGCGCATACACATAAACAAATCCATAAGCGTATACACAATGGGCAAAATTATTGGAAATTTTTTTTTTTTAACGGTATTCCTTCCATTTGGAAGTTGTTATTGATCCAGTAGCGGTCATTTTAGTATGGGTTTTAGTGTTCGAATCACCTTTGAGTGCAAGCAGAGGCCAGGTCGAGACATCTCACGGGGCCAGAGGGCATCGTACAACGTCGCTCTAGTTTCAAGGTGTTTGTTTGTCTGGCGTATTAAACAGGCAAACCACAGACCCACTTCGGGTTGTCGTAACAGAAAGAGTTGCAGTTACTGTCATATCGTGCGTTCATTAGAGTCAAGTGATGACGTCACTGTTCCATCGCCAATCAACTCGCAATGGGATGACAAAAGTCTAATTATATTGATGAATTATCTAATTTGATGATTGATTCTCAGTCTGATATTGTTAGCACCCGGTTCACGATTATGATGACGACCGCACCGTGTTTGTTGGTTTCATTTCTGTGTCTCAGTTAGTAGCTAGCCAAATAGGAAACTGTTAAAACTAATTCGAAGTATTTAGATATTAGTAATTTACGAAAGCCCGGGAAGCTCCACAGCTTCCAAGGTCTTAAAAACGTGATGCACACACATTTTCGCGGATCATTTCTGTACACTTTCTTACTGAGCTATTAAAAATTAAATCAGCAGTTTTATACTTGTGAATTATTATAAAAAAATACTGTACACTAAAAAAATAATATATATATATATATATATATATATATATATATATATATATATATATATATATATATATATATATATATATATATATATATATATATTTGAGATACATACAAACCACGTTTACACGAATCAGCTCCTACTTAGGTTTAACAAATAAATTCTTGACATAAATGACGAATGGATTCTAGCTCCGACGACTGGTTGTTCACTTGGGGAAGATAACACTTTATAAGAGTGGCGGCGTCCTTGGGCCAAAGCCACCGAGGTGAGTAAATACATTTTCACCTGTCGCTTCTATTCTTCCTTTTCCAAGTCTCATCAGTTTATGTTCTTACTTCGTAATATTTGGTTTCTTCGTCGTTTCCCTCTCTCTACCAGAAATTCTAATCGCATTTTTTGACACGACACGCCTTCTTTCAAAAGTCTGGAATTTGGGGAATCCATGAGAGATTTTTGCTGGCTTTCCAGAGTCAGAAATTTTGCGAATGCACATGACATTCTCGTAAGCATGTTGATAAGGAATGGACAATGTTGGTGTCAAACAGAAAAATTTTCAACTTCCTTTTCCATCTTCTTTCTATGTTAACTTAAGCTACTTCAGTTGGATAACTTAAAAAAAAAAAGCATTAATGCCAATTCATATTATTAACACTGATGAATCACCAGCCATTCTTGGCAGCATACATCAGATCAAATTCACCCAAAGAAATTTCAAGATTGATAAAATCGTATTTTGAAGACCTATTCTACTTGAATGAACTGACATCAACCCAACCTTATCCTTATGAATGTTGTAAAATTGAACTGGTCTTACGCCAGGACGCGCTCGCACTCTTATAAAGCAAGTACCTCTTTTTCCAAACAGTTCATTCACGCAGACGCTTAATTTTCAATTCAAATCCTTCTCCAAGGCCCACCGACGCCCTGAGCCATTTACGGCCAAGGTAAGAAGACTACTAACAATAAAAAGAGCACCGAATGTTTCTTTGTTGTGTAGTTGCTGTTCCAAAGAAACTGGAGTAATTTTCTTAGAATAAAATATTGCAGTGAAAGAGTAAATCTTGGAATAAAGGGAAAATGATCAGGTTTTCAGTAAATGCCATTAAAGCACATACTGAAGTTATCTTTTTTCTTGACTATTCAATTACTTGCTACATAGAAAGAAGTTTCCATCATTTCGCAGACGGTCGCGTGATTTCAATCTAGAGACTAGACTTCCATTTAGCGCAGTGAATAATAATAAAATTAAGATGAAAACCACACCGCCAGAATACTCGATCGTAAAAATTCTGTCCTTCAGCGATTTCTCTGTGAGCAAGGAAGCGGTGAACATTGTTAAATCCCGCTTATCTCCAAGATGTGTTCATTTCCAGACCTCTGCCAAGTGACCAAAAGCCTCTTGCGTTTCCTTGACTTAAGTTTACCCCTGGATCTTTCTTCATTCTGTAAAACTCTGGCTTGCTTCTACAGTTGATTTCCAAAGCATGGACGACAATTTGTTGCCCTGTCTGCACTCTGAGTAATTCCCCTAAATATATAACAACAATATACACAATTAAAAACATAATGGCAATAAAAGAAATGTATTACATAAATCAATGAATAAAAACAATACGGGTTAAAATAAACAAATAAATCAATTAACTTGAACCGGAATATAAAATTTAGCCCCAGGTCATTCAGTGTTGAAGGGAAATTGAGAGTAAAGAAGGTTTTAAATGCGTAACAGGAGGAAGACCTCGCAGTTTCACTATGAAACAATTGTTGCGAGAGGGAGGAAAGTAAGACAGATGATACTATCAAAGTAGATACAGTAAAAGGAATGAAAGGGGTTGCAGCTGGGGGGTGCAGAACGAAAGCTGCAAAGAACCTAAAGTAATGCCTATAGTGCATCTCGAGAGGTGTACTGATGGTACTGCCCCCAGCGGAGAATAAATACATTAAGGTTATGCTAAAGGGGCTACGGCATAGCCCAAGGTTTATGAGCACTGGTTACAAGGTCACCAGCCAGTACATGGCTACCAAATTTGGCGCTAAACAGCCGACAAGTTCTCAGTAATTCTTTTGGGAAGGTTTTGCCTCACTGCCATATAAATATTCACACATACATACATACATACATATATATAAAAATTATGTATATATATATATATATATATATATATATATATATATGGCAATGTACAAAATTAAAAACATAAGGGCAATATAAAAATTAATAACAGACAATAAAAAATGCATATGTATATATTACATATATATTTCCACATAAACATACACACACACACACACACACACACACACACACACACACACACACATATATATATATATATATATATATATATATATATATATATATATATATATATATTTGTATGTATGTGTGTACCTTCCCAAAAGAATTACTGAAAACTTGACGGCTATCTAGCACCAAATTTAGTAGCCATGCATATATCGTACATATACACACACACACACATATATATATATATATATATATATATATATATATATATATATATATATATATATATATATATATATATATGTGTGTATATATATATATATATATATATATATATATATGTGTGTGTGTGTGTGTGTGTGTGTGTGCGCGCGTTTGTAAACACTTAGCAATATCAATTGTAAAAGGAAATTTAATGAAAATAATTCAGCAATCAATCCTACTTGAAATGATCAATATTAGGAGCTCAAGATTCTCCGAGACCTAAAGAAGTATATAGATTACATCTGTATGTTTGTTAACCTCCCCCTGGAATGAAAGTAAAAAAAATAAGTAAAAAAAAAATCGTTGGAAACAACACAAGGCGAGGATAATGATTATGACTTTTCAACTCAACTTTGGCTCCTTGCATTGCCCAAGAGCCAAAAATATCACAATAATAAAAATGAGTAACGTTCTGAAGAGAAGTGAGTGAAAAATAACTTGATTTCTGTAGATTTTACTCATGAATCGCATACTGTTTTTCACGAGCACATTCAGATGATGAAAGACTGATGTACAGAAGGTAACGAAGAACTGATACGCACTGTCTCCACTTTTTTAAGATATCTGGTAAGATGTTCCCTATACGTCAAACTCGGTTTTCACTACTACAGTATATTAACAGGGTGAAGGCCTGACCTACAAAAGGAAATCAAGAACCGACACTCATTGTCCCTATTTTTTAAACATTTCTTATGATATTTTCCTTATGAATGACACTCATTACTACATTAAAAACACAGGCGGCTGACCTAAAAAGGAAATCAAGCACTGATACTTATGTTCCTCACTTTTCGACAGTTACATCTGAGATTTTCCCAAGGAATCATACTTGGTGCTCATTACCATATTAAAAGGATGAAAAACTGTCCTACAGAATGGAGAGTAAGCAATGACATTCACTGTCCCCCATCTTTTTTTAAGATATCATATAGAGTTTCCCTAGTAATTAAACTCAGTAATTATACTTATTGTCTCCACTTTTTATGATTTCATTTGAGACTGTCCTTACGAACCACACTCGGTTTTCACTAATTACACTGGAAGGGAGAAGAACTGATCTACAGAAGGAAATCAGTTTTTCATCCTAATTGTCCTAACTTTTTTCAGTTTCATGTGAGATTTTTTCCAGGAATCAAACTATTTTTCCACATTAAATGGATGGAAGATAAAGAAAGCACGCACTAATTCTCATTGTGTTTTCTTGATGACTCAGTGATTATTACCTTGGCTCATTTTTCATGTGTCATCTAGTTACTTGATTATTTGAAATGTCTCTGTTTCACTATCGTAAGCTAACATTGCTATTGTTGATGTCATTGTAGGTTATATAACGTAAAAGACACATTATTATATTATTGTTAGTATTCTTATCAAATGTTAATATAATGCTTTGGTTGGTAAGTCTGGATCCAGATGTTCCCACCAGGCTTCATATTCCCTTTAACACATACCACACATGGCGTTTGTGCAAGAACCGTGTTGGTGTAAGGCCAGTTTAATCTAAACCCTTATAATGATTACGAAGAATTTTTCCCTCACGTTTGGAAGAGGAGCATTTAACAAGCCGTATTTTCTTCGAAAAAAACGTTCCATCACTCGACTGGAGGACAGAAAGTAGGAAAGAAAGCCAGACAAGAATGCCAGTATCATATCTGGGAGGAGAGATCCCGTATCTCGGAGCCTCGTCTCTTAGTGAAGGAAGGAGTTATGTTTATTCAGGATGTGCATTACCATTCACCTCTTTTCTCTACCAGTGGTTGCGATGATGTACGATGATTATTCCTGATATACAGGAAGAAATACCATCAGCAACAATTCCGAACTAGTGCTTATTGACAAAAGTTCTTTTACTGCTCCCCGCGACATAGCTAAGCATCCACTAGCACTGCTGTGGCTGATGTACGATGACTGACGTCTTTTCTTGTGATGTCTCTCATTTAATTAACAGATTTTTACAATATTTCCAGCTTTCCTCTACTTGGCCAGACTGTTTAGGACAACATGTTATTCACTGAATGCATAAAAGCTTTTAAATTACTCAATAAAAAGCATCGACATGTTTACTTTTGGATGCTGATGCCAACAAACTATATCTTAGAATTCTCTTTGCTTCTTTGTTTCCAAAACAGGTTTCTCTACGTTTGTTTTTGCCAAGAATGTCACCTGTCTTCACAACTTTCTGAGTGCGATCTGTAGTCCATACTAATGCTCTGATACAGCATCACAACACCGGTCCCCTAATCCTCTCAACTCCTCATCCGTGTAAACACAAACAAGCCCTTGGTTGCTGGTCGAGTGTCTTGCTCGGAGTGTTTTGCTTCGAAGGACATCGCAGTGGTTTTTATGAATGAGTAAAAGATAGCATTCCTACTCTTAGGCCAACCCTTGCCAGTTCGAATAATGCACGAAGTAGACATCCGATGGGATGCAAGAATACTAGACATCGAAGTGCCTTTACAAAACAAAATGGCGGTGGTCACGTCCATAAAAATTGAGGTGTTATTGACTCACACCTTTCTTATTTTTTTGCCAGTGAATGAGAGGTAATCTTCGATGTAATGTTGTTATTTTTTTTATCTCTTTGTCTTTCATTTAAGTTCAATGACTAAAAACGTTGGAATTATCTCAACCTCAGCCTCCGATCTTACTTTGCGCATGGCTGCTGCTGCTACTTAATTGTTGTTACTCCATGGCAATGGGTATTGAAATGGGAATACTAATATCCGAAGGTGTACTTTACCTCTGAGCCATTCATTATAGTAACCCAGGAACTACTATAATATAGACACAACAAAATTTCGTTTTGACATCACATGAGCTGTCATTTCAATAATCTCCAAGTGTTGCAGTTTACCTCCTCTTTGTCTATGACCTCCACCAGAATTACTTTCATATTCACGTTCTTACCAGTTGTCGGATCTACACTTTTTCTTTTTTAACTCTCACATATTTCCAGCCTTTGCTGACTGTAACCAATTAGAGAGCATAACTGAATGCCATCCAGAGAATCTGTCTGCTTTATCATACAGTTCTTCTGTTCTCGTTGATGTACTTCATACCTTATCAGTATTTCAGGTGAAATACCATGTTTTGAGTACTCGGGGTTATTTCATACTTGTTGCAGACAGATTACATAGTACAAATTGCTTAAGCTACTTCCAAAATTGTGAGGCTTTGTTTTTCCTTTTGGGAATATTTTTCTCATATTTGAGGTGTTTCTCCCTAGCTTTTTTTTCACTACTATAAAATCCTTTTCTTTAAGGAAAAAGGAGAGTATGTTTTCTCGAAGGGGGCCTTGTAACACATGACAGTTCACCGCATACTTTATTTGCTTTGCGGAGATCAGTACTTAGATAGGTTGGTGCAGTGGCAAAGGTATACAGTATGCGGACTGAAGTATGGTTTTTTGGGGACCAAGCACAGGCAGTGGCGGTTAGATGACCATAATGAAAAATCAAGAAATAACTCAGAATGAGCACATGGATGTTGCGGAATGTAAATTTGAACTTTGTAGTAAGGATGTTGAAAAAACAAAAACGCTTTTGAAAATGGCTTCCTTAAAAATTAGATTAAGTGAAATATACAGCTGTAATTTTCATAAAAAAATCTGAATGCCTCTAACAATGAGGTGGGGCCAATAATATCCCCCTTATTTTAGAATTCCAGCAGAGATTACACGATCTGGATCAGTGTAGAAGAGTGCACTCCACCATCATCCAATCAGTCTCAGTAGGCTCACTCTGTGCACTACTACCTTCTAAAATAATTGGGAGGTTGAAATATGGACTCCCAAACTGATGTTTTATTAAACTACCTACTGTACATATAATTAAACTGAATGGCACTATCGTTTGTGTGTCTATATTTCTATTATAAACAAGAAGAGGGGGAGAACATATCTCCTGCCAGTTCCTTGAAATACATAAAAGAATTTGTCACTCTGTATCACAAGGGGAAAATTCTTAATGTTTTGTTTTACAGATAATACAGTAGTTCTGGCTTCCTTGGCCTCATCATTTCCAAGGATCCCAGAATGGATACAGATTATTCTTGATCCTTTTGAATTAAAGGATCATGTTTGGAATCTGAATAAATGACAAATTAATTGTCTTCAGGCTCAAATCTTGGACCAAAGCTATCAGTTCCTCTTGAAATGGATTTATTGTTGGGACCTTAGCCAATTCTCCCATATTTCCGAAGTTCATTACAGTCAGCGTAAAGATTTTGAATGTGCAATGTTCCAAAAGACCTGTACCCCACCATGGCCCAGTACTTTGCTATACTTGGGGAGAGGGGATGCATGATGCAAGTATGGACTAAGCTATGACAGCAGGGGATGCTTCCTCCCAGGTTGGTTCACCCATACTGTGCAGGTCAGCCCTGAGCATCCTAACTAAATCTAGGTCAAGGATACTTGTTGACAAACCTGGAAAGATCTTGGACTGTCATTCGGGCAGCACTTGGAATCGAATCTGACGATTTCACCCCCCCCCCGCTGAACCCTTGGGGTACAGACTTCGGTCTCTTAAGAGCCTGGCTCCCATAATCTGGTACTAAGTCTCCCATAATAGCAAGTAATGGGAGGTGCCAGGTGTTTGAGCTGATGGTGGGAGGGGTTTTCATCCCCAGTGACCAGTGTTTGCCCATCATAAGGAAGGCAGCCCATTCTTAATAGAGGATTGGTTCATGCTGAAGTCCTGCTTAATGATAAGCTGCATGAGGGATAGGAGGAGTCATACCCTCCTGTGTGAGGTAGATTTATTCCAGCTTGCAGTATCAGTTGTACGTAGTGGAGTGGGGACTTCCTCAAGGCACCCAACGGATGAAGAATCATTCTTAGAGGTGGAAAATCCTCCTAATATTGATGACCGCAGACTGGCTTCAAGACATGGTGCTTCAACTTACAATCTGCTGCAAGTGAGAATCAACTGATGGCAAGTCTAGAACCATTTGCCTGTCTAAGTATTGAACCTGAAGAAAATAAGATAACCTTACTCACTGAGTCTCCATTAAATTTGCCCTCATTAAGAATACTGGAGTAAAATTGGCATACTCTTTCAAGTCCTGGGAGGTGTGGATAACTTTCTATAATATAAAGAGGCTTTTATTGCCTTCTCTGAATATTAGAAACCCAGGAAGAATATCTCTTGAACTTTATTAAAAAGGGCTCCTTCTAACCTGAAGGTATATTATCTAAAATACTCGGATAATAACAACATAAGTCAAATCTCAGCAGCCAGAACCCTTAAGCCAGCAAAATGTATCATAGTAAAGGTTAAAGAGAAGGTACTTGAAACATCAGATAGGAGGCATAAGTAATTCTAGAATTACATACTTTGGACAAAACAGTTTTTTATTCATGTTTAATCAGTGGAACAGACCACTGCAATATTTAAAGGGAGGATAACCCCAGAGGTAAGATCAAAGAAGTCAAGCCTCACTCCAATTCCAGCTAAGGTAAAGGTGTCATCTTCCACTGAGATTTACATGAATTTTCAAAGAAGAAAATTCCTGTTGGGTTCCCCTAATGTTGGGAAAATATTTGTAGTACCTAGGTCTGCCAAAATTATTTTACATTTTATGATGACAAGTTACCAGATTTCATTGAAATTGAAAGAGAGAAAGAGAGAGAATCAGTATTCGACCTTTTACGCCTGCTATTTCAATGTTTCAGCTGTTTTGGAGCATGGCAATTATTCCAGACAGATGAATTGTATAAATTGCAAGATTAGAGCTGAATCTTACAAGGTAAAACAGGAAGCTTTGCTTAAAGTCACTGCAGACCACGTAAGTGTGGCATAGTCAGAAAGACTAAATAATATATTGATGTAGTGAAACTGAAGTAAAATAACTCCAGCTTCCTCAGCAAACAATCATTACTTAAGAAGGACTTTTATTCTTCTATAAGTAATCTAGCTTCTCAGCCAAAGCAATGGAGTTCCATCTTCCAAAAGAATCAATGTTCAAGCTCCAGGAGCCTCCTCAGTGGGCGCTTTCAAACTCCCTTCTTAGGGGCACTTCAGGCTTCTTTAGAAACCTCCTAAGCCTCATCTGTAGAGGCATCCAAAGCAGTCTCACTCCCAGATTAAGGGAACCTTCCCCAAGAGATTGCAGACTGCTATATCTCATGTGGCAGAGGTACATCAGTCCAATCTGGAAGAGGAAATGATAAGTGATACAAAACAACATACCCTTTCCATGTTTCCCCCTCCGGCGCCTAGCCCAACAAGACGAATCTGCATCCATAATTATGACATCAGTCTGTGTTAAATGAATTACTGTCACCAATCATGTTTCTGGCAGATTTTAATGCACCCAATCTGCTGTGGGAAGGTGATTTTTTTCTTTAGATACTGAGCAAGAAGGACTTTATCATTGATAATAAAACTGTCCTTCTTAATAATAGTATGATGACTTACCATAAAACAAACTGAATTCCGATTCAGCTACTGATTTGAGTATATGCACCTCAAACTCAGCTTTAGATTTTGATTGGTCTGTTGACTAATTTTTGCACGGTATCTACCTGAAGTTCAGCAGGAATGTTCCTATAGAAGCACCATCTAAATGGATGGAGTTGGAAGCAGACTGGGTGAAATATAAGTAGGGTATAAAATTAGAGAAGCCTTATGAATCTTTTAATTGCCACTTGAACTATATCACTATTTTTCAAAAATAGTTTTAGCAAGTACAGAAGGTGTTATACCAAGAACAGTGGAAAACTACAAAGACCTGCTATCCTTGGTGAGATAAGAAATGCTTTTTTCTCGGGAATATTACTAGATGTTATAGAAAATACAATTCATGTGACACATCTACAGCTAAGGTAACATATCAATGAGCTATGGTAAAACAGCGTTGATATTTTTGTAGTGCAAAAAGAAATACATCAATTTATTACATCAACGGGATAAATTCAAAAACTCTATCTAAAGTAGTTTGGAAGAAAGTATGGAGGCTTGCATGGAAATCTTCTCCTCCTAAAACCCCTCCTTTAAAGTTGTAGCAAATTTGAAGCTTGATGGGTCTATTTTACCATATGCAGGTGATGTAAAGTTTTTTGGAATGATTTCTTTATTTCAAACTCACTTGATCTGAGCATACTGATAATTTGAAAGTGATCTCTGACTTTAACTGGGGCACCAGCAAAAAATCTTTGCTAGGACATCATGATGTGTTACATAGATCAAAGTTAGATTATGGATGTTAGATTTACGAACCAGCATGCAAAAGTAAACTCCAAACTCAATGCTGTTCACAACGTGGGTCCACATATCCACTAAAAGGCCTTTCCAAAATATCCTATTGAGAGTCTTTATGTGGACACACACCAACTTCCACTTTATGGTGAGAGGAATTATGCCTCTGGCAAAATGAACCAGTAAATGGTAATTCTATAAAGAATTAGAATGCTCATGAGTCAGCCCCTTCCAAAATTCCACCTTGGCTCATACCAAAAACTAAACTGTGTGAGAAAAATATAATAAAAAGAACACCTCTGATGAAGTAATAAAATCATTGTTTTCATGACATGATGAAACTCATGCTGACACCTATAAAATCTATATTGAAGACTCAGTATATACAGCTAAACTATCTACCATTGTTAAAGCTTTAGACATGGAATATAACTCAAATAAGAAGTCTTGTGTCATATACTCAAATTGTAAAAGTGCTTTGGAAAGCCTTAGCAATTACAATTCATCCCATACTCTAGTACAAAAAGCTCAGGTGTGGCCTTTCCTTATGTTGTGCAGGTATAAAACAGTCTGCTTTTGTTGGTCATGTGGGATTCCAGGAAATGAGGAAGTGGACAGAAAAACAAGGAATGCCTGTACCCAAGGAGAAACCGATGTGAATACAGTGCACCACTTTGACATGAAGACTCTTTTCACAATTATACACTCAATATCTGGCAGAAGTGGTGGTCATCTCCTCTTCATGCCAATAATAAGAAGAATTTTGGCAATCGTCCTATCAAAGTGAATGACCCTACAGGTCCCTCTGATTGGCATTGTGCCTAAATTTCATTTTCCAAAATCCCTTAGCATACTGTATAACCAATTCCAACCTGCCATTCCAAATTTCCATTTTGGAATAAAAAAAACTATCTAGCATGTTTAACAGCCAGTCTTGGATGGGGACTGTATTATTACGAGTAGATACTTTTGCCAGCAACCCAGCTGAAACCAGTTACCAACTCTGAAATATTTCATCTTTCCTAACACTGGTTTCAGGTGGAAAATCTGACTCAAATTAAGTTTGCTCCTTGTGAAAATTCATACCTACAGATTGTCATATACAGATAAACATGGGCTCTTTTCTACTTTCCAACATCCAGTGAACATGGGGGCAATAGTTTTGGACAGAAACTTTTAAGTAATACTTCTTGTTCTATTAGCTAATGGAATTAATAGGTTTTTAAAAACACTGGCATGTGGATATGAAATCTTGTATAGTGAAACACAATGATAAAAATATAAAGAAATAAGGAGCTTCTAACTGGGACACTGCTTCGGTGATGTTATTAACATTAACAGCAGATCAGTCATGTTACTTCCTGTAAGAATGAGCTTGATTCACTATTTCTAAAATCTTACTTAATGTCACTCTGATCAAACTGACTCCTAAAACCTTGTGATTTCTCCTCTGATATACATTTTCTGATCTTCCTAGAATTGCAAAAATGCAAAGTGGTAGTAAAAACCTTCTCTAGGTCAAAAAGTGACTCCTTGGTAAAATCTAAGAGTATTATGTTGGAATTTCATCCGAGTCAAGGGTACACTGATTTATGCAGAAACCAAAGTGAATGGGGGGATTTTTCTCCATTATTTTACAAACGGTGTGTGCAGTTTATCTTTAGGTAATGGTATATGAAAAGCATGATTATTTGGTCTATGTGCACTGTATAATCAAAGGTTTCTTTCAAAACCGTGATAGTATCCCTGTTTTCTAGATTTTACTGTAAAATTTGCAATATAATTATTTTGGTGCTTTAAGGAAGGTGCTGCACCATCTTCAAAGTAATCGTTATCACCAAGAAGAAATGTCACAGAGTTTAAGAGAGCATCTCAGTTCTCTCTGGATCAACTTGACCATTTATGGCTCTGTGATATTTTTGTTGTGATCCAGAGTAACTTGGCAGTCACAAGTTCTCTGGAAGCTTAAGAGGAAAACACGCACTGAAATCTCCGACCAACAAAATAAAGTGGTAATTTGGTGTGTGAGCCTGAGTGTACCTTCTATGAAATTAAAGTTAGTTGGAAGGCAAATGGAAGACAATTATTTGTTCCTCCAAAAAGAACCAGTCTGCAAAATCTTCCCTCCCTTCAAAGGCATCAGTGAAGCTGCAAAGCCGTGTAAGCAATGGCAGCAGCAATACTTTTAGTCCGTTTTCAGACCAGAGAAGGAGATGTATATACCATATATAATTTAAATCACTTTATCACAATACGCATACTTTTAAAACCAAACTTCATTTCAAAGTAAAGAATAAAGCTTCAAAAAGAGCTGTGGCTGTCATGCCATATTAAATTTTGAGCTTTCATGAAATCAAAAAGAACTGTTAGTTCGTCAGAAAAGCTTATTCACAATCTTGGAAAAGAAAAAAAATAAATTCAGTCTCGTATAAAAATGGATAGAAACATTTATAAAAATAAACACAGAACAAGAATAAAAGTGAAACAGTGACAATTAATGTAACGAACTCAAAATGATTTAAGGAATGTGCTATATCAAGCTCTACTGTATAGATGAGGAAGGAGAAAATACAATAAAGAACTGGAGTAAATATCATATGGAGGCCATTGTAATCAAATAATAATGTTAAAATAAAACTAATATTGCTAACACAAGTTATCCAAATTAACATTCGTGTTCTAAAGAACCACAAACATGAAAAATATGAACCACAACAGGTCCAAAACTGACATCTGGCTGAGATGACATTCATTCGCAACCTCATTTTTAAGAGGACGAAAATAAGTCATCTACCATTTACGCACCTTCGTGTTCAAACATCAGATAATTTCCAATTCACAGTGTGAAAATGAATGCTCCACTAAAATGGTATCCTATCACATTTCTCCTTCTGGTAGATTTTTTGGAGGGAGACTGTTAACTTAAAGGTTAATTTTTTAAGACAAGTATTCAGCTCTATTAAACTTTCATTTCTAATTTCAATTTTTCCAGAAACCGCAAACAACATTCTACCTTCGTAGTTACTAACTGTTTATATTTAATAATTCATTCAAAATCAGTGGTTCGTCTTACATACCTTGGGGATATCTTTATAATTATAAATCATCCGCAGTGACTCTGGTTTTCAGAACCCGCAATGCAAAAATGCAATAGTTGTGTTACTCTACCGTCTCTATCGAGCCAATCCCAAAAAATACTTGATCAAAACGTGCTGCTCGATGGAGAATATCAACAAAGTCCCGGTGTACCTGAAGAATTCTCAATGAATATCAGAACTTACAGAAAATAAAGTCTCTAGGAACATTTAAGAACAGAAAAAAAGAATAAATCTTGAAATAAGAGATAATCAAAGAACACACACAACCAAGAAAAGAGGATTTGCCAGTGCCTACGTGAGTTCATCAACGTATACCCACCCATACAGGTTGCTCATATCTACCCAGGCGAAGGTATGATCACGTGGAAGCGAAGTCACGTGCGACTGAGGTCCAATATCCAGGCAAGACAAAATCACCCCAGAGGACCGAGAGAATTTTCCAACTCACTGGTCTCTTTGCAAAGAAACTACTTGACTTGAAACCCCATTAGAAACGGGATGGAGGCATGTATGGTACAATGGCAAGGTGTCCGATGCTCCCTCGCGCATGATAAATGGACCAGGATGACATCGAATTACAAAAGGAGAGTTGGGCGCGTTCTTTTCACTGTTGCCAAGCCGTTCTTGCACTGCAGCTTTCGGATGATATCAGAAGTGCACGAGAACCCTTGCCACGCCACATCCTTCTACTACGGTCCTGCAAGCTTAGGTGAATTTCTAGTAGAAACTTGGGTTTCTTAGGTGATTAATGATTTATTGCATAATGAATGTTCTAAATAATGTGAATTATATTTTAAAAAATAAATATACAATTATTAAGCAAGCATAGAAGGAACAAATAGTTATTTCATGCCACGCCAGGCTAAAGGTTTTTATTATCTTTTGTCGTATATGATCTTAACGATTTGTGGCCCTTTATATAATTCCATACTCAAAATACTAATTTTTAGTTACTGTTCATATTAAAGTAAATTTTGTTTTCAGGTGAAGTATGATCAAAACAAGTCACTGCTTCCCAACGTTTGGTTAGACAAGCTGCAAACACCGATATATAAACGAGGTGAATAGTTCTCAAAATGCCTGATTAGAATATCTTTCTTTTTAGAATATTCTTCAAGACATTAAAGCCATCTTGAGCAAAGGTGCAAACACTACAAATTCAAGATAACTCGTTGCTACTGTTCTACTTGTCATAATCTAGTATTAACATTTCGCTCTTTTCAAACTGTTCGAACATTTTCACTTTGGGTAAGTAATTGTGATTGCATATTTTGTTCTATCAACTCTTTGGCTATTACGAACATCTTTTTCGGATTTCTATTCCTTTCTTTTCGGGGCGGGACGGGCGTGGGGGGGGGGGGATTATTAATACCTGTATATGGGATTGCTCCGAGATGTTTCTGATTGTACAACCAACCTCCATTTACTTTCGGCCTCGCTGTACGCGTCAAGTTTTGCAACTTCACAATTTCTGATTCAAAGTAGGAAATTCGAGATTCCAGTCCTTCATATCACTCACTTCCAAAGAACATAGTTTTCTGTCTCTCTTTGTATTCATTTGGCCAAGCTTTTTTCAAGAGACACTTTTGTCATCATTTATAAAAAAACTCACTTACCCAGATATTCTCTGTATTTACTTAGCTCGATTTGACAGCAATTCACGTCAAGGTCAGTGATTCACGATAAAAACCACTGAATACAAACCAGAGCAAAATCATAGGGTATTCATTTATATATATATGTGTATATATATATATATATATATATATATATATATATATATATATATATATATATATATGTGTGTGTGTGTGTGTGTGTGTGTGTGTGTGTGTGTGTGTGTGTGTATGTATATATTGTTCTGTGCATCATTTGCCTAATGAGTTCAATAATTAGTTAATTGGATTTATACTGCCTTGCTTTACCTAAGACCCACGTACTCTGTCGATTAAGGCTAAAATTAACTCTAAAGGACAGATGTTGTAGATCACATCGCCAATTAACACTAGTTAATAAAGAATAGGGGTTTATTTCATAACCACATGAATGAATTCAGCACAATTACTGGAACACTAGTTTCAACAAAAGTAAAAGCAGGTCTTTGTGGTTTTCCACTGTTCTTGGTATAGAAGCTTCTGTACTTGTAAAACTGTTTTTGAAAAATAGTGATATGCTCCAAGTGGCAATTAAAAGATTCATAAGGCTTTTCTAATTTTATACCCTCCTTATATTTCACCCAGTCTACTTCCAACTCTTTCCATTTAGGTGGTGCTTCTGTAGGAACATTCCTGATGAACTTCAGGTAGATAGGAAAGTGATCACTACTGTGCAAGAATTAGTTAACAGACCAATCAAAATCTAAAGGTGTGTTTGAGGTGCATATACTCAAATCAGTAGCTGAATAGGAATTCAGTTGTGTTTTATGGTAAGTCATCATACCATTATTAAGAAGGACAGTTTTATTATCAATGATAATTACCTTTTTGCTCATTATCTAAAGAAAAAAAAAATCACCTTCCCACAGCAGATTGGGTGCATTAAAATCTCCCAGAAGTATGATTGGTGACAATAATTCATTTAACAAAGACTGATGTCATAATTATGGATGCAGATTCGACTTGTTGGTCTAGGTGCTGGAGGGGGAAGCATGGAAAGGGTATGTTGTTTTGTATCACTCAACATTTCCTCTTCTGGATTGGACTGATTTACCTCTGCCACATGAGATATAGCAGTCTGCAATCTCTTAGGAAGGTTCTCTTAATCTGGGTGTGAGATTGCTTTGGATGCCTCTACAGATGAGGCTTCGGAGGCTTCTAAAGAAGCCTGAAGTGTCCCTAAGAAGAGAGCTTGAAAGACCCCACTGAGGACGCTCCTGGAGCTTGAACACTGATTCTTTCGGACGATGGAACTCCTTTGCTTTGGCTGAGAAGCTAGATTACTTATAGAAGAATAAGATTCCTTCTTAAGTAATGATTGTTTGCTGAAGAAGCTGGAGTTATTTTACTTCAGTTTCACTACATCAATATATTTAGTCGTTCTGACTATGCCACACTTATGTGGTCTGCAGTGACTTTAAGCAAAGCTTCCTGTTTTATCTTGTAAGAATCAGCTCTAATCTTGCAATTTATACAATTCATCTGTCTGGAATAATTGCCATTCTCCAGGAGACAGCATGTACCACAAAGCTTAGGTCATGAACAAACTTGGGAAGGATGACCATAAGCAAAACAGCTGAAACATTGAAATGGCAGGGCGTAAAAGGTCGAATATTGAGGATGACTTCTTTGATCTTACCTCAGGGGTAATCCTTCCTTTAAATGTTGTGGTGGTCTGCTCCATTAATTAAACATGAATAAAAAAAACTGTTTTACCCTAAGCATATAATTCTAGAATTACTTATGCCTCCTATGTGACATTTCAAGTACCTTCTCTTTAACCTTCTCTTGCTGCTGAGATTTGACTTATGTTGCTATTATCCGAGTTTTTTAGATAATATACCTTCAGGTTAGAAGGAGCCCTTTTTAATAAAGTTCAAGAGATATTCTCCCTGGGTTTCTAATATCCAGAGAAGGCAATAAAAGCCTCTTTATATTATAGAAAGTTATCCACACCTTCCAGGACTTGAAAGAGTATGCCAATTTTACTCCAGTATTCTGAATAAGGCCAAATTTGCTAAATTCTTCATTTATTATATCAAATCTCACATATAATGGAGGAGACTCAGTGAATAAGGTTATCTTATTTTCTTCAGGTTCAATACTTGGACAGGCAAATGGTTCTAGACTTGCCATCAGTTGATTCTCACTTGCAGCAGATTGTAAGTTGAAGCACCATGTCTTGAAGCCAGTCTGCGGTCATCAACATTAGGAGGATTTTCCACCTCTGAGAATGATTCTTCATCCATTGGGTGCCTTGAGGAAGTCCCCACTCCCCTACGTACAACGGCTGCAAGCTGGAATAAATCCTCCCCACACAGGAGGCTATGACTCCTCCTATCCCTCATCCAGCTCATCATTAAGCAGGGCTTCACCATGAACCAGTCCTCTATTAAGAATGGACTGCCTTCCTTATGATGGGCAAGCACTGGTCACTGGGGATGAAAACCCCTCCCACCATCAGCTCAAACATCTGGCACCTCCCATTACTCGCTATTATGGGAGACTTTGTGCCAGATTATGGGAGCCAGGCTCTTAAGAGACCGAAGTCTGTACCCCAAGGGTTCAGCGGGGGGGTGAAATCGTCAGATTCCAAGTGCTGCCCAAATCACAGTCCAAGATCCTTCCAGGGTTGTCAACAAGTATCCTTGACCTAGATTTAGTTAGGATGCTCAGGGCTGACCTGCACAGTATGGGTGAACCAACCTGGGAGGAAGCATTCCTCGCTGTCATAGCTTAGTCCATCCTTGCACCATGCATCCCCTCTCCCCAAGTGTAGCAAAGTACTGGGCCATGGTGGGGTACAGGTCTTTTGGAACATTGCACAGTCAAAATCTTTACACTGACTGTGATGAACTTCGGAAATAGGGGAGAATCAGCTAAGGCCCCAACAATACACCTATTTCTAGAGGAGAACTGATAGCTTTAGTTCAAGATTTGAGCCTTTTATATAAGCCTGAAAACAAGTAATTTGTCATTTATTCAGATTCCAAACATGATCCTTTAATTCAAAAGGATCAAGAATAATCTGTATCCATTCTGGGATCCTTGGAAATGATGAGGCCAAGGAGGCCAGAACTACTTTATTATCTGTAAAATAAACATTAAGAATTTTCCCCTTGTGATACAGAGTGACAAATTCTTTTATGTATTTCAAGGAACTGGCAGGAGATATGTTCTCCCCCTCTTCTTGTTTATAATAGAAATATAGACACACAAACGATGGTGCCATTCAGTTTAATTATATGTACAGTAGGTAGTTTAACAAAACATCAGTTTGGGAGTCCATATTTCAACCTCCCAATTATTTTAGAAAGTAGTAGTATGCCAGAGTGAGCCTACTGAGACTGACTGGATGATGGTGGAGTGCCCTCTTCTACACTGATCCAGATCGTGTAATCTCTGGCTGGAACTCTAAAATAAGGGGGATATTATTGGCCCCACCTCATTGTTAGAGGCATTCAGATTTTTTAATGAAATTTACAGCTGTATATTTCACTTCATCTCATTTTTAAGGAAGCCATTTTGAACAGCATTTTTGTTTTTTCAACATCCTTATTACAAAGTTCAGATTTACATTCTGCAACATCCATGTGCTCATTCTGAGTTATTTCTTGAGTTTTCATTATGGTCATCTAACCCCCACTGCCTGTGCTTGGTCCCCAAAAAACCATACTTCAGTCCACATACTGTATACCTTTGCCACTGCACCAACCTGTCTAAGTGCTGATCTCCACAAAGCAAATAAAGTATGTGGTGAACTGTCATGTGTTACAAGGCCCCCTTCGAGAAAGCATACTCTCCTTTTTCCTTAAAGAAAAGGATTTTATAGTAGTGAAAAAAAAGCTAGGGGGAAACACCTCAAGTATGAGAAAAATATTCCCAAAAGGAAAAACAAAGCCTCATTTTTTTGGAAGTAGCTTAAGCAATTTGAACTATGTAATCTGTCTGCAACAAGTATGAAATAACCCCGAGTACTCAAAACATGGTATTTCACCTGAAATACTGATAAGGTATGAAGTACATCAACGAGGACAGAAGAACTGTATGCTCTCTAATTTGTTACAGTCAGCAAAGGCTGGAAATATGTGAGAGATAAAAAAATAAAAAGTGTAGATTCAGCAACTGCTAAGAAAGTGAATATGAAAGTAATTCTGGAGGAGGTCATAGGCAAAGAGGAGGTAAACTGCAACACTTGGAGATTATTGAAATGACAGCTGATGTGATGTCAAAACGAAATTTTGTTGTGTCTACTGTATGTTATAGTAGGTCCTGGGTTACTATAATGAATGACTCAGAGGTAAAGTACACCTTCAGATATTAGTATTTCCAGTTCAATACCCACTGCCATGGAGTAACAACAATTAAGCAGCAGCAGCAATCTTTAGTATTCTTGCTTCCTATCTGATATTTACTTCGTGCATTATTCGAACTGGCAAGTTGATAAGATTTTTAGGTCTCGCAGCATAGCATATGGAAGTTTTTTCACTGCGTGAGTCGAGCACTACCATTGTTACAGACAAATGCCTTATCCAAATTATTATAATTCGAAACAAACATATTAACCACCTGACTCATTCTTTACATGCGGTTGGCCTAAGAGTAGGAATTCTATCTTGTACTCATTCATAAAAACCACTGTGATGTCCTTCGAAGCAAAACACTCCAAGCAAGACACACTCGACCAGCAACCAAGGGCTTGTTTGTGCTTACACGGATAAGGAGTTGAGAGAATTAGGGGACTGGTGTGGTGATGCTGTATCAGAGCATTAATATGGACTACAGAACGCACTCAGAAAGTTGTTAAGATGAGATGACATTCTTGGTAAGAACAAGTGTAGAGAAACCTGTTTTGGAAACAAAGAAGCAAAGAAAATTCTAAGAAATAGTTTGGTGGCAACAGCATCCAAAAGTAAAGTGTTGATGTTTTTTATTAAGTAAGTTAAAAGCTTTTATGTATTCAGTGAATAACATGTTGTCCTTAGTGACTTGTATAATCAATCTGGCCAAGTAGAGGAAAGCTGGGAATATTGCAAAAATCCAGTAGTTAAATGAGAGACATCGCAAGAAAAGACGTCAGTCATCGTACATCAGCCACAGTAGTGCCAGTGGATGCTTAGCTATGTCGCGGGGAGCATAAAAAGAACTTTTGTCAATAAGCACTAGTTCGGAATTGTTGCTCATGGTACTTCTTCCTGTACACCAGGAATAATCATCGTACATCATCGCATCCACTGGTAGAGAAAAGAGGTGAATGGTAATGCACATCCTGAATAAACATAACTCCTTCCTTCACTAAGAGATGAGGCTCCGAGATGTGGAACCTCTCCTTCCAGATATGATACTGGCATTCTTGTCTGGCTTTCTTTCCTACTTTCAGTCCTCCAATCGAATGATGGAACGTTTTTTTAAAAGAAAATACGGCTTGTTAAATGTTCCTCTTCCAAACATGAGGGCAAAATTCTTTGTAATCATTATAAGGGTTTAGATTAAACTGGCCTTATACCAACACGGTCCTTGCACAAAAGCCATGTGTGGTATGGGTTAAAGGGAATATGAAGTCTGGTGGGAACATCTGGATTCAGACTAACCAACCAAAGCATTATATTAACATTTGATAAGAATACTAACAATAATATAATAGCGTGTCTTTTACGTTATACAACCTACAATGATATCAACAATAGCAACGTTAGTTTACGATAGTGAGACAGAGACATTTCAAACAATCAAGTAACTAGATGACACATGAAAAATGAGCCGAGGTAATAATCTTTGAGTCATCAAGAAAACACAATGAGAATTAGTGCGTGCTTTGTTTATCTTCCATCCATTTAATGTGGAAAAATAGTATGATTCTTGGAAAAAACCTCACATGAAGCTGAAAAGAGTTAGGGCAAAGAGGATGAGAGACTGATTTCCTTCTGTAGATCAGTTCTTCTCCCTTTCAGTGTAAATAGTGAAAACCGAGTGTGATTCATATGGACAGTCTCAAATGAAATCATAAAAAGTGGAGACTGAATACAATTACTGAGTTTAATTACTAGGGAAACTTTACATGATATCTTAAAAAAGATGGGGGACAGTGAATATCATTGCTTACTTTCCATTCTGTAGGACAGTTTTTCATCCTTTTAATATACTAGTGAGTACCAAGTGTGATTCCTTGGGAAAATCTCAGATGTAATTGTTGAAAAGTGAGGAACATAAGTATCAGTGCTTGATTTCCTTCTTTAGGTCAGCCGCCTGTGTTTTTAATGTAGTAGACAGTATCATTCATAGTGAAAATATCATAAGAAATGTTTAAAAAATAGGGACAATGAGTATCGGTTCTTGATTTCCTTTTGTAGGTCATGCAATAAGCTACCTAGTACAAAAATTTAATATCATGCATTAATCGTTGGCCGGCGAATAGCAAAATAATAAATCTGACTCGGTAACTCACTATGACCTTGACTGACTTGGTATCTTTTTTTCTCTTCCTATTTGTAAATTGTAAATGTTGCTCATTTATTGCACACTGTCCAACCTACCTTATCTTATTCATATAACAATGATATTAATATTACTTACCTTGGCCTGTATCCTTCTTTGCTTGGGATAATATTACATGAAATTAATATGATCTGACTTTTATCTTTGAATTAATTCATATTTAATTTTCCAAGTTCTTTATATCTCTGTGGGATAGCTAGCATAAGCTAATTAATTTATTACAGAGATCCTGGCAAGGTCGCCATTGTTATGTGGGTCATTTGGCTAATAATTTAATAATTAGTTAATTGGAT
>NC_089761.1:53761772-53861772 GCF_040412425.1 Macrobrachium rosenbergii | reverse complement strand
CGACTTTTTTATCAGTAACAACAACAACAACAACAACAACAACAACAATAATAATAATAATAATAATAATAATAATAATAATAATAATAATAATAATAATAATAATAATAATAATAATAATAATAATAACGGCTACATCTCAAAGGTTATCTTTCTGAAGAACACAAGCTTCCATTCAACACCGACATAATATATAAAACAATTGCTCTAAAATGTAATTATTGCAGCATATGTTACATAAAAACTTTTCGGTGGGCATAGATAACAAATAAATATTTCTGTTGACAAGGTAATAAAAGGCAAAAGGGTAACTGGAAGGTTAATAAGGATTCGCAGGAGTAGTCTCACAGAGGGATTTCAGCGAACTGGAGGTGGTAAAATATCCCCACCCCCAATTTCAATCGCTGATTTATTGATTGATTATGAAATTTAGGTCTTGAAGACCAATCGCCGGAACCCATCAGGATTATTCAGAGCCATAATGAAGGTGAAATATATAAATTAATGATATGATTGATAATGAATAGGTGAACGATGACATACTAGTAAAATTCAGTGTTAAAAGTTTTCCCCATACAACTTGATAAAAGCTTTTGAGCGTAGTTTTGTAACTATCATAGTTTCTGTGATCAAGAGAAAACACGCTAAAATTTAGCTTTTAAATCGACCTGTGACTCTGGAAAATGGGCCATGGTAAACAACAACGCTTGGATGACGTATTCACCAACCCCAAATGTACTACTTAGCAAGTTCTTTATTACTGGAGAAAGCTAAAATTGTGACTTTAAATCGTCCTATAACCTTTGAAATTAAGGCAAAGAAAAAATGTAGGAAATATAATACATAAGGTACCTGCTTACCCAGTTTTATCAGAATTGCAGAAAATTAAATACTATTAAAATTTTGGTCTTTAAATTGACCTGTAACCCAGAAAAGTAGTGCAAAATAAACGATATTCGTGGAAAACAATCATAAACCAACAAGGTGCCTACCCCCAGAGCCCTATCAAATCAGAGAAAAATAAAAAGTTTCCTATCCCAGAGCCCTATCAAATCAGAGAAAAACAAAAAGTTTAACATGAAATCGAAAAATAGGTACAGGTATTGAAAAATCATCTGGGTAAAATATGCTACCTACAAAGATGCATTAGAATTAGATACAGATGCAAAGCTAGCCATTGCTTTAAACGGTGTCCTCGAAAGATAGATATGGGCCGAACATACCTAAAACAATGCCTTTCACACATGGCGACTTAAGTCTGAAGACAAGGAACTTCCAACCACCATGGTTTTTGAGATCTGATGAAAAATGCAACAAATTTTAGCCTGCAAGTTGACCAGAAACCTTTCAGTATATCTTAAAATTAAATGTATTTATTTAGAGAAAATAATCACCAAGCTACGAGATACCATCTATTAAGTTCAATCAAAATCAGAGAAAAACAAGGGAAGGAGAACACCAGCAACAACAACAACAATAATAATATCACCAAACCAATACCTTACGACATAGTCGAATAACAGTTAAACAGGAAGCCACAACAGCAGACATAATACTATTAAAAAATTGTGTATATGTATGTGTGTATATATATATACATACATACATATATATATATATATATATATATATATATATATATATATATATATATATATATATATATATATATATATATTGAACTCTTCAACAAGAGCCACAAATTATTTTTTTTTTTAAACCAGGTCCTCTGTTCAATAAATCAATTGCCAGTCCAGACAAAGATTTACCACACACTAGACTTTAGGTAATACGCACTCAAAGAGGGTGACAAAGAAAGATCAAATGCCTAAATTTAACACTTATTTATTTACAAGACAAACTTAATAATTAAAGTGTCCCCAAAAACCTGCTTGAGGAACTAGAAAAAAAAACATGCAAGCATATACAATACCCTCACACATACCTCAATCTCCTACCTAACTATTATACCAAAGAGTAAGAGAGAAATGTCACAGTAGTAGAACGAAATCAACACTCACTCACGTGTACACGATAGGCGGAGACACAGTGAAGAAACTTAACACTAATAACTGACTTTTTCCTTAACACTAATATTTACAAAACAAATGAGATACACCTTAATTCCTACAAATAATAAACGTTCGGCAAATATGCTGAAAATACACTGAAACTGCTTCAGTCCGGGAAACTGTCTATAAAAGCTCCTACGGGAGCTTCCGCTTGATGCTTTGAAGCAATACTCCGACGGGGTAGTCCACTCACAGAGGAGAACAAATATAGGCAAAAGGGGATGCTCACCCTTCTCCGGCCTCAGAAGGCCTCCTGACGATTCCCGGAGGATACAGCAGTGCACTCGTCAATGCAAGGGATGGGCCTTGCTCGCAGGTGGGCAAAAGCAAACCCACAGACAAGCTCGCACAAGAGGGCACAGGGCACACCCTCTCCACCAACAGCGGCCTCACGTTGAAAATAAGCGAGCGTCAAAAGTCCTGGCCTTGGCCAGAAAGCAGTGTTGCAGCCAACAAATGACGACGAGTGCAGTGGGAATATAGGATGCTGAACCTCCCTTCGGGGAACCGAAACTATCAATCCTTGCCTGATGGAAAACTCCCCCACATCAAGTAAGGGCGACGAGAAAAGCAGCGAAAAACCATCGGGCGAAAGAGGCAATTGCTGAAGACGATACTCCGCTCGTTGAAGTATGAAAAAAAAAAACAAGCGAATAAATATAACTATATAACAATAAATACAAAATCCTTCAGAGCAGCGAAAAGAACCAACAAGCAGTTTCTCGTGACTTTTGTAAAGATGAAAATTTAATTTACGTTAAAGAGAAACCAGAGAAAAATTTAATTAGTATTTACAATATATATATATATATATATATATATATATATATATATATATATATATATATATATATATATATATATATATATAAAAATTCTAGTACCGAAATACACACTGAAAAGTAAGAGTACTTTTACCAACGATAACGGCACCAGCGTAAGGGAGTTTCTCGACAACAAAATTTCATTGTGCACGGCATCTTAGTAATTAGCTTATGGCGTAAAATTGACTAAACCCAACGATAATTAAACACAAAAATGGGAACAGGACGGAAGTAAACAATCAAAGAGTGCTTTTCTCTCTCTACTTCCAAGCTAAGGAATTTTCTTCCTGTGTCCATTTTTCCTGACTTGACAATATTCCATCCTTTAAAGAGACAGGTCTATTAATAACTTCCTTCAAGATGAAGCTACAACAGATATGGGCCTAAGATTTCCCCACCCATCAAAATAAAATGATCAACAGACAATAATAATAAGACAGATCCTTCTGCTATACATCCCGAGCAATTACTTCCTTAATGGATAAAAAAAATATCAGAAGTTACATATCAGTGTCTTGACTGGAGATGCAAAATCTGTCATTATGAAACTGTAGAGACCCTGCTCGTTAATACTTCATCACCAGAGAGAGAGAGAGAGAGAGACCTTCAATCTTCAAATAATAATATAATTTACCAACAGTTTATTACGAGGCTATAACAGGAATGACAGCATTCGACTTATAGAGGAAACCTGTTTCTGAAATGCGAGACTCACTCGGGCCTTGGAAAGGTGATAAGGGACAAGGCCTTTCCGAGGCTCATCCTCTCCACAACCAGGCATGGCTTCAGCAAAGACTCTGACGACATTTGTGTCATTATTTCTTCTACAGTTGAATCCTGGCTGTTTACTCATTAATTTCACTTTCAGCTACGCCAATCACAAAAAGCATCGCAACAACAAAGACAACCTCAGATAGTTAAGCAAATGGGTTCATCATGAGTAATTATTGCTGATGAAGATGCTTCAGTAAGTTAACTGTTTCAAAACAAAGACATCACTGAAGCTTATGGCTACAGTTTGTTTTGTAACGGTTATAATTTAGTTAATAACAAATAACAGTATATACCAATTTGCAGCAATGTTTCGGGAAATGTTCTTTCACCCTCTAATTAATTCTCACTGTCGGTTTATATTAAGAAAAAGATCTGGAAACACATAAACACACAGGAGAAGCGAATTCTAGGTCTCTTTAGTTTTCTTCGCGTCAGTAACCATCATGTCTTACACCTAAACCAGACGAAGTCTGAATGAAACCTTATTGAAGTTTTCCTGGCATATCTATTTGTGTTCATTCTATGGATGTCCTTAATCTAGTGCCTGATGTCAAAGTTATAGACAGCGTTCGTGTGGACTTATTGTTTGATAATTTGTAACCGAAGAGTCACAGTGTCTACTGATTTATCTCTACTTTATTTTCATCTGTTTCTCTTTCGTATATAAGCAACGTACTCTGTGTGTACTGGCTTTGTATGTTAATGATCTTTCAGATTGTTCCGCATATATCTGGATAATAATAATAATAATAATAATAAATAATAATAATAATAATAATAATGCTTCCCAGTAAATGACGCAATGGACCTTACGTTCTGTTTTCACTCGATACCCTAGCAATTTGAAAGTTTTACATGTCGAACTGCTCTCTTTCAAAACCGTCGTAATGCTTCAAGAAAGAAGATTTTTCGTCTCTCAAAAATACCCTTTTTCCGTTAACTCAACACTGGTGACACTGGAAAAGATTAAACACGTGCGAGATCCATTAGGAAAGTGTACTGAGTGACTGTTGACAAAATAACTTTTGATATAAATATCCGTGAATTGATTAAAGGGCGACTGTTTGGAATTGGCTTAGTTTTATAACACGACATGAACTTCCAGAACTGAACACATTAGAATTACAAAGATGTCTTAACAATGGCAGTGAAAAGGGAGATCGCAGTGCATAACTAATAAATTAAAAGTCTATAAAGAAAATCTCTCTCCCTCTCAAGTCGTTCCATTTCTTTCAAATGTTTTTTTTTTTTTTATAAAATTAAATCATTACGCTCTTTCAAAAACGCAACAACATCTACAAATTTTAGGGACTTTGCCTGGTTGATTGTTATTCATGAACACTAGATATCAGGGTTACCATCTTCCACATCAACTTCCTTCTCTCGAATCTGCCAAACACGTTCCTGAATATTAAGTTCTGTTCTTTCCTACGTTTTCATGGCATTATTGAATCTTTATTTAGTTCTGTTCTTTCCTACTTTTTCATGGCATTATTGAATCTTTATTTAGTTCTGTTCTTTCCTACTTTTTCATGGCATTACTGAATCTTTATTAAGTGCTGAGTAATTGTAAAAACAAAACAAATGGAATGACAAGTTGAAAATAACTTATAAACCAGTATATTGACAAATAGTTGTTAGTTCATTTCTCGCACAATTAAACAACGAACACCAACTATAGCTTCGGGGATATTTCAGACAGTAAGATCACCACAAGCACAACTATATCAGTAACAATAACCCTACAACAATGAAAGCATCTGAGAAAGTTTAAAATTTAAATCGAGAATTCATTGCCAAAAGGTGGCAAATTGATTCAAGATATGTGATAACAGCGCCAGTGGCCAATGTCTTCAACTGGCGTCAAGCTTGTAATTCAGCTAAAGAGTCTAATCACTTGAAAGCCACAAATATCTAGACTAATTCAGAGCTATTAATGTACTGTACTGTTAGTCTCATGGCTCAGTATTAGTCTAGTCTGAATCTATGAAGGTTTAAGCTTGTTACTGTTAATGCAAGTCATATGACCCAAGTCTAACACAAGTACCACCCAAAACGGCCACTAGACGACCCCTCAAATGACAACCATTTGACCTACCTACATTTCTCCCAACCCGGTAAACTATCTAACATTTTCGGTATTTTGATAATTTGGAGAAATCTGAGGTACTCCATAAACTTGAAGCGGGTTTATAAATATTGTGGATAAGAGACCGAACAAAACCAAACTGGTCATCACAGTCTGCTCCTATTGAGATTTTCCGTAATCTCTCAAGAAGACTGCCGAAAAATGTGCTCCAAGTTGTCTCAAAATCTTGATATGATAATCGAGGGCTGACAACGCACACGATATCACCTAAATGCAGCGAGAAAGTATTGGCATTCCGGTTTTCAGCTACAAGTTTTTTTTTTTTTTTTTTTTTTTTTAAAAGGCTGCTAGCCCCATTCCCTTTTTCTTTAAGCTTGCTCGCGACCACCAGCGTCATTTGACTACCAGGTACCTAAAACATTCCTCTGGTCAACAGGGACACAAATTCCTTTAACACGGCGTGCCCATCCGACAGCCTTGGCCAGGACTTGAACCTCAGATCTCTCCTGTGATAGACCTGAAACACTGATCACCAACATAAATATATATATATATATATATATATATATATATATATATATATATATATATATATATATATATATATATATATGTATATATATAATATATATATATATATCTAATTTTTAAAAAATTTAACCTATTTACTAAAACTGTTTTTATTTCTACAAAATTCCTGAAAAAACTAGTATAGGGAGAGAAGGGTTGGTGGTTCTATGTAAAAACCATTTCAGGTGATTCTGTTTACGAACTTAGTTAACACTGTATTTTCATGAAGTACTGTGAGGCAAATATTTCTATAATGGTCTTTTCAGAACTTCATGCAAATGGATGAGGATATCTCTTGGTCTATACAACTCTGTTACATGTGTAAATACAAGCAAGAGAAATTATCCATCGCGCATCACGAGTGACCTTGAGTTCCCCCTAAACTTCCTACTATCCTAGACTCATCCACAACGTACCCACAACACTCATGCTGTCGGTCTTCATCCTCGGCCACCAAGAAACTGTGCATCATTTGCTTGATAAGTCTTTACTTTTAAACCCCTTACTTGTTTCTCTTTACTTAACATGAATTCACAAATGTGCTGCTCATCGCAAAAATATGACCCAAAAGTAATGCGTTTTATAGTACCATATGTGTGAGGCTGTAAAGTTATTCTATAATCAAAAATAAGACTACCGTAAAACAAACAGAGCATCATACAAGGAATGTGCGCTGTGATCTGGACGCACACTTGGCAACAGACTAGAGAGAGAGAGAGAGAGAGAGAGAGAGAGAGAGAGAGAGAGAGAGAGAGAGAGAGAGTCAATGTTCCAGCTAAGCTTGTCTCCTTATCTCACAAGTAACATGCCCACCACTTGCTTTCCACTTACATTATTGATTCATAAATATTATCTAGACATGGATGAAGGTAGAATTGCTTGATTTATTAAGAATAAGAAAGGAGGACATGTTAGGTCAGAAGAAAAATAACCAAAGAATCTCTAGACGCCAGTTGAACCCTGCTTTGGCCCCTAAGTCTGAAGATGGGATACGCTTCTCTCTCTCTCTCTCTCTCTCTCTCTCTCTCTCTCTCTCTCTCTCTCTCTCTCTCTCTCCTGGAATGTTGCATCCTTCAATCTTCTTGCGGCTTCCTTGAGGGCAGAAGAAATGGACACTGCATAATTTGTCATTTTAAACTTCACCAGGAAGCTTTGTGGCCATGCTTCTTCCTCTATTAAATTCGAGTGCTACTTAATCAGTTCATTTTTCTTCAAGTTTGCTTGGTCTTAGTAAGTTTAGCTTTGTGTACAATGGTCATCATCTATAGTTAATTACTGTGCCTAAAACTATCTTGAGTGATTATAAAAAAAAGTCACTAACGCACCTACAATTGAATTATTATTATTATTATTATTATTGAAATAGTTTAACCAGACCACTGAGCTGATTAACAGCTCTCATAGGGCTGGCCCGAAGGATTAAAATGAAATGGTGTACCAGTTCTAGGCCACAGGCCAAGCACTGGGATTAAATGACGAACGAAAATGAAATTTTAAAAATAAATATGCAAAAAGGCTTATGCTTCCACACTGGAACACACGCAAACATTAAATGCATTTACTCACTTTCCCTTCTGACAAAAAAAAAAAAAAACTACGTAATGATAAAATTAGATTAAGTTAATACTTTTAAAATTGCAATTTAATTATTAATAAATCATTAAATCAGCAGAAAGTAAAAAAACAGAACTGAAGCCATATAAACGTAAAAAAATACCGATAAATAAGAAAAACAGAGGTAAGCAAATAAGCAAAAAAATACACCTACATATACAGCAGTTACAAACTAATTTTTAGAAAACTAAGGCAAAGGTTTATAACGCCTTAGAGCAAACACTAACTGTACAGTCACAAGCGCTATTTGCCAAGCAGGAAATCGTCCAGTGAAGGTCTGAGTAAAATTTAACTTTGGTCCAAGAAAGGTGAAAATTCCAGTATCTCTGTCAAGAGGACAAAAATGCCGAGTGGCTGCTGACATTAAGACAGAGGAACAATATTCCAATTGTGGAAGAGCAAAATATTCTGAAGTAAGTCGTGTTGTTAATATCTTCTGTATGCAGGGCAACAATAATTTACTTTTAGACACTTTGATATGTTTTATGCTATGTAATCACCTTCCATAGGTTATTTAAGTGCCATTATCAGGAATTTTTAAAAGACACTCAAGCGCGCCGTGCAAGCTCACGTAGACAAATACACACATCAACAAATATAGATATATACATATATACAGACATACACACATATATATATAAATAATACAGACATATATATGTATATATATATATATAATAAATATATATATATATATATATATATATATATATATATATATATATATATATATATATATATATATATATATATATATATATATATATATATATATATATTTTACCAGCCTCACTATAGCAGCAAGAGTGCAGGAAAAAATCTCAGGCCCGTTGACTGCAAAAACAAAAACTGTTGTGCCTCTGTCGCACTAAGCAGTGAATTTTATACCTAGTAGCTAGTGGACTGTGTGGGTCTAGTTAGTCACGACAGAGAAGGACATGGGGGCTACAAATCTCACTCTAAATGACTTGCCGAGAACCGGAAGGTTGACACCTCCTGGAGACCACCTCCCTCAAAGAAAAAGAAAGAAAGAAGAAGAAGAAAAAAAAAAAAAAAAAAAAAAAAAATATATATATATATATATATATATATATATATATATATATATATATACATGTGTGTGTATGTGTACCCAAACCGTACAAAACAGCAGTAGTTTACGAGAGGGTTGAGACGGTAGAGTAACCGTCCCAAAACTCGGATCTAGCTACTGTCATTCTGTAAACTTAGACTGGGGCCAATTTTGAAAGAGGCTGGTACGGGGACGGACTATGGCAAGGCTAAATGTGAAGTTTATTAAACGTTGACTATCGTTGATACACAGAAAGAATATGCATGCAAACTTGCTCATATTTACTCCCCTGATTCATCATAATATGATTTTAACAATTTTTACTCTTAACTGTCACGTTTTACATTGACCTTATTTTCACACTTATCTCAAAACTTTAGATATTGGGAACAGCAAACAGTAGGATATGGAGCCCTTTTATTATAGGACATCGAGTTGGATTATTTCTTAAATACACGAAAACCTCTCCTTATTTTAGTCATGTCTGTCGAAATATGCATCTGAGGTCTGATTAATTATTAATATAAAAAAATTCACTGCTCTGCCTTTCCCAGTCATCAAGTACTATGTTATTATCATTCCGTTATTAAAAACAATCAGGAATGCTGAAGATATCTTTTGCAACTGAGAAGATGCAAATGAAAAGGCCACTAGCTTAGACTAAAAGTCTACCTCAGCGTAACGCCTTGAAGGACAGCTCATTCTGTTTACCAGCCTCGGTGATTATTCGCCTCCATCTCTCTGTTTACAAGGACTATAGTTTAGTATTTCATTTAGGAAGGTATCTTGCAACTATATTGTGTTACAACAATGATTTTTTTTCTTTTTTTTTGTAGCTGTTACTATTTTTTTTCCAGGACCTGAGTCTCAGATCAGTGAAAGATTTATAAACAAATAATATCATTAATGATAACAAAGTTGATAAGAACTTCTATATCGAATATGATCACACTTCTACTGCAGAATGTAATGATGTTGATACTTATGATTAATGTAAGTGATAAGAGAGATAGTCGTGTCGACTTTTTAATATGATGTATATCTCCGTAGTCATATTTACTACAAGATAACTCCTTTGACTGACATTGTATTATTTGTAGAGATAGCCCTTGTCACTAATAAACTAAGTTATTTTTAGTGTTCAACAGTTCTTTAATTTTTTACAAACTACAGAAAGTATTATTCATCTGCTTTCTGAAAGTTTTGTTTTTATATTTTTTCGTGTCATGAAGAACTCTCCCTCTCTTGAAATTTACGTACATCAAAGATGAGAGAGAGAGAGAGAGAGAGAGAGAGAGAGAGAGAGAGAGAGAGAGAGAGAGAGAGAGAGAGAGAGAGAGAGAGTTCTGCATGTGAAATACAAAAAAATATATAAATCGAACTAATAAATTATCAGAGAATCGAATGAAATGCACCAACAAAGGTATCTTCGATAAACAAAAGTACGTTCAAAAACAAAAAAATCAGGAAGAGAGATGAGAGGCTTTCAAATACCTTTTTAATTGCTCTTACTCAAGAGGACTAAAAAGTGTGCAAAATAGCACCTTGTCATACAATGATATTGCTACAATTTAAGGTCTTTAACCCTAACTGACTGGTTGAAACAAAGAGACCACAAAATGCGTTGCATTCACCGTTAGAAGTGAGAAAAAACACAAAGACAAATGGGGGGGGAAAAAGGCAGCCTTCAAGAAACAAAGACAAGGTCTTCAAGGTAACTGTTTCTCCTGAACAACAGTCCACAGAGATAGTTCCTACTTCCGGGTCATCTCAGCCTTTCGTTAACATAATTTTACCAGGGCGCCTGTTCCTGATCATCTATTCTTTGCGTAGCTCCCAGGCAAGGCCTTATCTGTCAGTAGTCTGGGAGACCGGCACGTGTGGCTGCAAGAATGGAAGAATAAAACTGTAAGGAAGAAGGCGTGTACTCGACAACCTGTGATTACTAAAAACTTCCATAACTCGAGTGGCCGCGAGAGGGAGTTATGTTTCGATTGTGTTGTCTTCCCATGTCAGAAAAATGTAACCATGCTGCTCATAACTGGACAATGCACTAGAGATACAAATAACCAAACAGCACCATTCCTTAAGAAATTTGGAGAACAGTTTTATGAAGACAAGAACAAAGCAAAAGTTTTTTAAAAGTTTTGAATAACATACAACGCCATCGTCCGAGTAAAGTATAAAAAATTACTGGAAAATAAGAAGTAGGATTATGCAAAAGTTCTTACACACATACACACACACTCCAAACGCACGCATATAAACACGCACATGCCTGCGCGCGCCAGCTGTAAGACAAAAAAAAAAAAAAAAAAAAAAAACTTAAAATCTTGTACATACATACATATCCTCATTAAAAATTTATGCACGTCAGTTATGCATCCGATAAATATTTCTTCTTTTTTGATAACCTTAAACCTGGAAACTATCTTAATGCTGATCCTAAGACAAGATGAATGTTTATGCCGCCAACAAGAGATATCAACCAAGAAAACTGATTTTTTAACAAATTCTTGATGCATTTCTTTAATGAAAATAAAACAAGTGGGTGAAAAAAAACTAAAAAATAAATTGTTACTCTCCAGAATTCACTGTGATACGTATGTTAAATACAATAAATTTTGTTGGTGTAAAATTATTCTAATAATAAGAAAATATTCATATTCTGATAGAAACTATATCTAGTTTCTTGCATAACTTCTCACATCTTGGTTGGTTATAGCTCCTAATGCAAAGATAAGCGCGATGACAACTATAAAAAATGCCCTTGTTCAGCCAACACTTGAAGGAGAAAAGAAAAATAGAAAAAGAAAAAAAAAGAGGGAGAGCAGGAACGTGGGGGCTCACTCCTACAGTTTCTTCAAACGGGAGACCTAATGAAGTTAATTCACTGAAATGCACAAGCTTATCTTAAAAAACCTTAACCCTTTAAAAAAATAAATGAAAACGTGAGTTATTCAATTAACAAACTCATTATTTAATTTAGATATTTTTCTACTGTCCTCAAGAAGGAAGGAAAGGCGATAATCGAATTCCATTTTGAAAAGTTCAAACGGTCATTGTTTTGTGAATGAAATTAAAACACTTTCATTGCAAAAAGGAGACACATTAAGAAATTAGCAAACAACAGCGTGAACGTGCTTTACCATACATTGATAAAACGCAGTTGGAATGAGTTTGCGGATACACTCCACATTCTTTCTGCCAAGCTATACGCAACGTGATACAAAACTAATTACGACTTTTCTTAGAAAACAATCACAACGCGGTATTTCCACAGTGCAAGAAGCCTTCCAAGTAAGTCATGAATATTAAATGGCAAATATACGGTATTTGCTGATTACTAATAAGAAGCTTTTCCCGGAAAACATTTTTCTCAGAACTGAGACACCATCATACACAAATTACAATAATATCAAACTGCACAACACACTCTCTATGAGACCCACATCACTGTTAAGCAGTATCTGGTATTGGTTGACCTTGTTATATAAACATCACCCTTCTCCTATTACCTCACAACGGAGCTTTAATACGCTGTGTTTCTAAGTATTCCTAAAATATCTTATTATTGACGTCAATAAAAGAAGAAATATTTCTTAGAACCAACAGCTACATTGGCCCAGTAGCAACAGAAGGCTCTTAAGCTTACTCTCTCTCTCTTTTCCTATTATTTGGCTCTATGAGAAATATTATAAACATAACAACTGAGGATAATGAAAATACTTCGGTTACTGACTTGTTTAAGCATAAACATACAGTATAACATGTTTATGATCACACAAACACACACACATATATGTGTGTGTGTGTGTGTGCGCGCGCGTGTGTATTTTTGTGATGTGTGCGTGTGTCGGTGTATGCATAAGTATACACACACAAATACATAAAGCCAAGCATGATGCAGGATCTCTGAAAGTTTTGTATAAGAATAACGGCGCTTATGGAAGCAATAGTGTGCTCTTCTAAATGGACGAGAAGTGAAGATGTTGCATATAAATAAAAAAAAGGAGGGCGGCTTTGAAATGAATTATTCATTCATCACATATTGAGACAGAAAGCTTGAAAAGTTGAGAAATGTAATATGAAAAAAGATGGGTTAAAAAGGCTAGCACAGGAGAAAAGATAGTTCACACTGTTCTGATTTGGTTTGTTCACGTGGAGAGAATGAAGAACAAACGGCTAGTGAAAATTGTATATAATTCTGAATTTTCAAGAGGAAAGATAACAGTAGAGCAAGTGTTGGAAATAAAGTGCAAATGATGATACAATCTATAGATTTGGCATGAGCACTCTTATTGTCCCCATAAATCAAAACAGCCTCCGGCGACCTCAATATATGGCTGTTTCCAAGATGGCTGACACTTTTCCAAAATGGTGGCAAATTTGCTCTACATATTACATATTTCCATTCCATAAGCCTGCAAAATGTGCATAATGTCCACAAAATGATTGTGAATTTATATTTTAGTATTCTTACTGTTCTTAAGAGATCAACTGAATCCACCTTTAAAATGTGGCCACCAATTATAGCAAGTGCAGAAGCAAAGAGCTGTGCAGCTCAGTTCAGAGATGCAGCACTTGCACCTGCCACGGCATGCCTTCTTACATCCACACTTATTCAGCCCTTGGCAAGATTCTGCTACTGCTGGCAAATCTGTCCAATATGGAAGCCTGGCATCATCAATATGTTGCCATCCCCCAGTGTCTTGGACTGGGCATTGCTGGACGGCATACAAAAGACTGGCTCTAAATGTCCCTGCTTGAAAGGCATCCCTTGCAATGCTCTCTAAGAGCAGCCCTTCCAGGGGGAGTATAATCAATGCTCTTTGCTTCCTTGAAAAGTGATTAAGCCTAGCTTCAATTACATCTATATATAAACTGCCTCTGTCATATATTAGCACCACAATGGTTTGCAAGCCCTCATCTTCTTAGTTTGGTGAAGGTGGGTGTGACATGCTGAAAACAGTCCATGTTTTCCATGCAGACTTCATCCCCTTACCATGAAGGGCAGAGACTGTGTCACACCCAATAAAGGCTTGAAAAAAAGGAAGAGCTGAGACTTTTGGTTCCATGAGTGCTGCAATTTCATGTATAGTTATCCACCTCACGTCGTTTCCTCTTCGAGATTTAATCCAAAGTTTGTCCAAACCAATTTTTTCCATGCTAGATACTGCTATGATGACAACACAAGTGTTTGAACTGCATTTAACCGCACTTGAGAAGTCTTCATGCCCTGCAGCATATGTAGCATGCAAAAGGGCTCTAACATCTGCTTCTTTGTGAGTGCAGCCATGTATGTTAAGTATACCTTAGTTTAACCAGCCCACTGAGCTGATTAACAACTCTCCTAGGGCTGGCCCGAAGGATTAGACTTATTTTACGTGGCTAAGAACCAACTGGTTACCTAGCAACGGGACCTACAGCTTATTGTGGAATCCGAACCACATTATACCGAGAAATGAATTTCTATCACTAGAAATAAATTCCTCTAATCCTTCACTGGCCGGTCGGAGAATCGAACGCAAAAATAGGAGTGCTAGGCGAGTACGATATCGACCCATCCAGTGAAGAACCACAGCCATGTATGTCAGCAACAAAGTGCAGCAATCCCTTTGGTGACAATAATGCATGTTCTGTTCTGGTCATTCCTGAGGAGGCTGGCCCAATAGCCAGGAGTTCATGCAATGCTGATCACTGCAGCAAACTGTGCCATATACATCAAATGCAATGTTTGCTTGTTTGTATTTCTGTACGTGCTTCTGTACCTTGGGCAGGAATTCATCTTCTGCATAAGACTCAAATGTAGGCCCTTTGGTTGGTCTCGGAGCATTTATGGTTTGCCATGACTCTTTGCACTTGGACTCTGTAGTATGCATCTTGTGACTGAAGAGTTAAATTTTGTTCTTGTGTACTGGCTCACAGAATCTGCTTGGTGTCTTGAATCTCTCAATATAGTCTATGAATTATACCTTTCCAAGGCTTTTTATAATTCTCAAGGATTCACTAACTTTGCTGTCCATAATTTCATGACTGTCTAGCACAATCAGATCCAATGAATCTTCCTCAAAAGGGTTGCCCCATTTCTTTGATTACTTTATTTTTAGATTCTCAACCATTTCAAGATACCTTCTCCACACACACTTTCAGTTTCATCATTATGCTTTCCCTCAGATTTTTTATCAGCATCACATCTAGTCTCAAACTTTTTACTCAGGCAGCTTACTTAAGGACTGGCCATTGTCAACCTTCTGAGAGCATTTGTATCATCAAATAGGCCAATGGCTCAACCACTCCTTTCACATGAACATTATTCTGCTCATGTGCTTGGTCTATAACCATTAAGGGAAAATGCTGAGTGGTTTTATGAAGAATGAAATTTCCATTTGTAAACTCAAAAAATGTGTTTTTTGGAGAGTTTCCATGTCTCTCAAATGAACTGAAAGCCACCTGGCAAAATATACATGTTCAAGGGCAGCACATCTTTGTACAAGTTGAAATTTGTTCTCCCGGTATGACCTGGTGAAAATGAAAACTAAAAGTTCTAGCTGAAACAAAAGATTCCAAAAGTAGAACTGTGGGGACTGATTCTTGTTTTCTGATCCAGCTTTCAAACCTTAGCTCATATTTTCTTCTGCTTTCTGGATATATCCCATATACGGTGTTTTGCGCAGCTGATATAAACTGCAGGTTGTCACCTGATGGGCTACACATGTGAATCAGAGAGAAATGAATCTGCTATTCCAGGAGCAGCTATATCTGCTTATGCAGGAGCACCAGTCCAACCATTGTCTTTCAAGAGACCACCAAGATTTTTGAATGCTGCCATTCCTAAATGCAGCCCTCCAAACTTGATACTCACCATACTCCAAAGGTCATTCTTATTCGACTGACTTGGAACTGCAAATAGAGGCTGATCAGCTGCTAGAACTGGGGTTTGTCCAGGATTAAGAAACTGTGTAGTTGCTCTTGCAATATCCATGGCATGTTTGATCACTGTAACTGAATGAACTGACTCTTGAATAAGAGGCAACATTAACGACAAGCTTAATTCATACTCAAAAGAAGTGTGTTTAGATAGCACAACTTGTTGGTGTCTTACACTTCCACTGGATGAAAGGAGGGGCTGTTCATGGTTAAAGTGACAGGTACTTTTTAGCTTTCTGTCAAAGAAAACTATTGAGATGGCTTTGTCAGTCAGTCCGCACTTTTTCTGTCCGCCCTCAGATCTTAAAAAATACTGTGGCTAGAGGGCTGCAAATTGGTACGTTGATCATCCACCCTCCAATCATCAAACATATCAAATTGCTGCCCTCTAGCCTCAGTAGATTTTATTTTATTTAAGGTTAAAGTAGCCATGATCGTGCGTCTGGCAACGCTATTGGACAGGCCACCACCGGGCCGTGGCTGAATGTTTCATGGGCAGCGGCTCATACAGCATTATACGCTGTACAGGAAACTCGATTGCGCCGAAGAAACTTCGGCGCATTTTTACTTACTTTTTTACTGTGTTCAACCCTGGATGATTTAAGCCAAGTTTCTGACATCACCCTTATCATTCCTTGGATGCTGAAACATCCAAAAGACTTGCTGAAAACTTGAAATATAATACACTCTGGGGAAAAAAATATATATATATATATACATATATGTATATATATATATATATATATATATATATATATATATATATATATATATATATATATATATATATATATATATATATATATACATATACATATACAAAAAGTAAGGAACAGGAGGTGGTCGCTGATTACCTAACTCGTTTAAAACTACACTCTGTCTCTGTCGTTGATTATTTTGTTTACTTATGCTAATTTCGATGCAGTAGTTAAACATTTCTCCTGATTTTGATCGTTGCATACTAGGAAAAAGAATATCTCTGGGTTTATTTATATGCCAACGTCTGAAAAAAAAAACACTACAAAACAATCTCTCACTCCAGTACATTCTCGCGAATCTCTTTTTCTTATTTAATAGTATCGGACAGGACTTATTTAACATGAATAATCGCATTTAATGTCAGGCCGGCCGTTTACATTTCCGCTTCAGTTTCACCTTTTTTCTTCCATTTTGTGATTTTAGTTTCGTGGTGCTCTCTCTCTCTCTCTCTCTGATTTTGGATACCTGGCATGAGTGAAGCTTGCTGTGTCGAACGGAAAAAATGGGAATAGTCTTTACTCCACAGAATTTGTTTGATGATGAATCCATTCTACTATTCTTCTTCTTGTGTATGTATCTGCACTGTATATATATATATATATATATATATATATATATATATATATATATATATATATATATATATATATATATATATATATATATATATATATATATGTCAAACAATTCTCTGGAGTAAAGACTTCCTTCTTTCAGTGCAAGATGATATTAATACCGGAACGTGCATGTATGAACATTTATATAGACGTATTAGTGATGAAATCTTGAGTCTCGTGTTAACAACCTCCTTTCGGCACAGTAAGCTTCACACATGCCAAGTATCCAAAATCAGAGAGAGAGAGAGAGAGAGAGAGAGAGAGAGAGAGAGAGAGAGAGAGAGAGAGAGAGAGCACCACGAAACTAAAGTCACAAAATGGAAGAAGAAAGGTGAAACTGACGCAGAAATGAAAACGGCCGGCCTGACATTAAATGCCATTATTCATGTACAATAAGCTCTATCCGATGCTATCAAATAAGAAAAAAGGTTCACGAGAATGTACTGGAGTGAAAGACTGTTTTGTAGTTTTTTTTTTAACGTTGGTATATAAATAAACCCAGATATTTCCTTTTTCCTAGTATGAAACGGTCAAAATAGGAGGGAGAAATGTTTAACTACTGCATCGAAATTAGCATACGTAAATAAAATAATCAACGATAGAAAAAAAATGTGTAGTTTTAAACGAGTTAGATAATCAGCGACCACCTCCTGTTCCTTACTTTTTTTTTTGTAAAGGTTGATGGGATCGACAAGATAAAATACAGTGAGACAGACCGAGATAGAGAAAAATTTTGATAATTCTGGATATTCCTAAGAAAACCGTGCGCTGCTAAATACGAGTAAAGCTATCTTAGGGTGACAGAAGCTAGACTGCTTTAGACGTGTAAAGATAACGTGAAAAGAAGAATATTTTTGTATCGACTGCTAAAGATAATATGGCATAGTGTATTACATAAGTACTTTTTTTTTTTGGCCCATCCCAGGATGGTCAAGGGCAGCTGCAAGGCGTGCGTGTTGAGGAGAGCTTATTATGACATACTATCCTCCACGAACAACTGAGGGATTTGGTTGACACATTCTCCATAAATCTGAAATATTTGTCAAATTCATCGCATCTTGAAGTAGGCCTATTTTTTGTTTGTCACTCATTTTTCGTATTTTTATTATATATTATCTGTGATATGGTTTTCAATAAGTTAATGGCCTTCTGTCTTATACTAAAATGGTTCCGCATTAATAACTATAATAATGAAACAATAATAACAGCATCCTGACTTTGTTATTCACTCGGCCGTACTTCCTGAAGGTTGAATGACCACTTGCCTATTGCAGACGCCGGTCGCTCCCAATAATCCAGGGTTTGGGAAGAAACAAGTCACGTTGCACTCCATGTGCGTCTCGTTTGTTCGTTTGTTCGTGTCAGCGTCCCATACAAAGTTCCGAGGCCCACATGACAAAGGAAGGAGAGAGAGAGAGAGAGAGAGAGAGAGAGAGAGAGAGAGAGAGAGAGAGAGAGAGAGAGAGTTATATAATACTTGCTCCGTGATGGAAATTTACGGAGTTTGCTGAAGACCTGTTTACGTTCGGCTTCTCTGTTTGTTTGTTTCTTAGGAGCAGAGTGACTGAGGTGTTTATTCTCAACGTTTAACTTGGGATTTTCAAGAGTAAATGACCGATAAATGAATGACATATCAAACTGCAATTAACACCGTCTTTTTTTTGACGACTATTTTTTAACCATCCCCCTTCCCAATCTCTCTCGAATTTATCACTGATATGAAATAAATAACAATTATAGTGAATACATATGCATTTACGTGTTAACTAGTCGCGAGTCCTGCCTTTTACCCTAGTTAGTAGCATAAGTTAATCTGAAATCGATTTTCCTTTTCTTGAAGCCACAAGTGCGCTTTGCATGTAAACTTCACGTAACGGCATTAGTACCACTAATATCCCACATATTTCATTATAACAATGTAAATTTTTCCTTACAGATTAAGTTCTCAAAAAGTAAATTAATCTTTTATCATAAAATATTATAACGAGCCTTTGAAATTACTGAATGAATTTGCATTTACACACAAATTTTAACTGGCGTTTTCAACAAGTCCAGTCGAAATCTTTTCCTAACAGCCTCCAGAATGTTTTTCTTACTCCCATCAGCAACCCAAGAACCCGTCAGTCATCATCAGCACTGCCCTCAGGAACATTTCTGACACTGCCTCTTTTTCTCTCCTATTCTATGACCTTCTCTTCCCTGTTCCTTATGCAACACTTCGCTGGATTCAGCTGTAATTTAGTTACTTCTCTACTTTTTGGTCTCTTCACCCTTTATTCATCACTCAGTTATTCCTTTTAAAATGAATTGTTTTGCCAATCCCAGTTACTTTAATTCTCTTTCTTTATTTACGCGCTCTTGCCTCTGTATTCCTCCTGTAGCTTCATCTGTAACGTTGTCTCTCCATTGCACAATTTCTCCGTCCTACAACTTCTAGTCTCCCTCCATCATCTTTCTTTTTTAATATTAAATTTACAAATCTCTGATCAATGCAGAACAACACCGCTTTGATCACCCTCAATTTTAAACAAAACAACTCGAAGCTGAAATTTTCAACGTTTTTGTTTCTTCAAAAAGAACTCGCTTACTACCACGCCATACATAATCAGGTTCAAAATCATTAAACAGTTCTTTATGAACAAACGATTCCAGAGCAAAGCCAGCAACAATGAATAATCTCATGACATTTATTTTCATGCCTCATCTTCTCTATTATTATTTCTGGTGGTTTTTTATGTAATGGAAACATAGGGACTTACGTACCGTCGTAGAGCTCGGACCAAGGGACGCTGATTCTGCTTACTGATATAGGGGCCAGTGACGACAAAGAGGCTAGGTCGGGCTGGAAGATTGCAGGACTAAACGGCGAGTTTATTATCCGTACAATATCACGGTTACACACAGAAATAATGAATCGATACACATTGCGTTTTTTACAGAGACTGCTGATAATTCGTGTGGAATAACCAAAAAATAAGGTGCATTTAGCACATAAGATTCTACAGACTAGAATGCACATGTTATGAATAAAAAGTCAAAGAGAGGAATTTCACTGTAGAAGAAATTCAAGAGAAAATTACAATAAAATATGATTTTTTCAATAGCTTTTTAATAGAAAATAACTAAATAAACGGTGTGTACAAATAACCGAAAGGAAAGTCTGTTCGGGAGTACCCTCAAGGCAAGGAGATCAACCCCTTCTGGGCGGAAGGCCAGGAAACACAAGGGACGGAACAGTTCAGCAGTATCAATATTGAAACCCGGCAAGAGAGGATAAGACTTATCAGGTGGGCATAATACAAAACACCCCCACACTGAAATAACAACATGAGATTGGCGGCGATGCAGTTTCCCAAACACACGGTCTAGAACAAGGATGGTCAACCTGTGGCACATGCGCCAAAAGTAGCTCGCTGGATGATTACAGGTGACGCACTCAACCCCAGGGATAATAAAAGTAAAACCATGCATGCTCATGCCCAAAAGTTGCTCCCCACCCCACCCCCCAAAAAAAAAAGGAAGGCGGCAACCTCTGGCGTAGAGTAAAAAAACCACAAGCTAATGCCCCCACCTAAAAAAAAAAAAAAAAAAGTGGGAAGGCAGAAGCCTCCGGTGTAGAGTAAAAACCTGCCAAGTTAATGCCCCACCCGAAAAAAAAAAATCAAAAAGAGTGAGGCGACAACCACTGGTGTGGAGTAAAAACCGGCAAGCTAATGCCCCCCACCAAAAAAAATTTTTTTTTTAAACTGGGGAGACAGCAACCTCTGGTTTGGAGTAAAGACTCAAAAGTTAATGCCTTCAACCAAGAAATCTTTAAAAAAAACGATGGAAGGGGGTGCGACCTGTAGCGTGGAGTAAAAACCCATAAGTTAATGCCCCGCGGCCCCGAAAAAAAAAAAGTGGGAAGGCGGCAACTCTGGCGTGGAGTAAAAAATCCGCAAGTTGATGCCCCCGCCCAAAAAAAACTGTACAGGCCATCCCCCACAAACCAAAAAGGGGAGGAGATCCCCCAGGAAAAATAAGGTGGGGAGGTGGTCCCCAAGGAAAAAAAAGGTGGGGAGGCAATCCCCAGGGGAAAAAAACTGGGGAGGCCATCCCCCACAAACCAAAAAAGGGGAGGAGATCCCTCAGGAAAAACAAGGTGGGGAGGCGATCGCCCAGGAGAAAAAAGGTGGGGAGGCGATCCCCAGGGAAAAAAACTGGGGAGGCCATTCCCCACAAATAAAGCTGGGGAGCAATCCCACAAAAACCAAAGTGGGCAAGCGACCCCCCAGAAAAAAAGCTGGGGATGCGATCCCCCACAAAAAAATAAGCTGGGTAGGCGATCCCCCACAAACCAAAGTGGGGAGGCGATCCCCCCAGGAAAATAACTTAAAAGGCAAGCCTCCAGAAAATAAAGCTAGGGGAATGGAAACAACTGGTGTGGCGTAAAAAAAGTTATGCCTACGGACCACCCCCATAAAAAAAAAATCCCACAAAAATAAAAATAAATAAAAAATCTCCAGAAAAAAAATTAAAGAATTCCCCGAAAATATAAAAAATCACAAATTAAAAATAAAAACAAATATATAATCAAAACTTGCCAGAAATAAAATATAAAAAATCCCCAAAAAGGGGAAAAAAATTATAAGCCGTAAAATATAAAATATAAAAAAGTGGGTAGGAGGCAACTCTGGCGTGGAGTAAAAACCCGCAAGTTAACGCCCCACCCTAAAAACCTAAAAAAAAAGTGGGAAGGCAACAACCACAGGCGTGGAGTAAAAACCCTCAAGTTAATGCCTCTAACCAAAAAAAAAAAAAAAAAAATTCAATCAATAAAAATCCCACAAAAATTAAAATATTAAAAGCTGGGAAGGTGATCCCAACAAACCAAAGATATTCTTATATCTATCTATCTATCTATATATATATATATATATATATATATATATATATATATATATATATATATATATACACACACACACACACACACACACACACACACACATATATATATATATATATATATATATATATATATATATATATATATATATATATATATACATACTAACAGGACCTCATTAAAACTGGATGGTATCTAGCGGAGATATTTATTCAAGAAAAATTACAAGCTTTCTAGGACTAACAGTAATGACTGTCAAGTATCCGTGAAATGACCGGACACATAGTCCAGCTGTATTTATATGTGTGTGGGGGAGTGGATTAAGGCCCTTTCCGTGTGCTGGCTTCTTTGTCCTCTAACTACCTTCCTTCATCCAGTTTCAATGAGGTCCTGTTAGTAATTGTATTAATGCACAGAACAATTGTGTAAGTGATAAAGTTATATATATATATATATATATATATATATATATATATATATATATATATATATATATATATATATATATATATATTATAGTAGTTTCCCGTACTAAGTGGTGAACTCAGATGAAGACAAACAAGTCACTGGAACGGTCATCCTGTAACTGCTGAATTAGGGATGAAATCCCCATGCTACTAGAACCTCAGTCACATCATCAGACGTACTTCATTGCTTATGCAAAAAAACGCTCGACTCACCACCACAGTATTTGAATGAACTTTCGCAATTCATGACTTTTCTCTTTGCCTAAGCTTGCTAAAGCTTGCTAAAGGAAAGAATCATAAATACTTTCGCGTTCGGGTCGGTGAACTTGCGTCCCCTTCGATGTTGACCACATCAAAACATACGACAACAGAGACCCTTTTAGAGAGGGCACGCAAACAAATCCCTTCCTGAACAGGAGACATGATATGCAACGTTGGACAAGCCTCGGTTAATCAAAATCCGTCGACTTTTAATAGCTTTGTTTGTTATGTATATTTAGGAGACTTGTGAAACCATAATCAGAGTAAGGTTAATATATCGAAATGCACATGTGTTAAAATTATGAATATTAGTAAAACACTGATATAAAAAAAAAACCATCCTGATAGCTTTGCGCTATGTGAAATATGAAGCTTGAGTAAACTTGTACAGTATCAGGTCATTCAAACTGATTCGCAACGTTCAGTAGCACGAATTACTAGAAAGTAAATTAGATAAATGGTGCATACTTTGCAACAAATTCAATTCACACACATTTTTATATTATACACACACACACACACACACACACACACACACACACATATATATATATATATATATATATATATATATATATATATATATATATATATATATATATATATATATATATATATATATATATATATATATATGAATCTTTATCACATCACCGTACATTTTATATAAAAACATTAATCTACAAATGTATTAATATCAATTCACGGTACTTCTTCAGAATATTACCGAAAGGAATTATAAGTGATAAATGGAATGGTACCTAAGTGACTCGAACACCTGACAGTACCCTCTAACAACTTCCAGTCAACGTTCAAGACCATTAGGTTACCAAGGCAGGATATGACTGCTAACGGTGTGTAGTGCAAAGATTGAAGGGACCAGGCAAATGATGGAATTTCATCTGAAATGAAGCTTATGGAAGATGACTAAGCAGGGAGCATTTTAATGATGCTAAAGATTATCAACATTGCTGTAAACAAATTTAATCACCATTTCTGTTACCTTTTTCTTAAGTGAGCAACACACACTCAAGTGGTTGAAAAATGTTCCACAACAAGCAGGTGAATATTGTACCAAAAGTAGTAGAAAATAGTAGTTATTCAAAATGACAACATTTAATGATGTGCTCTTTAGAATGATAGCTGGTACAGCCAATAAAGCTTCTAAAGGTGGCAGGCAGGCCAGTGGTGGGGTACCACCTACTCACTTGTTGATAACCCAGTCACATTATTCTTCAGCTTGAGGAGCAAAAACGAGGATGGTTAAAAGCAGGATTATGATTATCATTATGATAAAAGACTTCAGCTTTGTATATCTATGAAAATGTAAATTATCTTTGATTTGCCTTGTGTTTCTACAAGAACACATATATTCGTCTTTTATTTGGAGACTTATTCCTTACATAGAACGTTTTGTTTCAAGAAACATTGTTCTGGAAGGATCATATTCTAAAACCTATGCCACGTCCTAAACAGTCTGAGGCAAAGGTGAGAGATTGAAGGAAAGGTCTGTCATCACCTGAAAATGCTTGCTTGCCAGTCAAGTATGTTTGGCAGAGGAAGTCCGACCCCAGTGGCCTCCAATGGGAGAATCTGATAAAGTCCTGTGCCAGAATGTGGTTCACTAGCTCAAACCACCCTCCTGGAAAACTTATGGGAAACCTGTCCTCTCTTTAACTTCCCTTCCTCTCTTTAACATCTTGAGATGTTAAGGAGATGCTATACCTATAAACCTGGATTTATCATTCTTTTACGATAAATCCAGGTTTACAGGCAAGGCATCTCTTTAACATCCCAGGATGTCAAAGGAAGGAAGGGGAGTCCACATCATCTGACCTGAGTTATCATATAGTGCAGCCTGCCTGTATCTCCCCCAACCAACAAGAACAAATTAAGTGTTATGTGGTTCAGATGAAACGAAAGGTGGGAAGACACCTGGCATCCCATATGTCACTCCTTCAATCTACGCCCAAACATGAACTTTAGGCAGGATGCACGCTTATCCTGCTGGAGCTGGGAAAGCTACAACAGTTAAGCACTACTACAGGCCCAAAGGGCAAGAACCAGGGGTCTATAGGCGTCCTCTTTGCAGAAAATAAGGAAGGAAGCCAGTAGGAATGGATCTTTCCTCAAACCTGAACGGAGTTAAACCTAAATAAATACTGCAACTCTGAGTTCTGTGAATTAAACATGAGCAATAAACCAGGCTCTTCCTTCACTCAAGTAATCTGAAGGTTTGCTCAGGGATGCAGGGTAAGAGTGGGAGGTGCCAAGCTCCCCAGCTAGTCAACCAGTGCTCTTGAGAGAGTGGTAAGCACTGTGATCTGATGGCAGCACTAGGGAGAAAGGAAGAAAGTATTCCAGTTATTCTGACACCAATTTCTCTACTAGAAGAACAGAGTAGAACTGAAGATACCCGGCACTTTGCTGAACTGCTATCGAGCAGGTAGCAGTGTGGGTGCTGTTAAGGGAGATCTCATACGGGATTCAATAAATACTAAAGCAAAGTATCTCCCATTCTTTTTGAGTGTGTCCAGAAGAATATTAACCAGACTGCTGGGGAGGAAATGCATATACCGGTATCAGTTCCTCTAAATGAAAGCTCGATGGGAATGATAGACTTGTTTAAGAGAGTCTTGGCCATGCAGTGTTGCTTAGACTGCTACTAGTCAGTCTGCTATAAGTAAAGAGAAAGATGATATTTCCTCTTCCTAGAGAAGACTGGGTATTGGGGAAGTGGGGGGGCTAATGTGCAAGTGCTGAGAGTACTAGTCAAACAGATGAAACAGTTGTTCGTGGAACTGCATCTCTACTCCCACTTACTGAGTATCAAACAGATAACGTGAGAGCAGGGGCTGGATCCAATGACTGGAGTTCTAGAGTCGAGGAGGTTGCTTGCCTCACAGACACATACAGACGCCAAGTCATTTTGACATGTAGCGGATCAAGTGTAGATTGATGCTGGGAAAAGACGGCAAGAAATTTTGCAGGCTGAGGCTTGTCCTTCAGAGGAAGAGCAGAAACCTTGATGATGAAAATGGAGCCTGGCAGAAGGAGCATTCATTGAAGAATCTCTCATACTTCATACCCAGAGCAATCCTACCCTTTTCCATCATGTCTGGGCTGTGACTTGGAATGATGAATGAGGGATCAGGTAAGAAACCCCAATCCTTCACAGGAAAAAATTAAATCCTCATACCTAAAGAAGGCAACTAGTCACATGAAGGTTACTTGAAATGTGCCTTACTCATATGAGCAGGTGGGTTAGATCAGGGACGAACAATCCTGAAAGATGAAATAAATAAATACACAAAAGAAGTCTTGAAAGAAATAGATCTTCCAAAGTGATGGGTTGGGGATGGGAAGCAGGAGGGGACATCTGAACCCTGCTGCCAATGACTACCCATGAAACCTTGTCTTCTTAGAGGACCAGTTCTGGTTCCTGGATAATGTGAAGGAGAGCTTAGCAGTAATATCAAGGATCAGTGTGTCCAGTTACAGCTGAGGTAAAGGTAGCACTTGTAATGCCAAGAAGACTCTGGGTATGGATGAAAGAATACAAATGTGTTACTTCTGGGATTATATGGCTACAACTGTGACAAAAAATTGTAATAGTGTGTACAATGTCCAGGAATGGAAAAAAAATGTAAGAGACAATCTTTTTAGGAGAGTCTGAATCTGGAAAACATGAAAAGGTGATTGTGCCATATTTGAATGCAAAGGTAAGAGACAGAGAAAAAGAACCAGCGTTGGCAGGTATGGAATGCCTGGGGGAGATGAAAATGGAGTCTTGTGGAAATATATTTAGAAAAGGCTTGAGGGATGGACATGTACTGTATATTTTCCTGAGAACAATATCTCTAAGTATATTTGGATGATAAAAATGGTGAATAAAGAATTTGTCAGATTATGTGTTAACACACAGTAGATGGAAGAGCAAGCTGACGAATGAAATGGCGAGAAGATGAGTGGCTGAAAATATTTCTGATAACTGTGTTTGCTGAAGAAAAAGTTATAATAGATATAAGCTGGAGAAAAAGAGATGAGAATGTGGCTGAAAATGTAATTAAGAAATATGATTTGGATAAGAAGAAAGTAAAAGATCACATTAGGAGAAAACTGATGAAGTGTGAGCTACGGTTGAATACACAAAGGTGGAAGGAGTAGATGAGTAGCATGTAAAGATCCATGCTAGGGTTATAAGGACAGCAGGAAGTGTTCGCAGTTGTATGAAGTTAAGAGGAGCGAATAAAAACAGTACAGGGTGAGATGATGAAACATTTATTATCATTATTATTAGGTAGTTCAACCACATTACTGTGCCAAAGCATCTGACTTTCAAAAAAGGCGGACTTGAAGGGTTTGTCTTTAATGATAACATTTAAATCTTCGCTAATAATCTGCAGTTTTTAAAAAGTTGTTAATTTGATAAGTCAAAACCAACGAAGATTCTGATAAAATTTCCTCACTTGATTTGTTCCCAAAGCTTGGCATTCGCTATTGGCCAAGTTTATATATTTGTTTAAAATGTGTTTAAAATTGCTAAAGCTAACCTACATTCTGTTCATGCAGGGATTGGGTCGTGTGGATTACTCATTAAGTATTCATGGGTCATCCCAGTTTGAAGATGGGATACAGTAACTTCAACGCTTCGTTCATTTTTGTTTTGAATAATGTTAAATAACAAAAGTGGGTTTGATCTGTTTTCATCTATTGTTATCAGGTTCATTAATCCATAGAATTTCCCATTCAGTATGGATGATGAGTTTTAAAGCTGTAACCTAGTAACTTTTGGAAGTGGTTTAGTAGATTCAGCTTTGAATGCTTCATCGGCCTCTTAATTTATCTCTATGCCTACATGGGAAGGGATCCAATATATTTCAGCAATTACACATACCTCATAAATTTTGTGTAATGAAAACAATATTTGTTGACCAATAAATTTTTAGGACAAGGGCGTTGAATGGCTTCTATGGAATTTCTATGGTCACTGCAGATTTTTATGATGACATACTTCTAATTGTCTTATGTGGTGACTTTATTGCACACAGTTCTGTGAAACCGGCAGCCTTATTAAGAGAACTTATTTGATTTATTAGGTGATGGGGCAGCAAATCCTACATCTGGTGAAGATTTGGAATCACCAGTATAAATTGCATATTGAAGCACATTTACAGCCCATATGTTCCCGTATCCATTGTTTATGATGTTCAAGAGTATAGGCATAATTTTTGGATAAGTATCATGAATGTGTGAATACTTTTCTCTTTCTTCATGATCGGACGGGCGTGATGGGAAGGGGTTAGTTCCTGCAGTGGGGAAATATATTTGATGCAATGCGCCTGTTAGCTGTAATTGGGAAAGGCGGAGAATGATCATTTATAGAAATGTCTCCCTGATCAAATAGTCTTATGATAAGAGAATCACTTGATTTCTTTTTGCACTTAGGATCGTTACAAGGTAACGATTTAAGGCCTGGTGGTGTTTAGAGATTTCAAAGCCAAAGAACAGTTTCTATGTCCTTCATTATGAATTGGGTTGAGTGCCTCTAAAATTCAACTCCAACATGTTTATTAACCCATCATTTAACAATTATGAAACATAAAGGCGTTACTTTTTTCAATGGAGAATTGGAAGCTCACTGAAGAAGCCCATTTGTTTATTTCAGAAATGGCAAGGTACAGCATTCTTTGATTATGACGAAGGTATGACGACAGCACACTCTACATACTTTGTAAAACCATCTAAATTCATATAATTTTCAAAACCAATTGGTAATTCTTTGGTGATATTATACGTTGCTAAGTAAATAGCCTTCCAGTGCGTATGCTTTCTTGAGGGACCCTATTTTCTAGTTATTGAGTGTTTGAGTAGGTATTGCCCGTACAGTCCTTGGAATATTTAATAGCATAAGTTCTTTATTCATCTTGGCAAATAACCTAGAAAATCACTGTCTTATTAAGTTTCTTTTTTTTTTTTCGGTGTGGCATCTCTAAGCAAAGTCACATGCTTTCTGTACATCAAAGAAATTTCCTATTGCGATTTGCTTTGGTTTGATTTCTCTTTCAGTAAGTGTGGGTCCAACGTGAATCTACTGTGTTGGGATCTAAATTGTGTAACAGATATATGATATTTATGCGAGTACAAAGTAAGCATTTTTTCTAATATTCTGTGCTAAGAACTAGTGGGCGATACGTGTCTGAAATTTCAGAAATACTTGGGTATTTTCCCGGCCTACCAAAGAGAATCACTAAGGCTTTTCGCCTTGATTTTGTAGAGTTTTCGTGTCCTTAAATGATTATAATATGACTTTGCTAGTGAGGTACTTGTTTCTTCAGTTCAAATATCATATTACCTCCAACAGGAACAAACTACCAAAAGTCGTAATTCTTTCGATATAATTTTTTTCATAAAAGATTAAATCTCCATTAGTTTCAAAATTCAAAGGAGTAGGCCCTGTTGTTTCGTTATCCTTTTGAAATGTTTATCTCATCTTGAATTTCTGCTTGCATAAAATATTTGAGATTTCTTTGGTATCGTGAGTTCGTAGAGCATGTCTGCAAGACTGAATAGAGTGCATCAGCTGTTCTATATAACATATTTTCCGATTTTGAGTATTTATTGTTGTTTGATGCTTAATGTTGCCGAGAAATAATCCTTTCTTTCGATTTCTTATTAAAATTTTGCATATAATCTATTATATACAGGTTAAAGTGAACGTATTTCAAATGTTATTACTGTACGTTTAGGGTTATACAGTATATTTTCAAGATAAGTAATTTTACTTTTAAGTTTATCAAGTCTTCTGCTTATTGTGTTTTGCATTCTTTAATACATATAGTTTCTGACCATCTCGCCACCTTATGTTTGCTTTTGCATGGAGAAGAGCCTGAGCTTGAATCGTCTATACTGCTTTGTTAATAAAACTGGTTAGAAAATCATGTCTTGGTTTCTTTGCAATTCAAATGGGGTAACATTTCTTGTATGGAAGTTATATTTATCCCAAACAGCTTTATCAGTATCATAGAGCTGAGTAATTTTAGTTGGGCTGTTTTATCGGGAGGATATAATTACTGGGAAGTGGTCACTGCTATAAACATCACCACTTGCACTTCAACCAAACCTGTCTATAATAAAAGATTATGACATAGTAAGACCAACAGTTGATGCAGTTTCATTGGTTGTAGTGAAATACGAAAGTATTTCCCAGTTATTTAGAAAGCACAACCCAGCCACATAATTGGCTCAATAAGGAGCCTGGCATTTTTTCTGAGTGCCAACCATAGTCCTAAATTGGCCACTGGACATTAAAATCTCCCTATCAACTTCAGAGGTTTGGAAGGTGTCTAGTATTGCAAAAAAAAAAAAAAAAAAATAGTAATAAATAAATAAATAAAAAAATTTAAAAAATCATGTTATAAAATCAAACTGGCTGACTGTAAAATATTAGAGAATGTATTTATTATCTCCCAAGTATATTTTAAATGCTGAAATCTGATATTCAGCGTTGGGTTACTGACAAGTAATAGTAACCCAGTGAGCTCATGTTCCTTAAAGTTAAGATGCATCTTGGAGATCTAGTCTCGGTACAATATTTGTTGAATGTATCACATTAGTTAGATGTTTTATGATTTATGCTGGTTTTGTTCATCCTATGAGTTGTATTTTTGTTGTTCTTTGGCCATTTTGTTTTGGGTATCTGGCCTACGATTTGCTCATTATTTTATGAAATTCCTTGTCTGTTTTTTCTTTAAGTTCCACAAAATGTCAGGCTGTACTTAGTAGGCAGTCTTTCGAAATGCTCCCAGATTACAAGAGATTGCAATAAAAAGTATGTTACAGACAAGTTTCACAGTGTCATTATCAGTAATTTCAGGCTTTGTCTTTATAGTGGTGTTAATTATCAGTTAAGCCCTATATGTATATATCCTTCTCAGTTGGTGATTTTTTTAAGCTGACATATCAGCAGTGTGCGCTGATGTAGGGAGCGACAGCTCTCCCTCTGTGTTACCAATGTAGCCACTTCAACTTCAATCATCAATATTTTAGGTTTCTTATTTTAAGGAATCCCATTTTCTACGTGACTATTTTTATGTTCCCTGCCTTTCTTATTATTCTTTCTTAACTTCTGCACTAATAATAATTTATCACCACCTTATTTGCTCTGGTCCTGATCTTTTATTTAATTTTTTTATTCACATATTCACATTTTTACTCTATTTTATTTTTGACCATATTTGAAACATTTTGGCATCTACAGAGTACACTTCATGGTTCACTATTGCATTTTCTGCTGCAGTTTTTACACTATTGGAATATTCGGTCTTGACTCTCTTGTCTGGACCTAAAATCACGATTTTCAGAGGGAGACTTTTAACTTCCTTATTCTCCTTACTGGGAGTGTTAAATAATTAATAATCTTTATTGTCATACCATGGCTGAAGTGAGTCATGTCTCTTCTATTATCGTCACTGAGAGGTAATACTACCACACCCTGCACACTATTAAATAATCATGGTATCTGGTTATTTATGATTGATGTGGCCAGTTTTATATCTATCAGATAATTTTCACTCTGATTTTTATATGACATTTCATACAAACATTTTTCTTTTATGTTTGTATAATATCTCTTGTATCTTATAAACAAATAAATTTCAAATCATGTTGAAATATTTTGGTCCCTAATATCAGGAACCTTGGCCAAATTTCATTGCTAAAATAGAGATCAAACTGAAACAAGGTTGGGTCATCTGAACTTTGTTTTATAAACTTGTAGATTTACTGCATTTTACGAGTTTGTTAATAAGTTTTTTTTTTGGGGGGGGATCTTATTTCCAAGCAGAGGTCATCAATGTTTGTGAGTCTGTTACAAAAATCATTAGGCAAATTCTTTTATTATTAATCTAGGTACTTTCCCATACCTACAGAATACCCTTCTTGTATGCTATGCCCCTGAGCTTCTACTTATATATACTTAGTGTACCTCTAATCGAGGTCATCAATTCATTATGCACAGAGCTTCACAGCAGATACTCACCTTGGCTGGCCAAGTCTGCTTGAATTCTACAGGTGAGGATACATGCTGTTCAATGTCATCCTCCTTCATAGTCTAAGAATGACTAGAAATGTATTCAAAGCTGAGCCAATGTCTTCAAAGCTTACCTACGGTAAGGGACAAAGAAATTAGCTGGTATGAGGTAAGAGAGCCTAGCTAATTTAGTTTAGTTCAACTACTAGGTTGTAAGAGGAGTCGGTTCTTAGTACTATAGTTGCTCTCAGAATCCCAAAAGCTAATGACAAGGTGCTAGAAGTATGGGAAAGGGGATGATGAAGAATAAAGGTAACATGAAGGAATAAAAAGTAATTATTTGAAGTTCAATCGCATGAAGGAAGGAAGGATCATGTTCAGGCATGTGACAATGGATAGGGTAGGCAAGAAGACAGTGAGAGAGAGAAAAAGGAAGCAAGTAATAAAAATAGTGGGGAGAAAGTGAACAAGAAATTTAGGGGGAATAAAAAGTTGTTCTACAGTGTCATACATGAACAGTCAATCTTGCTACAGTATGTTACAAAAACATACCGTAGAGAAAATGGCAACAATAAATTTTGCTCCCTCTTGAAACAACTTTGAAAAGGAACCATTCATCTCATGGCACAGACAGATGAACATAAAATGCCTCATCTTCCTTAGCAAAATAAATTTAAGGAAGTCCAAACACAAAAACAACGATGAAAACATTGACATATCTACTCAATGTTAGCACTAAGGTTCAAGGAAAAAGTTTATAGCTGTCCAGACAATATATTTACTAATACTGTGATCACTCATTCTAACATGCTGTTTACCAAATTCTTCATAAAAAGCAAAACATTGCTGAAAAATGATAAAAATCAGACTTTAGACAGAGCTCTTTTCAAGTGAAATAGTGCACCAACAACCACAAAGATGTGCATGAATTGAGCAGTTTAAGTAATGCACATATTTTACTTGAAGCTAAAATATGGAATGTAATTCACAGTTACTGATAAAACTGGGGGATACCTTAAAACACACAAAAGAAAACAACGATTTGTTATCCGTGTAAATAACCAAAAAATAAATATGCTTTGTGTTCACAAAATTCAAAAAGATTATAAAGCATAAACCTACATTATATAGAAATTTGTTAGTTAAACATGTCTATACCAATATTTACAAAATGTATTTCACATAGAGCTCTAGTAATCCCATGCCATCTTTTCAATATGCTACAGTACTTACAATTTGAAAAAGTTATAAATCTCACTATGTGAATATATACAAAGTGCATAAAAATAGAACTATCACTGGATTTGAAGTAATCTAATGAAAAGATAAAAAAGCAATGCACCAATTCCCTATGGCATTGGCAACTAGTATGTATTCAAGTTCTGAGAGGAATATGAACGTAGCATACTTAGTCCTATAGCATTTGCCCCAACTGAAAATCAGTTTCAAAACCCTATCTAATCTTATAGAACCAAAAATCTCTATTCTAAACTTGATATGGGATTTAAATGAAATCACTGATAAACTGGTTAAATACTCATTGTGTTGCCTATATCCTTTTCCAAAACTGAGGGCAGCCCACTTTAATGTTATGAAATTTTATAAAAAAAGACAACCATATGAATGTGGATTACACAGTATGTAAGGCTAAACACATGTAAACAAATTGTTTAAGATTATGTATGAGCAGCCTATATAACAAATCCCTCATATGAACTCATGGGATTCTCTAAATTCCTAAATACATAAATTCTGTGTCATGGTAAAGCTTTTTGTTAAGGTCCACTGCACAGTGGTTTTTTGAATATCATTCACTCAACATTTTTTTATTCCTTTGTTTTAGATGCAAAAGGTTGTTACGTAGGAGCTACTCTGCAAGAGATTCAGGAACAGAGTCAAGTGCTCTCCAATTGTGAAGATTTATTCTTCCCAGAAGAAATATCATAAGATGTATCTGAATGTGTTCACACAAGAATCAACAGAATCCTAATCTTATTGCTAAATTCTCAAGTTTTCGCGGTCATACCTGACAAATTTCAAGACATCACTTAACTTGGTGTCCTTAAGAGATAATGAGCTAATATTGCACAGAATAATGTCTTCAGAACATTGCTTGAAAGAAAATTTATCACATGACCCATGGGTTCTCTGTCAATTCTTTATCATATTACAAACTATGACTAATTTGATTTTTTAATTAATGCCACAATGTTGTTTCAAGAACAAATTAAAAAATTTTCTCCATCACTTGCTTAACCTCATAAAAGCATTACAGATTCTTGAATCACTAATTTTCATGATTTCAAGCTCAGACTTCTTATAAAATAGAAAAGAAACCATAGTAAACAGTCAATAGCAGTGAAGAAGCTCTTAATATTGAGGATGAATTACATGGCTTAAAATATATTTCATTGGTTTTAGTTCTTCCTGTGGGGCCTTGTCCCTAAACAATACCAAACGAGATGAGCACATTATGTTTCAGTTACGTAGTAAAAACGAAAGCTGTACACCCTATGTAAGTTCCCACTGCAGCTTTTACTCCTGGTACCACATTAAAGACAGTCTGTAGCTCAATAACTGCCTTGAAAATAAAAGAGGATTCAGTTACCTACTAAGTTGAGTTACTCTCATCTTGCCTCGAGTTTGCTCTAACAAAACATTAGCCTTCTTGCCTAAACACTTCTAACTTCCATTGACACAAATCAATAGTATGATATGTACTTTACTAAATTCATTATAATGGTAATATCTGTGTTGCATTTAGAATACTAAAACCATTAATTAAAACAAACTTATGAGAAAATACTTGATAATTTAGGAGACAACACAAAGTTCCGTCTAAATAGCCAATCTGAATATCGTAAACCACAAAAATTAATTTAAAACAAATTTTACTTACTTTCATTATTTGATTAGGATATAGCTTAGTTTCAGATTATAATTATGAGAAGTTTTCTCTTTACCAGTGGCTCACTGCATGTTACGTAAATGCAGTATTTATACTACTAAACTGAAAATTTTTTTTTCAGAGAAAAGGGTGTAAAAGTAAATTTTATAAAACATGGTGAAATAATTAATTTACTAAATGCTAAGGTTTAAAATAATAATTTCAACAATAATGTTTTTAAATTTTGGCAAAACCTAGATTAGTCTTCTGTGAATCAGTACTTCTTTACAACCTCTAGATATTTAGATAAACTAATAGTAAAGGGTACTTAATGGCATTTCACATTCGCTTTAAAAGGTTTTAGAGAGAGAGAGAGAGAGAGAGAGAGAGAGAGAGAGAGAGAGAGAGAGAGAGAGAGAGAGAGAGAGAGAGAGTCTTATGGCCGTTTCTGTATTTACAAAACTCTAACCTTTGAACTAATGAAATGAAAGGTAGGCTGTTGGGAAACATTGAATTGTAACATATAATAAATTGTACTTGACCACAAAACTGCCAGTTTAAAATATTCCTTAGGTTAACCTGAATATATATTAAAACATAAATAAGAGATTTGCACTAGTAAATAACTAGGGTAGCTCTAAGAGGAAACTGTATCCTCAAATTCTACAACCAAAATGGAGTTGCAATTATAAATAGGGTTTGTGGAAACACTGTGACTTCCATCAAACACATGTTGTAATTACTATTTCAATAAAGGGAGAAAAATTCCAGAGGTATTTTAATAAGATGGTCAAATTCCATCATAAAAAGTCAACTGGAAAACCAGTAAAATTATTACCAAGGTAACTTCCAAAGCGATAAAATAATTTATTTCATAATTTCAATTTCCCATAAAAAACAACTAACCTTCAGCAATGTTATGCCATTCAACTCATCTCTACCATCAATGGAAGACTACTTGTGGAATATGCTAATTATAGCAATACAGGTAATGAGAATCATCCACTATTTATTATACTAAAATAACCCATTTAACAAAATTTAAACAAAACTTGCATAAAGGGGTCTTCCTTAGTGTAACAGGAATCCTATTCAAAAGAAAAAAAAATTCAGAATATGATATTAATTCTATAACGAGGCACCACTGTATTCATCGACAAAAAAGGATGTTACTGCTTTGGAAATGTTAAGACAGATTCATGGTGTCTTCAAATTTCTGAACAATAATTTCCTGAGGCCTCATTTCTAGCCTATAAACTATGTGTATACTGTAGTGGTTTGAAATTTATGATGAAGCACCTTTTCAGCCTTTTTGCTATAATAACTGTCTATTTAAACAGACTTAATCGTAATTCATGTTATCCAAATAAATCTCAGTTTCACTCTGAGTTTAAAATGACATCTCATATTTCAAATAATTTTCGGTTTTGCTTATATTTCAATTTTTCAAAAATATTTTGATTTATAAGTACCATTCTTTAAATATTCAATTTATGTGATAAAACTATTTTAGATCACAGTCACATTTTTTGTCAGTAATACATTTCCCTCCGACCTTAATTAAACATTTTGCTCTTTATATTTTATGCATAATTCTCTTTTCCAAAGGATTTATCACATCCCCCCCAACTGTTTGCCTATTAGGTGCAAAACCTTACATCAGATAAATATCTCTACTATTGCCATCCACACCTACTCTCCTTCCCAAAATCTTGCTAAATCAACAACTGAACAGTTTCAGAGAAAAAGCAATACCAAAGCATCTGCATCATATATAGAAACTTTCTCAAAATATTTCTTAGATTGCTTAATCCTCATCCAAATGACTAGCCTTACCAAGTCCCATTTAGTACAGTGCAGCACAACTGTATAACTTTCTTTCAAAATCATTCCATATAATACTCTACAGCTATAATCTATCTAGCTAAAAAAAATAATCACAATATGATGAATCATGCTATATATAGTACTGTGCTAATGAATAATAACTTATACTGTAAACTAAGCAACAAATATTTTTCACACAGCTATGAAGAAGTCATAGGAAAAACTATTCAACACTTGAAAAAGCCAACATATCAATCAGCCACAGAGAACCTCCAATATTTCCTCATCTCCCTACAAAATGACGTAAGAAAAGGTTAACTCATTCTACTTGTTCTTTACTCTTTGCATTTAATCACCTTTATACAGATGGTTTATATTTACAACTGGAAAATGTAGTCGTAGAACAGGCTCACAGACACACAAAGGGAACATACCTTTGAAAACTGTATGATGAAAATTGTAAGACACTTGAGCCAGTCTCCTAAGATTTAACACATATTGCTTTGAATATACAAAATAAGTTTTAAATAACTATTTGTCTTCTACTCTAATATTAGGATTGTTAAATGGATCTAATAAAGGGTCATCATCTGATGCTCCTCTTGCAAAATAGGACAGCACGACTATTATTGTTACAATGCCTAGAAGAACCAGGAGAATGATCATACGTCGACTTCCACCAATCAGACTCTGATGATGGCGAGATGATGGTCGGCTCATGGTTCTGAAAAAACATGGAAGCTATGAAAAGAAAGATGTTAAGATGATAACAGATGTATGAAGTAAATTAAACTTTGACATGGTCATGCTTTAATTATCCTCTGAAACAGCAATCATTCTTTCAAACTTTCAATTCCATTTTTTTTACAGGTAGACAATCAATATACCCGTGTTGTAAAAGATAAACGATGGACCAATCTGAAGAAGAAAAGCTTACAGGTATAATCTCAGAGAGAGAGAGAGAGAGAGAGAGAGAGAGAGAGAGAGAGAGAGAGAGAGAGAGAGAGAGAGAGAGAGAGAGAGAGAGAATTCCTTCAATTATCTGGATAAATACATTGCAGAGCCAAAGGCCTGTTGGATAATGGCAAAATCCAGATGAGGGTAAGTAAAAAGATCTAGCAGTGTTCAAGGGCAACTGCCTAACCTTCTTCGCCTAACCTTGTTAATCCTTGTTAATCCCACATACCTCAATATGATTATAAACAACAACCATCACACCTTAAACTGAAAACTTTATGCAAAAGGCAATTACATATCTACCTTTTTTCCCCTATAAATACACTGAAAAAAATGAAAAATTAGGACAATAATTTTTTAGTTGCTAAAAGATATCAATGTATTACTGGAATGATTAATTTTACTTTTGTGCATAAACGTAAAACCGGTATACAAGGGTAAACTAACATACTTTATGTTAAGTAAAATCCCTCAAAATCACAAAACAGCTGTTTCCCAATTCATTTGTTTACATCATACTCAATGCTGTTTATGTCAGTTCTTGGTAAGTGGTTGTTAATTACCAGATATGGTTATGAAAATGAAATTCAGTAAGAAAAGACTATTTTCATGTTTTACTTTCCTTTAATTAACAAGAAGATGGGATTACCAAGGAAAAGAGGTTAGCCTAATGTTATCTGGGCAATCAAAAATGAAGCTCACATGATACACGAGATATGTATACACTGAAATTATATTAGAGGACAAAATTTTAAGGAGTGCATGATATGAGAGATCAAATGATACAAGAGTACATTTCATTTGTTTACAACATTGAAATAATGCTCCGATTTTTATGGAATTTTTATGTTATACATAAATGATGTTCCAGGAAAAATTTGAGAGTGATCGGATGATTATTTTGGATTTTATTAAAAAAATAAAAAATAAATAAAAATTAAAAATGATTCACCTCCTTCATTTTTAGAGCTATTGCAATGCGGCTTCATACACAGAAAGTATATCACAGTATGAAAAAAATAATGGGAAGAGTTTTTCTACTTTTCCTTTTCCTTTTTTTTTGGATGGGGGCGGGGATTTTTCCCCAAAATTTGTATAATTTGATTATCATTCCTCATCAACCTAAGAAAAAATTAACCCCAAACAAATATTCATCTTTCTTTCCTCTTTCCAATGGTATATTTAACTTTAAAGTTGGCCTAAAAATAAAAATGTAGTTTGCGTTTGAAGTGCAAAAAGTGAAAACTTAAAAACGACCGTATCAACAAGTGGTTTTTTTGTACTCATGGAAAAAACTGATTAGAGCATTATTTTGGTTGATTTCTGGCTCCAGGTCACCCCCTTCCCTCTATAAAGGGGTGTTATTCAGCAAGTACCACCTGACTCATTGTTGCCTTGTTTGAAACTAAGAAACTAGAAGTTTAGTAGCTACCGGGCTGATATTCTTGACTCATTTTCAGTCGTTTTTTTCAGTTTGGTCTTTTTGGTCTTTGGAGTTTGATTTTCAAGCCTTTTGTCTCTCGAATGAAGAACTTCTTCTATACTTTCACTTGTGCCAAACAGATGTGTTAGCAAGTTGAATTTCTCATAGCCAAAGTTGTGTTCAATTTCCTCAATATTTATCTCACTCAATTGATGGTGCTGAGATTTCCCATTGCTAATTCGCTTTGCTGGGACTAACTGTAAACCTACACGATTGGCACTTCATTAAAATATCAGTATCCCATCTATTGGCAGAGAATTCGACCTGAACTTTACCCCTGCAATTTCCTACCTTGCACCTAATAACACTATTTTATCTAACCGAGATTTGATATAAAACTTGTCATCATATACATCCTTTATTCATTTCAATCTGTGAATTTTTGAAGGTGAAAGTGATTGTATTTAGAGTTACTGGAAAAAAGACAAAAAAAATTGCTGAGTAAAAGTGTTCCACCACCCGCTTTCAATGTATGGTGGCAACCCTGTCTCCTACCACCAACAAGCCATTGTTGTTGCCAGACACTGCCAGACAGATAAGTTATAAAAATCAAAATAATGAATAAATTAGGCGAATAAAGGAAAAAAATGACAATAGTCATTAGGAGCCAAACGTCAGCCCTACCTCACGTCCAAAACCCCATCAATTTTAATATTTCGAAAAAATGCTTTGGTCACGTGATAGAAGGTGTTGCTCATGTCTTGCACGACCATTTAACCATTTTTTTAAACTTCAAAAATATTCATAAAAAAATCTAAGTCCCCTTAACTCACTTTGCCCTACCAAGGAAGCTGTTTGTGTAAAACAGCCTGTGTTTACATCTTTAGTACACATGGATTTTCTCAATGATGACAGGTGTTGTTCTCTCTCTCTCTCTCTTCTTTTTTAACTTTGTGCTAGAAGTATTTCATTACAAGTTACAGTACAGTAGTTTACATATCCTTTAATAAAATGTGGAAAAACATACATGTAAAAACATGAACAAAACAAGCTGTAGCAAGCACACCAACCCCAGTTACAAGTTACAGTACAATACTGTACATATCTTTCAATATAATACTGATTATCATAGGGCTGCCGTATCTGAACAGTCAAAATACAGGACGCTTCCCTCTTGAATGGTCCCCTCTTCCCTAGTTAAAAAAAAATGTAGTTTGTATGATCTATCACTGATGGGCACACATGTGTGTATGGTAAAATAATAAAAAAAAACTTACCTTAACATAAGGCTGATTATCTTGAATTTCTATTTAATCTTAATCTAGTTACAGTCTTCTTTGCTCATTATGTCTGTGGCTGCATGTTGTGTGGTGTGTGTCCATCCATATTTTTTAGATCTGATACTTTTCAGGAGAACTTTATCGGATCTTATGTAGTTGTTGAAGTCACTGCATGATGTCTCATGGAAGTTGTTTTGTAATGTCAAGAGACCCTTCATTGTAGCAACATTCAACTTATTCCTCTCTTTTATCCACTGACTTCTCATTAGTGAAAATACTTGCAGCCTAGTTGGTAACGCCTGACAGATTGTTGTTGTTGTCGTCGTCTTCTTCTTGTTTTTATTTTATTTAATTATATTTTTTTTGTATAAAAGCTGAAATTCCAGACATTTGCAGAAATTTTAAAATTCCCACCAGACGAGGATTTTGACACCTAAATGCAAGACAAATACGGGAAAATCCGGACATATGGCAACCCTACATTATCATAAACATAAAAACAGGAAACAGGTCAGTTAAGCTTCTTCTTAGTTTTCTGTAAAAGAAAACTATTGTGCCAGCTTTGTCTGTCCATCTGCACTTTATTCTGTTCACACTTTTTTGTCTGCATTTTTCTGTCCACCCTCAGATCTTAAAAACTACTGAGGCTAGAGGGCTGCAAAATTGTGCATTGCTCATCCACCCTCCAATCATCAAACATACCAAATTGCAGCCTTCTAGCCTCAGTAGTTTTTATTTTACTTAAGGTTAAAGTTAGCCATAATCGTGCTTCTGGCAACGATACAGGATAGGCCACCACTGGGCCATGCTTAAAGTTTCATGGGCCACTGCTCATAAAGCATTATACAGAGACCACCGAAAGATTGATCTATTTTTGGTGTCCTTGATTATACACTGTAGCGGCTGTACAGAAACTCGACTGCACTGCTGAAACTTTGGCACATTTTTTACTTGTTTTTAATGCCGACTCGCCTACTGGCACACAGATATATCTATCTTTAATTACAAGTAAGGTTCATCCCAAATAATTACTGTTAAGTACAGTAGTTTAATCAGAACACTGAACAAATTTACCTAGCTCTTACAGAGCTGGCCTGAAGGATTTGCCTTTGTTTTGATTTTAGTGTTGGCAAAAAATTAGTTCCATTGTAACCCAACTTTCTACAAGCATTCTGCTTAGCCTTTCATCTGATCCCTAATGTTCTTCATGGGATTTTACCTCACTATATAGATTCCAATGTTTACTTGACTCATGGTTTCCAAGTATCACAGACATTTAACATTAAGCATTCAACTTATCATCACAGATGTACGAGGAGGGATATAGAAGACATGCGACATTATCATTCAAATGAAGAAATATATCAATCATTGCAGTCTCACACAACCTAACCCACAGTTTGTGGACTAACTGCATCTTATATGTCACTGACCTAAATTCCAACTCCATCCATAGCCTTAATACGTAAGAAACACTCACTGCTTACCTCCACCACCTGGAGAACCATTCAATGGCTGATCTTCTTTTATATTTATCTTCATCAGGATCTTTCCCCTCAATGGGTGGTCTTCTTTTATATTTGTCCTCAGCATCTGCCTCAATATCATTGCCAAGGAGGAGTCGTGTGTCAGATGATGATGATTTTCTGGTAACACTGCTTCCTGACGGATGATGAACATCACCCCTATATTGTGATGTAGTGAGAGGAGGATCTTCAGCAGCCGTTATGCGAACACCACTACTACTCACAGTTCCAGTACTGCTACTATTAGATGTGCTACTTGCACCTGAAAATATAAGAGGAATTAAAGGTTATGCACAAGTAAGTCACATGATAGGAATGCAATTTACTAATATTTAATTTTTTATAGAGAAGCCGCTGCTTATCCTCAAAGGAGTTACACTCTCATGGTACCCCAGGGCACCATAAGACAAACGAATCAATTACAAATTCTCTTATAGTTGGTCTCAGCCAGAATAGTGCTTGTTGGCATAGCAATAAAATGTAAAGGGCTCTATCTACTGTCCTACAACGACTGCCATGGCTCTATCTACATCCCACTCTCACAGGTGTGACAACGTCGTATGTCAACCACCATCCTCATTACACCCTGGTCTGTCCAAGAGTTCACTTATCCCCAGGTTGCCCTCTGGAAATCGTGTTTGTGCATTTTTCGAGCATTATTACCTGTACACCAATCAAACTAAGTACTTAGTTTTAAGACCCAGTTAAAAGTTTTAGTTCCTTAAAATTTTAATGGGTAGGCTTATATTTGTTTAAATTAGGAGCCAATAGGCCTCTTGCAAGGCAAGAAGTTAGGAGTACATCGCTAGGCTACACTGTAACAGCCGTGATGTTTTTTCTTGTCTGACAAAGTGAAAATTGGCATTAAGGCAATAATATTAGACAATTTTGTTTTTAAAACTAATCATTCAATGACCTTTTTAACACTGATAGATAATTTGAGGTTATCGAAGGGTAAATCAGGTTAGCCTAACTTCTTGTTTAAGAAACACATTAGTTATCATAGCTTCCAATCGTGCTTGACTTGCTAGCCTTGTTGTTTTCTAGAGGCCAATATTTCCTTTGTAGTTTTTATAATAAAACTAAATGGCACTTGTGACAATGACAGTTCCCCAGTTATCCTTAATATTGGAGATTCTTTCCAAGTGTTAAAAGGAACACATTCATGCGGATCTACTTCCAATGGGTATTACTCCGCCAACAGTGATGTCACAGGTGTTGGGAAAATTGTTGTGAAGTTTGTTTTTTCCCTAGGAAATACATTTTTTCATAATGGTGAGCTTTGCCAAAAAATTTAAAAACTTGGAGATATATTGGTTCATGAGTTGTTTCCTGTTCTTTATTACCAAACCCTTCGGGTATTCAGCATGCAGAAAATGGTTAATAACCTTGCACTATAATTCAGACCGAAAAATTGATTTGGGTTGTTGGGATTTATTAGGAGCTAAGCCATTTTGCCACCTCTCAATTTCTTTAGTAAGCTCTTTTTAGGACAAGCAATACCTACACTATCAATAAAGAGGTTTTGACATAGGAAAAAACCTATTTTTGGTAGCTGCTGCGAGTCCTCAAACCCACCCACTTCCCCTGACAAAAAAGCATGGGACTGGGGTGAGCATTCACCTTGCACAGACCTGGCAAGTAAGATGGGCGACGTATGCTTTTGTCACTTTGCGAGTGGGACATAGAGAGAGCTGAGGCAGTCGGTGTAGGACAGAAGATAGAGCCCTTCATATTCTATAAATGTGCCAAAGCACTATTCAGGCTGAGAACATCTATAAGAGAATTCTTTGTAACTGGTTGGTCTGTCTTGTGGAGCCCTGGGGGGACCATGAGTGTAGCTCCTTTGAGGACTTACAGCAGCTACCAAAAATAGGTTTTTCCTACGCCAAAACCTGTTTTTTGAAATGGTTAATTCAACTAAGATTTAGAAATGAAATAACAGTGGCAACAGCAACAATAGCAATATGTAACACTGATACACAATATCACAAAGTTAATAACTAAACATGTCCAATGGAAGCATTAAAAATGGATGGAACTACAGTACACATAAAAATTGGGAATATATTATAATATAAAAGAAAGACCTATGCTGGTGATCTTTACATGTACATCTGATATTACATACTTTCTACAAAATTAAATATCTGACCTGTACTGACTCAAAACAATATACAGTAATTTAAATTCAGAGGGAAAATTACCACAAGTGCAATCTGCATTGAGGAACATCAGCATTACAGTAATATTTCACATAAATTTCTTATGTTCTTCTATTTCCAACATGCATGCTGTATTTATCTTAGCTGGTAGTACATTTAAACAATTTCACTTTTTAGCACTTTGCAGTAATGGATTAAGGACCCGTTTTATTTTCCTCACTTTCCTAAATTATTTCACTTTATTACAATAACCATGAAATTCACTTCTGTAACCCTCAAGATCATTACATTTTTCACCAATGTATCATTCAAGCCAAATATTCAGTTCTTCCCAAGCCCCTTTCAACCTTGCTAACTCATACAATATCAGAGAGAGAGAGAGAGAGAGAGAGAGAGAGAGAGAGAGAGAGAGAGAGAGAGAGAGAGCATGCTACCTTGTGTCTGAATTCGTGAATGTGATTCAGTATGTGATACGGGGGAAGGAACTTCATTATGCAAAACTGCTGTTGTCAAAGATGATGAATTTTGCTTAACAACTTCCTCAGGAGAGATAATGCCATTTACAGCAGGCAATTCCTTGGCATCTGTTGAGTCCTTAGTATCATCAATCTGTAAGGAATTATATCACAATTACATTAATCAGCATTTTAAAATATACTTAAGATGGAAATGATACATAAAAAAAAATCATATTTCCTATATCCAAACCTCTTATTTCATTTACAGTACAATGCTTCGCCTGGTACAATGTTAACCAAGGATGGAGTCATCAACGAAAGGTCTTACCCCAGAATATATTTAACCCAAGGGAACTTTCTCATTCATGGTATGACTTGTCATTAGCTTCCTTGGCATGTTGAAACAGCTGCAAGGAAAAAACCAACTGAAAGGGCTGAGAATAGGTCACTCTTTGTAAAATTAACAGTTGTATTCGCAGACTTTTCCTCTTGTATTCAGGTTCTGATGGATTTGCAATTCCTGTGATTCTCCCTTCTACTGATAGGAGGTTCAGGATGACGCAGATCCTCCATGCTGTCATACAAAGGTACATTGGTTCCTTGGTACACTTATTTAATTAATTCCAAATTCCAATTTGTATATCAAAATGTTCATATATCGATCCGAATATTCCCATAAGGAATACAGTGGAACATCGCCTATTCGTGGTCCCGTATTGTGGCTTCACTTATTCGTGGAAAATTCACCTATTCACAGCATTTTCATAGGGAAATATTCACAGGTTACTGTATTTTGTTATTTTCTTGACTAAATGCATTTTTTATGATAAAACTATAAAAATACTCAGGGTAGGACACTGTTATTGATCCTATTATTATTGTCTTCCTAGAATCAGACAAGGGATTCTACTCGGCTGCAGTATGGTTCTGCAGTTAAGTAACTAGCACTCTTCATATAGTTTCTGAAGCTACAGTAATGACCACAAGTCTAGTAATCCCCTTTTAGGTCATTGTTTGGAAAGGTCCGACCCCAGTAAATTTGCTGCAGCTGCATCGGCCCCGAGGAAAGTGTTTTATACGGTTTTTGAAATCGTCCTCACAGGCCCTTAACTTTCAACCCTAAGGCCTGTGCTCGTCTGAGACCAGTACTCCGTCAACGTTCGGTTTCCTGGTCTTTGAGTAATGTCTCGGAGTTAGCTTCGGTAAAGAACAATCAATCTTGTTCTTACCTTTCCTTGTTGGGGAAGACCCTAGTTTTAATCAGCTTAGCTTCTAGTGCTAGTATTCCTGAACTGTCTGCCCTGTCTAGAGGAACCAACCATATTGGTTTCCCCACATCAGGAGAGGTGTTGCGGATTCCTCACCCTAACTTTCTAGCTAAAGTTGAAGATCCTCTATTGGGTGGTCACCTTGGAAAGTACTCCCCTTTCACAAGGTCTGTCTCTGTGCCCAGTTTATTCCTTTAGAGGCTTATTTTGACAGGACCTCTCAAATTTCTGTCAGGCCCTCTCTTTATTAGAAAAGGGGGGGGGGTAGTACTGTACTGTCACTGTGTCTGCTATTAGGCAGCAAGTTTTGTGTTTTATTAAACAAGCCTATTCAGATTCAACTCCAAAGCTCATGATATTAGAGCAGTGGCCACTTCCATCAATTATTTTCATTACATGAATTTCGAGGATCTTACCAAATGTTCAGGGTGGAATTCTCCCCTAGTTTTCAAATGTCACTATTTGAAATCTTTAGAAGCTCTTGAATTCTCTATAGTGGCGGAAGGGAATGTTGTCCCTCCCTCTGATTCCCTTCTGGTTCTTAGTCACTTTCCCCATCCCTACCTCAGTTATTCCCTTACAGTCAACGGGGTCAGGCATACTTCACAGCTTGCCTTCTGCCCATGTTATTTTATATCATTGTTATGTTTAACTATGTTTCAAGTACATTAGCTGTTAGATCTTATATTTCCCACTAGTTCCTTTCGTAAACTACATACGTTTTCCAAGTAACAGTGACTGAATCTGTTTGGTGGGTTTATAGTTTTGCTTCTCCGCTAGCAGTTCATTGTCATTAAAAGCATAAGAATGATATTTAATTCTCTGTTATTATTTCACTGGCTGACACGGGCCCCGATCCAGAAAAGGGATTTTGACAAAAGAAAAATCTATTTCTGGGGAGGGGCCCGTGTCACCCGGTGACCCACCCCTAATTTTCATTCATTCCCTCCCAGGGTAAACATCATTCTAGTCGGGTGGGTGCTAACATGGAATGCGATTAGTATTGCCTTGTCTGCAGTCCGCGAGTGGTGCAGGGGTTGTAACGGCACCTCTATCTTCGGGACTTTTGACATTGGGAATGTTTATGGAGCGGGGTCCCGTGATTGTGACACTCTCACCCTTTTCCATTCACGACTCCATTTCATGGAGCTCGCCCTGGGGGTAGTAACCCCAGCTTTGCATTTAGCTTTTCTCTGGTATACAGCAACGGAATTACCTAGAAATAAGTGCTGAATGGATTATTTCACCGGGTGACACGGGCCCCTCCCCAGAAATAGATTTTTCTTTTGTCAAAATCCCTTTTTTAGAGGGTTTTTCAGTGTTTAAACTATCAAAATATGAGTTATAAGTGTTTTGGTTTAAAGTATTCATGGATTTGGGCTATTTGCGGCGGGTAGTGGTACCCAACCCCCAAGAATACCAGGGGTCGACTGTAATGGAAATTCAATTAATTCGTCCCACACTCAAGAATTTCCCCCATATCCATCCTCTGTACCCATTTTAATACGATTATTTTAAGTGCAGGCATAATATATGTTTTAATGATAACCATATTCAACAAAATAAATAAAAGAATAAAGTATTTCACAATAAAATTTAACATAAAAAATGAACAAAATCATGTCACTGCGGTAACGCACAGCTGACCTGAGAGGGAAGGAGTGTTTATACTGTTGAAGAGAGAAGTAGAAGAGACAGTAAAAACAATACAGTACTGTATGTATATAAAAGCAGTAACAATTCACAAAAAAAAATGAAAGAAGGGAATTTCACAATAAATTTAACGATACAATATCAAAAGAATCAAATGCAATACGGCGACAATAAAAAATCAAAAGAGACTCTTACTCTGAGTGAGACAGAGAGAAGAGGGAAGGGATGGTGGTGGGTTATTGGGTGGGAGACGAGGGTCCGCTTCCCACTGATTTCCCAGCTGTACCAATGGGACCGGGCTCGGATGATTTTTCTCTTTCCTTATGTTTCACCTGTTTGCTTTCACTTACACTTGATTCACCCAAATCACTTCTTTTTGTTAAGGTAAAATACCTATCAAGTGACACTTGCTTTTTGCGATTTTTTAGTAGTGTAAAACAAACTCACCCCAACTTTAACATTTTAGAAAAGAGAACCACCATCCCAGTTGTTTCATCACCTTCCCACTACAGGCAGTCCCCGGTTAACGGTGGGGGTTCTGTCACCAGCCGAGCGCCGCTAAACAAAAATCGCCACTATCCAAAAATCGGTGATAACAGCACCGAAAACCCCACTTAACGGGGCTGTTAACCAGAGATTGGCAGCGAAATCCGCACTTAACAGCGCTGTTGACTGGGGATCAGTGCCAAAATCCCCATTTAATGGTGCTTTTAACTGGTAAGTATATACAGTAGTAAACTTTATTTTATTATAAACATGTCATTTTTATATAAGTAACCTACAAAGTAATTACATAGCTGAATCCCACATTGACATTAAGTCATGTAATGAATTTGAAATAGAAAAGTTGCTAGCATTGAATACGAAGTTTATCGTTCCTTATTAGTTAAGAGAGCCTGCAGTATAAAACTGCAACTGGTTGACGCTCAACTTAACCTGTAGTGGTGTGGCGGTAGAGCCAAGGGTTGCCTCTACTTAAGTGGGAGCTTTGTAGCGAAGGAGTATTCCGATGGCTACCAAAGCATCAGTGGAAGTTATGCAGCTAAGGAGTTATCCAATAGCTAGCAAAACTTTAATAGGTGCCCTTGCCCTGGGTGCAGTACCAATGTAAAAAAAAAAAAAAAAAACAGATACACTGTCACCTACATTGAAATAACACCACACAACCCATCCACTGAGAGTGGTGGGTGCTCCAGCTACTTTGTCCTCCTGGCTCCTAAAAAACTCTATACCTCACCAAAGGTGAAGAGATAGTAAGAGAAAATCTTATGCTTCCTCCTGCCATACCATGCCAGTCACTATCCTGTGGTACTGCAGAATTTACACACTACTTAGCTAGTGCCAGGCAAGCTGTGGAAGCTTGCAGATTGGTATAAATATTGCTGGAGCCAGACTGTAGCTGGGACAAAGCGAGCTGGGCGCCAGCCGAGCTGCTGGGAGATCACGATAGCCTTAACATCTAAAGTCGGCACCAGACAAGCTGAGCACCAGGGGAGACCAAAGCTCTGGGCGCTGGGGGTTCTATAGCTGGGGCCAGACTTGTAGCTTGTGCCAGGTGAGCTGGATGCCAAGCAAGCTAGCAGCTCAATGCTCTTGAAGCTTTAAAGCTGGTGACAGACTGTAGCTGGTGCCCGAAGAGCTAGAAGTTCAGGTTTCACTTCTTAAGATAATGAGATGTGAAGGACGATTACACTTCCAGTAGGTCGATGCAGAATGGAAGTAATGGCCTTATGTGCCTGTGAGACGTAAAGGGTGACATACTTCCAGTAGGCTGATGCCAAATGGAAGTAGAGGCTATTCAGATGAACTTAGCTTTCACTAAAAGAAGACAAAGTTGTTCTTCTGAATCTGAGTGTTTCAGAAATTCTCTTAGGGATGAAGCACAATGCGAACTTAATCCAAGGGAGAGGAGTTCTTGACCAAACATCAAAGGACAAGAAACCCCTCTAGATTATCAAGTCCTGTTCAGGTAAATACCTAAAAACTTCAATTGGACAGAAAGTTCACTATTTTCCCACAGGGTTGGTGAGCGCTCCTGGGTGCTTGGAGCATGCGCTGGTGCCAGGTTGTAGCTGGTGTCAGGCGAGCTGGACACCAGGCGAGTTAGGAATTTGGGAGCTGGGTGGAGCTCCTGGAAGCCAAGGATGTCCGTTAAGCTCTGAAGGAGAAAGAACGGATCCAGGTCTTGGATGGATCCTTGTTCTTGGCTAAAATCAAAGGAAAAAACGAGGATAACACATCTCCTTTCAGACTTTTGAATATTAACGGTGTAATTCGCATACAGTAAGTTATTAAAACACTTTTTAGTTGCAAATGTACACCCAGATACCCTTTTATTTACCTAAAACTTACACATAGCGTAACTATTTAAAGCCCGGGACGCAGTGTTACCATGCGCGAGCACCACAGGCGGGTGGACAGATGGAAAAAGAGTATAGTGCGATACCTATAGGCCTAATTACAACTAAGCATTTTTAATAATGAGCTAGATCTTCCTTACTCTGTTATGTAGCATATAAAATATTAATGTTCTGGTATCAAAATTTAAATTGCCAATGCATTTATGTGACACAATAATATGCTGAAAATAATGACATGTCAACACAGAATATGTATCTATTGATAACAAAGCATATCTGACTAGAACAAAATTATGCGTAAATAAATTTTATTATGCTTTATCTGTTAAGTGGTATTCCAATTTCTCTTGAAGAATTCCTGTGCCAATTTTAGCAATTTGATAAGGAAAAAAAAATTGTAATCGCACTAAGCCCCTGTTCAATTTGCGAGGCTCCCAGGTTTTTCAAGATGGCTGCAAGGCTCTGCAGCAATGCCCTGGTGCAAGAACACCAAACTATGTAGTACTAGTATAGAGATAACACCACCTCCAGATATCACTGACCCTCTATGATTGGTATTGAGCATGTAAATAGGTTCTGTGGTGGAACATCCTGAAAATTATAAGTCATCAGAGCCAATGGTCAGCAATCCAATTCTGCCAGCATGGGTTATGAAGTCAAAGAATCCTCAGATCCCAACCAATCCCTTACATACTAGAAAGGATCCTCCATCAGAAGAGAGCAAGACAACACACCAGCCTCCCAGGACTGCTCTCTGGATAATGGTCCATAGCATTTGGATCTAATGATGCTGTACACAGAACCACAAACCATGATCATATACCTGTACATAGCATCTGAACACTATGTTCAAAAGTAGCACATACACATGTGCAACCAACTGAAATTATTTTAAGAACAGCAACCAACCTGAAGAAGATTCCCCAGTGATTGGCGGCCTCGGTTATCACCGATCTGGTTTTATGGCGCCTGTCTAGTAACAACGATAACTGGATTTTCAGCACTGATCCTCACTTAACAGTGATGCCAGTCCCCGGTTATTGGCTCTAATAAGCGGGGATTTCAGTGCTATTATCATCAATTTTCGGTTATTGTCACACCATCAGGAAAGGAACCCCCACCGATAACTGGGGACTGCCTGTATGCCAGAAACCAATCAGTGAATAGCTCAGGACCATACCCGGAATTCATTGACTGGATCTATCATTGGGATGGCCTTCCCAAAGGTCTTACACAGGGACATACACAAGGAATCATGATTTTAGACCAACCACTTCTCCAAGAGCTCAGTCCCTGATAGGAGCAAGACCAGTATTCCTCCAAAATATGAAGGAATGCCTGTGAGAAATACAGGAGGATCACCCAAACAGATTCCAACCAAACCCTTTACACATCAATCCACTGGCCAGGACAGATGATGACAGAAGGTCCCATGAGGAAGAACTCAGAGACAGAAGGGAGTACGTAGGTGGAAATCATGTTTCCTAATCCCATTTGGCTCTCTATCATTCAAATCCCTGCTCTGACAATCAAGACCCACAGGACAACAACCAAAGAGTCTTGGGCAATGCAGAGACTGGAGGGAAGAGGAGAGTTAATGGTAAGTGTCAGTCATAGACCACAGAAGAAAAAGGATGAGATGAAAGGGGCTAAGGAAGCATGTGGTAAGCTCTTCCATCATGGACTGCATGATCACATAGTACTGCATATAAAGACAAGTGACACACACACTTTCTGAACCAATGCATGGCAGTGCAAGAAAAAATAAATCAATTAACAACCTTGTTATTAGGCTCCAATGACCATTTCCAGCCTGTGTCAGAATTAATTTTACTGAAAAGATGATGGTTTGTTTTCTTGTAGGAACAAAAATGTATTATATCCAGTATGGACATGTGGTTTAGGAAGATTCACTTGACTTGTAATATTTATGAAAATACATCATAAAAGTTAAAACATGTTACTTTCATGATAAAATTAAGTTTCATATATACTTACCAAGTAATTACATAGCTATAGTTCTAACTCGAGCGGCAGCCTTTATTTAAAAAATCGTGGTAATGCTTTGACAGTTTAGTGTAGGTGACAAGCCCCGCCCACCAACGGGAGTACTGGAAACAACTTAGCAGAAAACCTCATTCTGTTTGCGCCCTTATGTCCATGAGAGGGGAGGAGGGAGGGCTCCAATCTGTAATTACTAGGTAAGTATATACTGTTTGAAACTTTATTTTATGAAAATAAAATTTTCATATAAGTAACTTACCAAGTAATCACACAGCTGAATCGTACACTGACGGAAGGTAGGATGCATTGACATAATCTACTCCAAAACATTAAGTTATGATTATGACTTTGAAATAGATAAGTTGCTAGTATCAAAGACAATGCTTGTCATTTCCTTATTTGGTAAGAGAGCTACTGCAGGTAATTAATACCTCTGGTTGGTGCTCATCTTAACCTGTATCGGCGTGGTGGTACAGCTGTGGAGCGCCTCTACTTAGGTGGGAGCTATGCAGTGAAGGATATGTCCGATGACTAACAAAGCATCAATCAGTGCCCTTGCCCTGGGTAGAGTACCACAATAAAAACAACCAGACAACGCTTTCACTTACACTGAGAACACCATAACCTACCCACTGAGACTGGTGGGTACTCTAGGTACACTGTAACCCCTGGCTCCCGAAAATTCGACACCCTACTTTAAGGCGAAGAGTTAGTAGGAGAAAAGAGAGAGTCCTATGCTTCCTCACCCAATACCATGCCAGCCACTGATAATGGCCCCAAGGTACTGCAATTTTCAAACAGCATTTTAACTTCTTTCAAATAGTGAGACGCACAGATCGGTTCACACTTCCACTAGGTCAACTGCAGAATGGAAGTGAGTGGCATTATGTGCCTGAAAGCTAATAAGGTAGAGACTATCCTGACGTCATGAGCTTTCACTGTAAAAGTAGGCAAAATGCCCTCCTGAATCTGAGATTGTGCCTTAGAAATCAAGTCTCTGATGAAGAAGGACAATGCATTCTTAGTCAGAGGGCGAGATGGGTTCTTGACAGAGCACCAGAGGTTACTGGATGGTCCTCTGATCTCAGTCCTGCTCAGGTAATACCTTAAAGCCCTAGCAGTACAAAGAACTCTTTCTTCTTCCTCAGAGCCAAGGTATCCGTTAAGGTCTTAATGGAGAAAGGACGGAGCCAGGGCTTGGAAGGGTCCTCGTTCTTGGCTAAAAATCCAAGGGTAAAAAAGCAAACTGCGTCTCGTGACAAAATTTACCTTTATCGATGTCTTGGAACTCGCTGACATGTTAGCAGTAGCTACGGCCACTAGGAAGAGGGTCTTTTGAGTAAGATTTCTCCGAGAAGAGGAGCAATCGGATTGAATAGCAGGACCTGTCAGCCACTCCAACACTATGTCCAGGTTCCAGGAGACCAGATCTTCCTTTCCTGCTTAGACTCGGGCTTGACGCAAGATTCAGGACCCCTGTGTTTCAACACTGAGCTAAACACAACTCGACACCCTTTAATGTTGGAGGACGCAAGATTCCTAGATCTCGGATAAAGAAGGAAATCCACAATTGGGTCACAGATGTCTCAGAAGAAGAGCTGTTGAGTCTGAGACATCAACTTCGGAAAATCTCCCATTTAGCCTGGAAGATGTGACTAGTAAGTCGACGCCTGCATCTTGCAATAGCCTCTGCAGCATGTCTTGAAAACTCTTATGCTCTGACAAGCTTCTGGAAAGTCTGAAGCCTGTCAGGGCAAGAATGGACAACCCTTTGGTATCTCTAAATGTGAGGTTGTCTGAGTAGACACGATTTTAAGGGGAAGAAGTCTCGGAAAGTCCACCCACAACTATAGCAGATTCTGGAACCATTCTTTCATGGGCCAGAACAGGGCTATGAGAATCATCGTAACATTGCAATGAGCCCAAGACTTGTTCAGCACTTCCCTGACCATGCTGAAGGGAGGAAAGGGTAGCCCAAGAGGACTTCCCAACCTAGAACCGAGGAGTCTGAACAGAAGTCTAAGTCTGGGCTCCGAGGAGGAAAGGCTTTCCTTCCGAAAGTCTACGTTCGGACTGCCACCATGCTGGTATGACTTGATTACTGGGTTTGTAGGAAATGTGTAGGTGTCTGGCTGTGTTTCCTTGTCCCAGTTGGCCTAGAGGAAGAATTGCAAAACTTCTCATGGGAAGTTGCCTAACTTGACGAACATCTTGATGGACGACAGTGTCTCCAGTAGGCTCATCCACTGATGGGCCGAGCAAGACGAAGGAGCTAAAAACTTGTGGACCATCTGAAGGCAGCTGGTGATTTTCTTGGCAAACGGAAAAACCCGAAAAGTCCATGAGTTAAGGCTCATTCCCAAATAGAGGAACTCTTGCGATGGGGCCAGTTGGGATTTCTGAAGGTAGATGACAATTCCGAATTCCTGAGAGAGAGGAGATGTACAAGTCCTTCGTGCACTTTTCCTTCGAAGGGGATCAAAGAGGCAAGTTGTCCAGATATAGACTGACGTTATTGCCTATTAAATGAAGTCACTTACTAGAGGAGCAAGAACTCGAGTGAAAACTTGAGGTGCTGTCGAGAGGCTGGAGCACAGAACCCGAAACTGGAAATTTAGCTGGCGCCGGGCCCTTGGGAGCTGGTGCTGGGTGCCAAAGGGGGCTCGGACGGCGCTGAGGGCTTGGGCACTCCGAGAGAAAGGCGTTTACTCACTGACATGGGGCGCCTGAGAGAGCATCTTGAAGACAAACCTTAGATATTTCCTGGAGTCCGTATGGAATGGAAGGTGAAAGCACATGTCCTGCATATCCAAGGTTACCATCCAATCGCCCTGGTGAATGGATGAAAGGACTGACTGGTTTCTCTCCATCTGAACATTGTAACTTAACAAATGTCTTGATGCTGGACAAAGAGATTGAGGGCACTTACGTTCAGGACTGGTCTCCCAACTCTGATGACTGGGGACCAGAAACAGACGGTAGTAGAAGACCTCTGAGTTGATGTCCTTGACTTCTTCTATGACTCCCTTTCGAAGGAGAGTGGAGACCTCCTCCAAAAGGGCCGAATGTTTTCCTGTGCCTTGAGTAGGCCATCAAAACGAAGGGAGAAGGGATCAAAGGAGGGCTCTCCATGAATGTAATGGAGAAGCCCTCCCTCGGAACCTTGACAATCCACTGTTCTGTCCTCTGATACTCCACTTCTCCCAAAACCCGAGAAGACTGGCCCCCACTTGTGCAAGGAAGACTTCTCCCTCATTTCTTGAACAAGGACTTGAGCTCCTCTTGATAGTTCATGTTCCAAGTGGGACCAATCTCCCTGCATGGAGTCTGTTGTCCATGCTAGTGGGTCCGGGGCCTGAAAACAAAAAAAAGGAAGGTGCTGGTTCCTTGAGGTGGCAAACAGGTCCAATGTCAGCCTCCCCCATAGTATCAAAGATTCCGCAGACCAGGGGATCCAAGGTCCACTCAGTGGGAAGGACCTACTACTCAACAGCTCAGCTTGTCCATTTTAATTTAGTTTGCCCTGAAAAAATTGAGTGACTAGACTCACTCGATTTGATCTGTCCACAGTAGAAGGTCTCTTGCTGTCTGGCAGAGAGAAAAAGAGTGAGAGACGCCTCACTTTGTACGCACATTATGGTTGTCTTATGTCTGAATGGACTGCCAGTCTTGTTGTGAACCAGGGTCGAGAAGCACTGAAGCCCTAAGTGAATAGCTTTCAGCTCTCTGACGTTGATGTGAAGGTTGTGTTCTTCCAGAGACCACGTCCCGGAAACTTTCTGGTTAAAAAGCGGACACTGGAGCGGGTCGTAGACTGGACGTGGGCTTACTCCCATGACAGGGATGTTGCTGGAGAGGAGGGGCCATCTTAGAAATAAATGTGGGCAAATCCTCGGGGCATTTGGAAGAATGTGCCAGAAAATCCTAAGTTGAATTCTACTGAAGGACCGACTTCTGCGTCTGAGTGACTCCTTTAGTGGAACAGAAGCAACAAAAATCTCTTTCCTTTAGAACCCCCAAAGAGAAAAGAGCCACAAGTTCAAGAGAGCCATCCCTGGCTTGTCTGCATGAGAAAGGACTCATACCCAGTCCAAGACGAAGTCTCGTCAAATTATTGCAATCTTTAATCTACTTGGCTAGCGCTCTCACCATCCAGTCCAAGAATCTGCAAGCTTCAAACTCCTCAAAGAGGTCTTGACAAGGAAGTTAAGTTCTGCCGACAAAAAACATAATTCTCGTTGACGAAAACGCCAAGCATCGGGAAGGAGCTTCCCCGGTGGCGTAGGAAAGTGAGCATGAGGGAGGAGACCTTGCCTAACTCCCTCTTAGCAGTAAACCAAATTTCAATCTCCTCGAGTGCCTTCCTAGAAGACAAGGAAAGCACCATGTGGGGAGCCTAGGTCTGGATGGCCATCTGTATGGCTCCTCATCAGGAAGGTTGAGGTAGGCGAGATTGGGGCTAGCAGGAGTCAAAAAAGGGTAAGAAAGCTTGCCCACAAATACTGAAGGAGAGCTACATAGACTAAGAGACCAGCGGTCAGAAACAGGTGCTTGGCGCTCCGAGCAGGATATTGACACTGAAGATTTGGTGCAGTGTGCTCAGGAGCTATTGTTGGGCGCTTGGGAGCTGGAGCTGGGCGCTTGGAAGCGGGCGCCAAGCACTTGGCAACTGGCGCTGAGCGCTCAGGAGCTGGCGCCAGGCACCCGAAAACTGGAGGCAGACGTTCAGGAGCTGGTGTCAGGCACGAGTAAAGAGATGGGCACTTGAACAGAGACCGCGGGCGTCTGCGAGGGATCGCTGGGTGCTTGGAGCCAAATACTGACTCCCAAAAGAAGTACGCTCAGGAGAGAAATAATTTAGACTGTCCCATGCACTGCAGGAGGGTTGAGGACTGCACCCAGCTCCTTAAATTACTAACAGGGCAGCAATGAAGAGCAACCAGCATTGCCTGCTTGCCTCTTCAATGGACGAGACGAATCTAGAAAGTGCTTGTGGTGTTTCAAGTCTGGGCTGGAGTCAAGTCGGACGACAACCGACACACATCCACAGAGACGCCTTTCCAACTGCTGTCTGTCGAAGTCTGAGATAGATCAGCAGGCTCGACTGAAAGGCTACCCGTGGGCCACGGGCAAACCACACCGACCTCCCTTGGACCTCCAGTATGACTCCTCCCAGGTTTAGGGGAGTATGACAGGGACCTTCATCTAGGAGAATTGGCGGGATGAGCAGCCACCTCCTCCACTTGCACAACACTTTCTCCTGTCAAGACACCTTTCCAGTGGCTGTCTGCTGATACCTGGGAACGCACAACTGGTTCGACTGAGGTGGGGGGCAACTACCTGTGGGCAAACCCCACCGACCTCCCTTGGACCTCTGGTATGACTCCGCCCAGGTTTAGGGGAGTATGGAAGGGACCTTTGTCTAGGAGAATTGGCGGGACGGGTAGCCACCTCCTCTACGTCAATGTATCACTACTAGATTAATTTCTTGTTGAACCTACACTCAAGACTGGCAATGGCAAGGGTCGGAAGCAAGGGAGCCAGCTGCAGGAGTACAGTAGATGGATTAAAAATAGGAGGGCTAGAAGCAGGAGAAAAAAGGACGGGAAGGGTGAAGAAGGAATAGCAGACCTGTCTTCTACCTAGGTTAGGGTAGAATTCTAGGCTAAGGGAAACTCGTTTCTCAGCTCTAGAGGCTGCTTTCCTTTTTATGCCTCTCTAACTTGTCTAGTTGAGATCAAGTACCTTCTACTTTTGCTAACCATAACATTTAGCACAAGTTTTCTCCCTACTATATTTCTGACCCCAAGATTTACTGCAAATTGTATGAGAATCATATGAAGATCGACTAATCTGGTTTGCAACTTTCGCTACAATAGCGAAAAAAGATGAACTTGAATCAGACCTAATAATAACCAAACAACTAGAAAAAATTATCCTGAAAGCTACTAATGCTTGAAGGCTACTCAAACAAGCGATAATACTTCACTCAAATCCAGGTATACAACAAAAATCAGTAAATAAAAGCTTCAGCAAACCCCCATTGTTACTCCAGAGCCGGCAGGAACAGAACGAGGTTTTCTGCTAAGTCGTTTCCAGTACTCCCGTTGGAGGGCAGGGCTTGTCACTTTCACTAAACTATCGAAGCATTACCGCGATTTTTTAAATAAAGGCTGATGTGCAAGTTAGAACTATAGCTCTATAATTACTTGGTAAGTTGCTTATATGAAAAAAAAGAGAATTCATTTTTGAGCATATCTTAAAACATAGTTCTCACTTATGTTACTGCAATTTGTGTAGTATCTACACAAGCAATACAGATAGTTCAGTTTACCAGATCACAAGAGAGCACTGGACTAAATTACTGTAATTGCTACTTTTCTTCTATACTTTAGTTTTTATTTCAAATTGCTTATTAGGTTGTATGTATTCTTTTTTAAACTTCTCACACATTCCCAAACTGGCCAAAAGATTACTATTTTGTGTAATTACTTGATCTGGATATCTTTTAGTTTAGACTTTTTGTATGGTGTATCTCCATAAGAAATAATCAGCATTGTTACCAGTGGAAGCCACAAGCCTGCCCTTGCCCATGGGAAGACAGAAAGAACTTCTCTTAAATGGTCAGCAACAGGAGACACTAAATTTGATGCAGGAAACACAGGTGAAGAACAAGCTGGACACCTGTAGCCAGCTGGTGCTGTGTTTGGAGGTAGACGTGTAGCCCAGTCATTTAGGCAATCTATGTGAAACACATCTGAAAGTTATATAAAAAACAATAGTAATTATAACAAAATTGACAGCTATTGTGCAGTACCAACACTAGATTTAACAAATATAATTCTCATGTCATGAGAAAAGAAACCTCAAAAAAAAATATTTATAAGTATTCACCTTATTTATGCAAATCAAATTATATTTTTCATAGATATACAAACCTTTAGTGTTTTATATGGATTAACTTCAGTGACTAATTGTTTGTTTGTTGGAGTTTGTAACAGAATAGTTAACCTGTGGCAGAGGAATGATGGGTAGGGGAACCACCCACTACTTACTTGACCAACACCACAACCTCTTCCTTCAGCTATAAGGACAAATGAAGGGTTCATTAAAGATAGGATTATAATAAAAATTTCACCTTTGAATATAAAAAAACATATCTTCAATTTCCTGTTTGTTCCCAAGAGAATACTACACGAGTAAAGTGCCTGTATCATAAAAGGAGGCTCTCTGATTGAAGGAGTATTCTTGGGTTACTTCAAAGACTTAACAGGAGCTAAAATACTTGATAATATAAACCTAGTCTGTACAGGACCTCTTTCTGCCACTAAATAAGATTAAGGTGAAGTGCAATGCTCCAGCAAACACTGAAATACTGAAGGAGACTTTGATTCAAACTCTTCTGTCTGAGGAGGAGTCAGGGCAACAGAAGCCAATCTCTCACAATGAATCTCTGGATCAAATGAAGGGGAGACTGAGGGAAACACAGTCAGAAGTGGCTCACCTGAGTTGACACAAGTCAGCTGAGCAAGAGAAGATGAAGCTCCACCAATTGTCACAGAAAATGGGAAACGTTGGGAGGAGACAGTGGCATCCCCACCTTGTATGAAAGTGATGGAACAGACTCGAGAGCATTCCCAGCAACACATCCCCAGAAGGCAAAGCATCTAGAATAGCATCTAGCCAAGATTCTGTAACATAGTAGGATTGGAAAGAGAAACATTAACAGAAGCAGAAGGAACAGACTAGTCAATAGTCGAAGAAACAGTATGTAATGAATGAACAGGTGAATTTCAAGGAGAAAGAGGAACAGCACACAAGGATTTAGAACAAGAAGATGTGGAAGAGATTGGTTTAACAATCGATTGAGTAAAGATAACATCAGAATTAGAATAACTCGCTACAGACACATTATCATTAACCCTTTCAGGTTGGCCTATATATATATATTAACAAAAGCCCAGAATCGGGCAATCTTTAAGGTCTGGCAATTTTAAAATAAAGGACATCAATGTAAAGAGGAAGATATGAAAATGCTCAGGGCTTACAGAAAATTCTCAAAAATTTTCTGTACCTGCCAAAGGAACTTGAAAGTGAATATTTCCAACCCTGTGATGGGGGCCTTTTTTACAGACATTCGTAAAAATTAGCTAATTTGAGCAAGTTATCCATGTTCTTTCTAATGTTCTATTTGTACTTTATTTTGAAAAATCACAATTACAGTTCAAAAACTATTGTGAGAGATAAGAACTAAAACCTGCAACAATCCACGAGTATATTTATGGATAAATATATACAAGATGTCTGGGACAGGGAGATTAGTACCTTCCCAATGAAATTTCATAGGAGACTATTCTCCATGTGTTACCATAAGAGTTGCCATAAAATCAAATATGGTCCATTCAAGTGACCTGAATGTTTTTTCTGCAATACTTTTTCAAATATCATGGTGTGAAATAAGGATTACCATAGTACTCTTATACCATTATTGTGCATCAAAGAATGCATACTGCTAAGAAAGGGTTAATAACACCAACTATACCTTTATCACTAGTCCTGTCGGTGCTAACAACCTCATTACTAGATGCCAATGATGAAGCCAACATACAGTGCAAAGATTTATGTTTAGCAAAATAATCTTTAAGCAAATGCATTAAAAAAGACTCAGAGTGTGAAAACTGAGAGGCAGGTGACTGGGGGGCATGGAACCACATCACCACAAGAACCATCCCCGTTCCCTGGCAGTGGATTCTTCCAACTGTCAAAGGGCAGTCCTGAGCTTGGGCTACACAAGGGCGAAGGCACTGACACCTTACCTTTTACAGGGGAACACCAAAATATTCGCACACTATGGGGGGACCTGGAACAGTTCCCTAACGAATTCAGTCGAAATTTTTACCTATTCTGAAATAAGGCCTATATCCTGTTCTAACTTTTTAATACACTTTTCCTGAACCACGAGGGGAGCAGGAAGAGGAGCTAAAGAGGAAGTCTCACTGCTAACTAAAGCATTAACAGAGGGAAAAGCTATAGACTGAGTAGGGATAATTGACCTGACCTAATCATTTGCTTCTGCAATCTATCTGCTTCCCTACTCTTCCTATCACTAATGAACTTCAGCATAAAGTCCTTACACCAATCCCTACATTCTTCACATCTATTCTCATGATCACACACTATACCATAAAGCCAGCACAAACAGTTGTGTCTATACAGTCAGTCCCCAGTTTACGACGGTTCCGGCTTACGACGTTCCGAGGTTACAACGCTTTTCAAATATATTCATCAGAAATTATTTCCCGGCTTACGACGCATGTTCTGGGGTTACAACGCATCGTACGCCGATCCGACAGAAGAAATATGGCCCCAAAATGGCAGAATAATCATAATTTGAAGGTTTTTTTGATGTAAAACTCAATAATAATGCAGTTTACATCGTTTTCAATGCACCCAGAGCATTAAAAGTAAGGTTTTCTTATGATTTTTGACGATTTTCGACGATTTTCCAACTTACGACGATTTTCAGTTTACGACGCGCGTAAGAACGGAACCCCCGTCGTAAACCAGAGATCGCCTGTAACTAAAAATTCAACCTCCTTCTAACACAGTAATCATTCTTACAGAACCTGACATTCTTAGCCTTGCTTCCACTGGAAGCCATCCAAGGAAAAATGAATGTACAGTACTGTGAAAGCTAAAAATAGCCAAAACCAAGACACATGCACCTAATACACAACGGCAGCAAGGAGAATTCTCAGAAGAATTTAAGCATTTTTAACACACCTGGTGGAGAATAGGTGAACTAGACAGTCATCTGGGTCAGCCAAGTGATCTTTTTCCTCTTCTGCACGAATGCCGACTCGCCTTTTCGCATGGAGGTACTGTATATGCTATCTTTAACAGTAAGTAAGATTTATCCAAAATAATTCAACTTACACATTACATACAAAAGGTATTAACCATATGAGGATACATAATTACGGTACTGTACTAATCTATAAGAGTATGTTAAGTATTTTAGAAAATTCATGCCAAAATGAAGTTTTCATAATAAAACTAATATTGTAGTACTTACCTGAACACCTGAATGAGCCCTGGTCACTGACCAGCCCGAACTATATCCCCAGAAAATTTACCCACAAAGTGAGTAATTAACTGTCAGTGTTACCAACGTTACAAGTAAAATCTTGTCAAATGAGTTAACTCTCTGCGTTACCAATGTTACAGGTAAAATCTTGTCCAATGAGTTGCCTGAGGTACCGTTGACAACGCTGCTGCAAATACCAGCCGACAGAGGCCGACAGGCCTAATTGAGTTACTCACTATCAAAAATTGAAGTGGGGAGGAGGGTGGGAATCATTCAGGTGTTCAGGTAGGTATTACAATATTAGTTTTATTATGAAAACTTCATATTGCAATACACTCCCTGAACACCTGAATTAGCCTGATTAACAAAATTTTAATGGAGGTGGGATCAATCTAATTCAGCCTGACCTGTCAATGGAGAATAAGTAGGTAACTCATTATCAACCTACTATGTGTAAATGTATGTATCCTCACCTAGTTGTCCAACTTGGTAGGTGAGGATGCTTGTAGAGAGAGTACCCCGATGTCAGCCTCGTGTCTAAGGTACCGTCTGAGTCAGAAGTGCCTCCCAAGTGGTATTCTATACCTCTCATGTGTGGAGGGGAAAAGTCAAACCTCTCATGTGGCTACTCAGCCTCTCATGTCTGGAGGAGAAGTTGAGTGTGCAGGACCTTTGAGTTCTCCACTGCTCAATGATGCAGATGACTGTGCAGAAGTTGAAGATATTCTAACATGACCATCGGGATCTGCCTAACCTCAAAGGCCTAAAAACAAAACAATACACTCAATATGAACCCTGACTAACAGAGACTCTTAAGTTCATTTAGGCTACCACTGACTACCTAAACTCCTAGCACCCTAACAATACAATCTAACTATAAAATTGAGTTGGCTGCAACAAAAGGACCCAGCGAGTAACCCTTCTCTGAAGAAAACTGAATATCCCTAAGGTAGAACGTCGTGAAAACTGACACAGACTTCCAAGTAGCCGCCTCCAAAATTGCTGACACTGGAAAATTCCTCAAGAAAGCCGAAGAAGTAGCCATTCCCCTGATACTATGCGCCCTTGGACGTGAAGAACAACTCGAAGGCTCCAAAAGCGATGAAGAACCCTCCGACGCTTGACTAATAACCTCTCACAAGAAGAAACTAACTGCATTTTTGGAAATGGGACGAGATGGATACCTAGGCAAAGCAAATAAGGTTCTCGGACAAGGCAAAAGTTTCTCAGTACATGACAAATAAACTTAGAGAGCTCTAACCAGACACAGCAGCATTTCGGATGTGTCACCTCCTACAAAATCATCCAATGATGAAACTTTAAACTATCTAGGAAGAGGATTCATTTCAGATTCAGACTGCGCAACAAATTCTGGCAAGTAAGAAAGAAAGATATCCTGCCCCGAAAAGGATACCGTCCTACCCACTGCCTGAGTCTCACCAATTCTTCTTGCTGTGGCCAGAGCAACTAAAAATAACACCTTCTTGGTTAACTCTCTTAAGGATAAGGACTCCAAGGGTTCAAAAGATGAAGAGCTCAACAGTCTCAAAACAGCCGCTAGATCCCACGAGGGGGCCCGAAGCGGAAAAACTGGACGTTCTACTCTAAAAGATCTTAATAGATTGTGCAAAATTCTACTGGTCGAAAGCTCAGGCAGGTGAAACCTGAATGTACTACTGAGCATCAACTTATATCCAGCAATCGTAGAATATGAAAAGTTCTTTTCCTTCCTTAAAAACAAGAGGAAATCTGCTACTTTTGCAACTGATGGACGTGAAATGCTATGCCCCTCTTTCCCGCACCAACTACGGTACATAGCCCACCTAGTCTAGTATAGTTTACTAGATGATCTCCTCAGACAGAAAGACAGTTGGCGAGCCACTGACTTAGAGAGTCCTGAATGACGGGCTGCTCGCTGGACAGTCTCCAGGCAGCTAGCTTCAGCACGCGGAGGTTCCGATGGAAGTAAGGGAAATGAGGCTGTCTGAGAAGATCTTTCCTCTCTGGAAGGAATACTGGAACTTCCATCAACATGTCCAGAAGGTCTGGAAACCAAGGTCTTTGGGGCTAGAAGGGGCTTATCAAAGTCATTTGAGTGTTGATACTATTCCTGAGTTTGATCAGTACCTGTTGAATCAACCTGAAAGAAGGGAATGCATACACTTGAAGGTTGTCCCAGGAGTGCAGCATTGCATCTGTCCCGCACGACATGGGGTCTGCTACTGGGGAGAAGTAGACCGGAAGATGGAAATTCATTCTTGTGGCAAAGAGATCCACTGTCACTAGCCACCTCCTCAACAGATGATGTACTTCTTTCCGAACCAGAGTCCATTCACCCTCGAGAACTTCCTGAGAACCATTCAAAGTGTCTGCTACAACATTGAGCTTCCCCGACACAAAATGAGGGATAAGAGAAACACTGCGGTCCTCGCACCAATGAAGAACTCTCTATGCTATATTGTTAAAGACTTGCGATCTTGTTCCTCCCACTTTCTTTAGAAACGTCACAGGCGTAACACTGTCGCAAAAGAGAGCTACTACCTTGTTGCTTAAAAAAGCAACTTAGAGCCTCTTCTACTGCTCTCAACTCTTGGAAATTTATGGACTCCTCTCGACCCAGATCCCTCCAAAGGCCTCTGGCCTAAGATTCCTCTGGGGTCGCACCCCAACCCCGATCTGAGGCATCTGTGTATAGATGAACATGTGGAAGAGGGAAGACCAATCTTACTCCGACAGTCAGATGATGATGTTCTGACCACCACTGAAGATCCTTCAGGCAAGAATCGTCCCAGACCACAACTGTGCTCTCTTCCCAAAAGTCCCAGCAATTCCTGAGACACACCTGCAGAGAACGCATCTAGAGACGAGACCCTGGAAATAGTAGTGAGAGGGAGGACATTCGGCCCAACTAGCTCTTCCACAAGCTCACTTGTTGAGCCCTGTCCGACAAGAATACCTCTAGTTGACCTAGAACCGCAAGAATCCGTTCCTCTGTCAGGAAAGCCCTCAAAAGATGCGTCTGAATCTCCATCCCCAAATAGATCTTTACTTGAGCTGGAATTAGAGAGCTTTTGTCCAAACTGATCCGAATTCCTAAGGTCTGGCATAGGTTCAGTAAGAAATCCCTTGCCTGCAACACCCCGTCCACAGATGAAGCCTGAACCAACCAATCGTCGAGGTATCTCCTCATTCGAAAACCCCGACGATGCATTACATCCGAACTAGGAAACATTATCCTTGTGAAAACTCGAGGTGCTGTGGTTAGACCAAACAGAGGACCTTGAACTGGAATGTTCCAGTTGGACCCGAGAAATGAAGGAACTTCCGAGATTCCTGATGAATCGGAACCTGGAGATACGTATCTTTGAGGTCCACTGAAACCATCCAATCATCTCTCCAAACTGACCGCAGCACCAACTGCGAAGTTTCCATGTGAAACTTCGTTCAAACTACCAGCCGGTTGAGACCCGAAAGATCTATAATGGGTCTCCAAGACCCTCCCGCTTTTGGAGCCACGAAGATCCGGCTGAAAAACCCCAGAAGAGGAGGAGTAGGTTCCATTGCCCACTTCTCCAAAAGGGTTTGGATCTCTGCCGCTAAAGCTATCCCTTTGAAAGAGGATGGGGAATAACTGGGAAGGCAAACTGGGGGGCTGGACAGAGGAGGACAAGAATGAAAAGGGACTCTGTACCCCTCCCTTAACACCTCCACTACTCAACTCTCTGCGCCCCAATCTTTCCAGATGTTCCAAAAATGAGCAAGTCAACCTCCCACAGGTACAGGCAAAGGGACTATCTCGTATTTCCGAAAACCCCTCTTGAAAGAAGAATGTTTCAAAACTGAGGCAGAAGCCGAACCCTCAGAAGCAAAATGGACCTTCTTTGGCAATCTTACAGGGGACTTAGAACCTGATCGCTTAGCTGGAGATGGCATCCTGGATCCTTTAGGTGATCTTGAACCCTGAGCTGTCACACGAATCACAGCCTGTTGTGACTCTAGTGCTGATGATGACGACACGAAATTGACCAAGGAAGAGAAATCCTCCTCTCTATAAAGACTGTTGCAGAGTGCAAGAGGCACCCTCAACAGAACCCTCTTGTTTATGTCCGGATAGTGAGGCAGAAGATGATTTAAAAAAAAGTCCCTCCTCTTCTTGCCAAAGAACGTTTTACAGCCAGATGAAATGTTAGCCTGGTATGCCAACCCCATCGAAATCGAAGTGATGAGGTTGTCAAACAGTACACGATCGGAGGGAATATATCCATCTTGTTTGAGAAACCCATCAGCCCAGACAACATCCGCATAGTGTGGGACAAGGCCTCAGACTGGCTGCAAAAGGTGTCCTCCAAAATACAAGCCTCACGCGATGTAACCGCTACCAAACGATTCGACTAAGGAACCCGAGAGAGAAGGGCCTCAACAAATTCGTTGAGTGGAACTCTGACACCGGCAGCAGGGTTACCCACTACCCTACAGAACCCCTTCTGATTAGGAAGCAAGGTTGAATCCTGTCTACCCAACCCAATAAGAGAAGCTAACCTTACCTTGAGTCCGCCTCCCTCAAAGCCTGTTCGACTCGTCCAGACCAGTTTACTGGATGTTTGGGAGACTACTGGTTTAGTTGCATACATCGATTCAAAAATTGCTTCATTTGGTTGTGTAGGTTCCTCAGGAGCCTTGGACTGCGGATAGAGAGAATGGGTAAAGTCCACCATCCGCTTATATTTGCTTTCATTCGCTGGAGACAAACTTATATCTGGTACCGGCTCCTCTTCTTCAAAAGAGCATTCTCTGTCTGATTGGTCCGACTGAACTGGAACAGGAAAAGACGGGCTGACCACCTGCAAGAGCTACACCCGATAACCCGGAACTAGCTACACCTGGATGGGCAAGACCAACACCTGACATACCTGACCCCATCATACCTGAGCCAACCGAACCCTGTTGCGCAAACCCTGCACCAACTAAAGCCGATGACAAAACTCTTGAGCCAGTCACAATTGATGGCGCAAACACCACACTGCCCAGTGACGATGACGTAACACCTGGGTTGACCACACCTGGGTGACAAACGCCCACCCCTGAGAGTGGAGAGGTCACAACACCCGATCCACCCAACCTCAGATGAACCAACACCGCACCATGAAGGGTATCCGGAGCTGAAGTCACACTGATTAAGGGAGAGGGAGGAAGAACTCCCTGATGACCCAGAACCAAAGCCGAACCCACCTTGAACACCTTAGAAGGAGGAACAGAAAAAGCCGCAGGAAAAGTTGAGAAAAAAGTAGAAGAGAGAGAGGAAAAGGAAGAAGCCACACTCGGAGTAACCACCGGAGCACCTACTGCCAACATTGGACAGGTGGAGAACATACCCACTGGTCCAGTACTCAAAGGTGTTTCTAAGGACAAGCTACGAGCTGTGGAACCTATGGGGACCGAAGAAGGAAAATTACCAGCTACCCTAGTGAAAGGAGAGGCTGACAACACCATCGGTACTGATACACTCAACAATGGCGCAGACGAAACGTCAACTGCCATAGCATCTGCAAGAACCGCAGTGGACACATTACTTCTTAAACCCAGTAAAGGATGAATATACGGAGTTGTGGAAGACTCCGCAACCGCCTGTGAAGCACCTAGACCAGAAGCCTGAGAAACTACAGGACCCGTGTACGGTGCTAAAAAAGACAGCCCCGCCAAAGGTACACCTTCTCTCAACCCCTGAAGAGAGAGAGGGAGCCGCTGAAACTCCAATGTTACAGGATTGAACCAATAAAAATTCTTTGCTCTGCTGAGTTAATGGCAAAGAAACAGGATGAATGGGAGAAGACTCCGAAGAGCCCACCGAAGAGTGACCCGATAAAGAAGAGTGTGTAAAGACATTGGAAAAAGACTTAAAAGAAATTGGGGAAAAGGAAAATTCAGAAGCAACAAAAGAGGCCATAGTTTTTAGAGAAAGAAATACACCAACTCTGTTCCCCTTGATAATCTTGGCAGACATCATTAGCAAACTCAGGACAATTCTTCAAGACATGAACGTGAATATTGGAAAACTCAAAATTGAAACATTGCCTAACCAGTAATCTATAACCCTGTGACAAACCAAACAAATCTGCATTATACTGAGCCAAATTGACAACCTGATCACCAGAATTACCACTACCACAAGATGAACCAAACTTATCCACCGAAGGAAAAGGAACCTTTGAAGACGAAGGAGCACTATCCAACACTTCAGAACCCGATAAACCCCAGACCAAATCTGAACAATCAACCACGGACTTAAAAACCTTCTGTTGTAAAGAACTTGAAGCAGGAAATAAAACCAAAGATGGATCCAAAGACGAAGCCATCACACTTGAAACCCCAAATGAACCCGAACCCGAAAAAGCCTGCACCTTCCACTTCTCTTCTTGAACACTTCCTAACCCATTATCCCTACTCGTCTGTGTCTTACCTAACTCTACATCAACCTCAGAACTTACACCTTGAGTGGGAAAGGGGTAATCTGCCGCCAACGCTGCCTGCTCCGTGCCTACCTTCGAGGCTTGCGGTTTTCCATGACCCCTGGCACCCGTTAGGGCTGGTTCTGGAACAGGCAGGAGGGCTGAAAAAGAATTATTAGAATCAACTATGCTACTACTACCACCATCTCTATTCTCAGTTAACTTACTTACTCAGGCTAGAAAAGAGGCTAGACATACTGGATGATAACCTGTCCACTAATTTCTTGAATAACTCTGAATTTAACGCTTCCTTCTCTACTGACTGTAACCCTACAGTTGGTCCTGACCTGCGCTTACTCTTCGAGGCTAAGGATTTTCTGTGTTTCATATAATCCTCCATTTGATCTATTGACCAAGACCTACACTCGTCACATCTCTGACTGATACTACTCTCAACCTTCCTGCATAAAATACAAACAAAGTGTTGATTGTTTTTGAGGGTAATCATCCTACGCTTGCAGGACGTGCAGGACCGATGAGCGGCAGCATCTCCAGCAGTAGAAGGCTTGGTCATCGAAGCTGTAGACGAAGTAGAAGCAGCAGCGCTAGCAGACGGCAACGTCTTCCTGTCTGACTTATCCATAACAAGTCCAAAGTACCAATCCAAAGCCAAAACCAGGAGAGAAGCTCCAAGTCCAGTCAAAAAGCGTAAAGCCAGAAGAAAAGGAGTTGAAAACAGTCCAAAGTCGTGATCTGATATCCAAATTCTTTAAATGGGGGTCGGGCTAAATGACCAAAAGTTTGCCTGATGCGGGACACGTCCACAAAGCACAGCGTACTAATAACAATTGGGGATGTTGGCTGGTATTTGCAGCAGCGTTGTCAACGGTACCTCAGGTAACTCATTTGAAAAGATTTTACCTGTAGCGTTGGTAACACTGACAGTTAATTACCCACTTTGTGGGTAAATTTTATGGGGATATAGTTTGGGCTGGTCAGTGACCTGGGCTAATTCAGGTGTTCAAGGGGTGTATTGTAATTTACTTACTTTACCGCTTTATCTATAAATTTCACAGACTGCATTATCACAATCAATGAACTAACTCGAGTCAAGGAATAGTTATAGACATAATTGTACTTGGGCTATACAGCTACAAATTCTTGATGGTATGCCTTAAAAATAAAAAAGTAGGATTTAAAATAGTAAAAATATAGGCAGTAATTGTAAGTATACAATGTATGACTAAAACTTCCACCGTAATCAATTAACTTTACTGTGTAACTGTAACTTGATAACTGGCAGAAAAAGATGAACAGATCTTGTTTACCTTGCTGAAATATTTCTATCATCAAACACTTTGCCTTACCATAACAAACAAGACGAATGCATTCTTTAGTGCCCAGGTGGTCGTCACATATTCGGCACACAGGATTGTAGTCACTGGAACTTAACCACTGGAGGTATGATTGGACAACACACTGAAAGTTAAAAAGTAAAAATAGAATATCAAAGTACTGTAATGATATGTAATATGTATCTAGTTACACAGCTATTGCAAAGCAGTATCAGTGAGAAATTAAGTGTTGCCACTGAACCACAATAAGCTGTCCTACAAGATCTTTCCAATGAAGAAATGACCTGGAATTTACTGAAGTCCAAGATATAAAATTTATGTTAATGATGACCACTATGATCTAGTGTGGATAATAAAGAAAATAAAATTGCCATACTAGCTCCTTAATTATACATAATGAAGGAGCTAATATGGTAATTCTTAACTTGATAGAGCTGTGGGATATATAAGCTGCAATACTGTGCAGTATATTCCTTAGGCTATACCCTCACATTCAATGGAACGAAAATCAAAAACTGTATTTAGTCCTATGACATAAATTACTATTGGAGATCACATAAACAATGAATCAAGTTACATCTTGTGTATGACTAGTGGTGCAGCCTAAACGAGGAAAACACTTATCTCATGATAATATCTTTTAGGATTCAGTGTCCCCCTTTGGCATTTTACTTAACTCTCAAGGTTAAATTAAGTTAGGCCAAACCCAAGGCTGAACACGTTCACCTTTCTGTGTAGCAAGGGGTTCTATAGGAAACATTACATTTGTCTGTCTATGAAGTAGGAGGTTCTAAAAAAACACAGCACATTTGCCTGTATGTGAAACAAAGGGTACTAAAGTTAGCAACAAATTCATCTACCTGTAAAGCATTGGATTCTTAAGGAAGCAACACATTTATATGCCTGTGAAGCAGGTGGCTCTAAAGGATGTCACAGATTTGTCTGCAAATGAAGCAAGGGGTTCTAAATAAAACGACTCATTTCTCTAGCCATGTAGTGGGGGTCCTAAAGTAGACAACACATTTGTCTGTATGAAGGTAAGGAAACCACACATTTGTCAGCCAGCAAAACACTGGGTTCTGAAGGAAGCAATAAATTTGTCTGCTTGTGAAGCATGTGGTACTAAAGGAAACCACACATTTGTCTGCCTATGGAGCAAGGAGTTCTAAAAGAACAGAAAAACAAATCTATTATCCTATGAAGCAGGGAGGTTCTAAAGGGAACAACAATTTGTCTAACTATGAAACAGTGACTTCTCAAGGAAACAGCATCTTTGTTTGCCTGTGAAGCAGAAGGTTTAAAGGAAACAAGTCATTTGTCTGCAAGGGAAACACTGGGAATTCAAGAGACAAATCTGTCAGCTTTTGAAGCAGGGGATGCTGAAGGAAATACAACATTTGTTGGCTTGTGAATATGGGGATTCTAATAAAACAAATTTGTCTGCCTGAGAGGCTGGGAGTTCTAAAGGAAGCAAGGCTTGTAAGCCTGTGAAACAAGAAGCTCTACAGGAAACATTACATTTGTCTGCCTCAGAAACTGCACATTCTAAAGGCATTAACAGTTATTAGCTTGTGAAGGAAGCAATACATTTGTTTGCCAATGAAACAGAGCATCCTTTAAGGGCTAGGCATATTTATCCGTTTGTGAAGGAGGGGTTTCTAAAGAAAAATGACATTTTTATAATAAAATAGGGTTTTATATAAACTTGCCAAGTAATTACATAGCTATTAGTTTCTACTTTAACGGCAGCTCAAGATTTGAAATTTGCGCCAGTGATCTACTGTTTTGGGGCAGGTAAGTGCCCCGCCCACTTCCGGGGGAAGTATAGGTACAACATAGCTAAAGAGCTCAGTTCGTTTATATTCTATGTCCATGTGCAGGGAGGAGGGAGGGCTCCAATCATGTAATTACTTGGTAAATATACATGAAACCTTATCTTATTATAAAAATGTCATTTTTATATAAGTACCTTGCCAAGTAATTACATTGCTGATTCCCACATTGACAGGAGGTGGGAATCATGGACATGTACTACTTAAAAAACATTTATAAATGAAAATGCATTTGAAATAGATAAAAAGCTAGCATTGTGAAAATTCTTGTTGTAACCTTATCTGGTGAGGGAGCTTGAGCAGGAAGATACTGCCTCTTGGTCATTGCTTATCTCAACCCACAGGGACATGACCAGCAATGTCAGGAGTTGTCCCTACTTTAGTGTGAGCTCTGCAACTGTTACCTGTACACCAAATTAAAAACAATACCCATCCACTAAAAGAAACAATTGGTGGGTACTCCAGGTACCAAGTAACCCCAGACTTCCCAGACTTAAACAAGGCGATGAGATAGAGGAAATACAAGTGGTACTTCTACCCCTCATTTCCTAGTGCCTTGGCAGCCACGGAAAAAGGACCTAAAGTACTGTAGTCTTCGAATACTGTTTCCACATTGTGTAAGAAGTGTTTGGCGAAAACTGATCGACACTTTCAATAAGTCGATTGTATGATTGCAGATATGGAAAGATTGCGCTTAAAAGCCAAAGATGTGGCTACAGCTTGAATGTCATGGGCTTTTACTTTAAACAAGGGTAAGGCATCTCCTGAATACCCAAGCGAGACTCAATAATTACATCTCTCAGGAAGAAGGAGAGAGCCTTCTTGGAGAGATGATGTGTTGGGTTTTTGACTGAACACCAGAGTTTATGAGAATCCCCTCTTTTTTTCTTGGTTCTTTCAAGGCAGTGTTTTAATGCTCACGTTGGGCATAACACTCTCTCTTGGTCCGAAGGTTCAAATATCCCTGTAAGGCTCTTGATAGTGAAGGATCGAGGCCATGAGCTGGAAGGGCTTTTGTTCTTTGCTAAGAACCCTTGGATGAATGTGCATACTGCATCTTCCTGAGAGAAGCCAACTTGCTTATCCAGAGCTTGTAACTCACTGATCCTTTTCGCTGTGGCCAAAGCGACCAGAAAAAGTCTTCCTAGATAAGTCCCTGAATGATGAAGTGTGAAGTGGCCCAAAAGGGGGACCTGAAAGCTAACGTAACACGACGTCCGAGTTCCAAGAAACGGGGGTTTGCATATTCTGTTTTGAAGTACTGAAAGACTTATTCAAATTGGATTTATCCTGATTGGAGGATAGATCTAAACTTCTATGTCTGAATACCATTTTCAGCCTATATCTGTAGCCTTTGATTGTGGACATTGTTAAACCTTGAGAAGTCCTCAGATAAAGAAAAAATCCTGCTAATTGGGCTATAGATGTTTCAGAAGAAGTGATGCCACGTCTCTTGCACCATCTGCAAAATACCACCCACTCAGCCTGGAAGAGTTTGGTAGAAGAGTCGCGTCTACACTTAGCAATAGCGTTTGCAACCTCACTTGAAAAACCTTTTGCTCTGACAAGCTTCCTGACAGTTTGAAGGCCGTCAGAGCGAGTGGACAATCCTTGATGGAATCTGTTGAAATGAGGTTGTATGAACAGATTTTGTTTCTGTGGAAGGAGCCTTGGGAAGTCTGTCAGAAGTTCTATGAGATCCAGAAACCATTCCTTTTCTGGCCAAAACGGAGCAATCAGGATCACTGACGTGTTGTGGTGTGATTGGAATTTGTTTATTACTTCCCTCACTAGACTGAATGGTGGAAAAGCATAAACCTCCAGGTCCAACCAACTCTGGAGCATCGCATTCGTTGCCCATGCTTGAGGGTTCGGGGCTGGAGAGCAATACAGTGGGAGGCGATGATTCCTCAACGTTGCAAACAGGTCTACCATTAGCTTTCCCCACCATTTCCACAGGTTGGTGCACACCTGTCGATTCAGCAACCATTCCCTGGGTAGAATCTGTTTGCAACAGCTCAGATAGTCCACTAAAATGTTCAACTTGCCCTCAACAAAGCGGGTGAGACTCTGGGTGTTGTTGCTTTGGGCCCAGAGAAGGAGATCTCTGGCTACTTTACACAGAGAAAAAGAGTTTGTTCCTCCCTGATTCTGTGTGTACGCCAGTGCGGTCGTGTTGTCCAAATGAACTGCTACCACTGAGTTGTGTGTCACTGAAGCAAAATGCTGAAGAGCCAGGTGAATTGCCTTCAGTTCCTTTAGATTTACAGTATATGGAGTTTCCTCTCCTCTAGAGACCATGTCCCTGCAGCTTCCAAGTCTCCTAAGATTGCTCCCCAACCCAGATCTGATGCATCGGAGAACAATGTTAGGTTCGGGTTCAACTGATGTAGTGACTTTCCTACAGTGAATCTCCCTTCTTCGAGCCACCACTGAAGATCTACTTTTATTTCAGGAGAGATGGGGAAGATAAACTTGTCCGGTAGAGTCTTCCTGCTCCTACTACTAAGGGAAGAAGGGAGGCCTTCTGAGTAATGGAGGAAGAGATAGGCTAAAACTTGAAGGCTATTGAGTCTCTTGCATAATAATGTAATGTACACAGCAATGCGCTGCATCATGGTTTCATCATTCTTTTACCCAATTAAAAAATGGACATTCCTTCAGAGGAGAGTTTATATTTTGGAATAATGGGGGAAGGGGTTCTTTGATTTCCAAGTTCTCTTTGTTAATTGCAGAGCTATTTTTTGGGGAGCTGGTTACTTTTATGGTAGTCCTAGCATAAAAACTGAGCTACTTTAATCAGTTGTGGCAATACTATACTGCCAAAAACTACACCAATTTACTAGTTAACCTACCCTAGCCTAAACAGCATAGGCTTATTGTTATGGCTGGCATAAGAATAGCAACTTGCTTTTTCCAAAGTTTTTTCTTGTGAGAACTTCTATGATTTTGAAAGATATTTTAGTAATCAGAAATGATCAAATAATATTTATATTGGCATTTATTCCTTCAAGAATACGGGGAAAGTGAATAGCCTGATAAGGTGAGTACTTACCAACAAAAATATGGAGGGTTCCACAATTTTCTAAGGACACTGTTACTGGTTTGAAGGTGTTCTGTTCTAAGTTCTTGCATATTAGGAAGTGTTATTCACATGCATGCAGTTTTTTGTTATAAAAAAAATATTTTCAAACAAAACAGGCACTTAATGTTTTCTACTTCTGCCCGATTCTCACTGTCTAATATACCGATTTGTTTTTTGTTGTAAAAAATCATCCACCTGGTTTTCAAACAAAACAGCAATTATTGTGTATAGCTTTTTGATGCAGTAGTTTTCAATACAAAAGTAATGTTTTTTAGACGATTTTCGATTTTTCTACGCGATTTTCTTCTCACTGTCTAATATATTCAGTTTAACAATGGCTACCACGTGTGTCAGAACTGATGAAGGTTAGATTATTTACTTTATCAGATTATATGCAAAATCAGGATTAAAACAATTCTTCATCTCAAAGATGATGATGAAGTGCTGCAAACACTTCCACTTATAAATACTTTCCTTACTGAATTGAATGACCAGGACTGAGGCAACAGGGTCCTCTAAACTTTAAGAAACACACTGCATGCAAGACTAAATTGGAGACAAGGAGAGGTCCTTTGCCAGTTAAGTTAAGAACCATTTATTTCACTTTGAGGATTTAAGGCTTCTATGTCAGGTTAGGACTGGGTGATTAAACCCCAGCCAGGTAAGGGCCTAGCACCTAAGATTAGGCAATGTTTGGGGAATGTAAGGTTAGGATGCATTCTTGTATTTTACTCTGTAACTTAAAGCTCTCTAGGTCTGGTTAAGAGGGAGGGACGTGGCCCAAGCCAAGATAAAGATTTACCGCCATGTGTAAATTAGTAAAATTCACCTAATTTTAGCTACCCCAGAAGACCTCAGTTTACCACTGGGGTCACCCATATACAAGGGGCAAGGGTAACATCAGTGGGTTATTTGCAATAAAGGTCAGAAATGCATAAAAAATGAGAAGATGGTTAAGACAGTCTGGCTATGAAAATTCCTGTAAACTTTAAGCTTAATGATCATAAATAGAAAACCTCAATCTTGGAAACTGGATTGATGAATTTATTTTTTTAGCCTGTCATAGGCTAGATTGTTTACCAAAATTTTTGTCCAAATTGAGGCAGTTAGTGGTGGACTGCAGGTTTTCTGCAGTCGACAGCGTTACTGCAGTTGCCTAGACAATGAAAATAGGTGTGTCCTTACCCCTACCTAGCAGCAATGGCCACAGGCTAAAAATGTTTAGGCTAGCTAGATTATGTGTGATTCTGCATACTTTACAAAAATGCGCAAATCTCATCCTAACCTCAGTCTTAAAGTTGCCGACTAGCTTACAATACCTTACGGACAACTATAAATTGGCTCAGGCTGTGGTGAAAATGTCACATAGCCTAAGCTAACCCAGCATAATCTAAGAGCCTGAGCGAAGGGGAATATAATCATAATAATTACTTATAAAAACTTACTGCTGGATGGTCTTTGACCATGCAGTGTTCACAGACATTGACGCGATGCTCGAAACAAAACTGGTTAGTGAGTTTCTTCTTCGGGCAATTATTACACAGGCCCATATTGATGTGACAGCTTTGTTATGACTGCTGCCACGTCTGGGGGTCGCTTAACTTACAAAGTACATCCACCGACCGGAGTTTGTTTTTGTTGCGTTCGCAAATGGAGATGCTCTCTGCTACACGTCATCATTTCACTCTTTTATTTCCTTATAAAACTTACAAAGATTTGTTTTAATCATCTAGTGCTCTCACGCAGGAGTAAATTCAAGTTTAGCGATTATTATTCACACGTGTCTGTTATGATTGCGATTGCTGAGTTGTCACTGGGGCGAGTGAGCATAAATGATAATCCCCAAAGCCGAACAGTTATGACATTTTATCGCTTTTACTGAACACAAATATGAAGTGCCAGCAGAAAAACATCGTGCAGCAGACACAGACTGCATTTGGTGCCATATAAAAGACCAATTTATCTTGTTAAATGTGTATCGTGTTATATTGATGTACAATCAAGTTGAGCACATAACATCTCTGCAGCAATTCAATTAAAACTTCCGCATACTCTCTCTCTCTCTCTCTCTCTCTCTCTCTCTCTCTCCAAAATTATATAGAGGAACAACATAAATTACGAACAAATAAGCTTGCAGGAGTGACATGAATATTACATCGAATAAAACATTATATATAAGCACTATTCCGCACTCGTACCTTCCTCCAGAGTAAATAAAAGTAAATATAACCAAGACTGGAGGAAGAATAATGAAGTAAAAGGCAATCATCCTTTACCTAAAACCACTGGGCTCCCCATACGCAATATGTAGGTATTTATCCTATATAAAATTCCTGAATGGTGCCTAACACCAAGCAAATAAACTGATTTACTATCCAACTGATATGAGACTGGCCAGAACCGACAACGACCAAGTCTGTATAATAATAATAATAATAATAATAATAATAATAATAATAATAATAATAATAATAATAATAATAATAACTGTTAACTGTGCACCGCAGAAAACTCTCTATCATGTTCTAAAAGCCAAAATTCTCGGCTCGTATTTGGGCCTCAGTAGTTTAAATTTCAATTGCTAAAATATTCGCACACGAGTCATATAGCAAGTTACTTCATGTAAAACTTCTAATGTAAAACTTGTCTGGGATCCTGTAAAATAAGCGAATGACGTTCATACTGAAGACATGTGATAAAGTTAACCAGCACTCAATGGATTATGATCTGAAATAAAAGATACTTATAAAAATTTTAAAAAATCTTCTTCACACGGAAGATTATAATTGTAATAATCATTATTATTAACAATATGCAAGGATTTGCAAAGACTAAGTCTAAATCAAGTGCCATCAACTTATAAAACAAGTGTCAACAAGAGTAGAATATCTATTCGTGAAAAAACCTACAAAGGACGAACTGCGCACAAGAACAGCACATATGAACGAAAATTAGGTCGGAAAAAGTAAGGCTAAAATGCACAGTAAATTAACATTACACCTAATGCAGAGCATGCGAACAGCGTCAACAATGATGCACATCACAAAGTGCGATCACATTTATTCTCAATTTTCTCCTCTTGCAAACACTTTCAAACCCATTCAATAGCCTCTGAAGTTTCTCTTCACTCCCTCCTATTAGTAATGTATCGTCTGCAAACATCAGCCAATCTGCACTTCAGTCACGGCCCATTTGTGCTAGTTTCACACGTATATAATAGCGAAAGTCTTTGTTGAAACGCGCTAATTAATAAAAGGTCTAAGGTGATGTCATCAACAATGTGTAAACAACTTCCACTGAAACAAGAGATGGACACCACCACTTAGTGCAACTATGTCTAGAGATGAATATCATCAAGGGAGGCTACTAACATCTAAAAAGCGAACAATATTAAATCAGTATTGACCTAAAAGATCAGAATCATCTAGTATCAATGCCATCACCTCTGATGACCGCAGTGGCCTTGCAAACAACCTCTCCGACAGCAACATTTCTTTACATGCTATGAGCCAGTTTGGAGTTGAAAGTAACTGTTACTTTCAACTCCAAACTGACTCATAGCATGTAAAGAAATGTTGCTATGAGCCAGTTTGGAGTTGAAAGTAACTGTTACTTTCAACTTCAAACTGACTCATATCCTGCTCGTTTCTTTTGCACCTCATAAAGTGGTGACCCTGGAGTGGTTCCCGGAGCCATTAGCGGACTCACACGGCGACTTACTGTAACCAGCGTTCGGGCGTGCTGACTCTCGTCGGCAAATCACCAGCGTCATTAACGGACTCACACGGCGCGCTCCCAAGTGCATATTGACGCGAGTATTCCACTCCAATTAAGAGGGCAAGAGCGAGCATGGATGCGGACATCCCCTCCCTCGTTCAGCTAACCGCAAACCTCACGGATTCAGATGTATACCTCCCGCCCATATCACCCGCGTCCCTCCCTGTGCCGAGGCTCTTGCATTCCTCCACACCGCTGCCCGCGCCCCGCATGCTTCCCTGCCCTGCCCGGCACCCTGTCCGGCAGGTCAAACAAAAGCTGGACTGCCCTCGCCATAAAGCTGCCGCCTTTCACACAGGGAAACCCATCATCATGGCTGTTCAGGGTCGAGGGTCAGTTCAGGCTAGCGGAACTCACGGATGAGGTACTGCAAGCTGACGCAGTAATTAACGCCCTGCCGGAGGAGGTTTACAGGAGACTCGTCCCGTGGGTGTCTGCCACACACCCCCTCACCTACCGCCACCTGAAAACATCCCTCATCGAGACTTGCTCCCTGCCGGTCGCCGTGAGGGCCACCTGCGCTCTCAACCTCGTCATCAACCCGCAGCAGGACCAGAGCGTCATGGAGTTGTGGGGCACGATCCAGGGCCTCCTCACCCTACCCAGCATCCACAGGAACGGCAGGCAGTCCGAGATCAGCCTGTCGAGGGAGATCCTCCTCCACCAGCTCCTCCCAGAGGTCCAGACTCAGATCCTCGAGCCCTACACCACGCCGCTCGAGGACTTGATTAGAACGGCGCAGCAGCTGACTGACTCCGCAAGGGCAGCGCAGCGGGCATCAGCGCCTGCACACCCCATCAGTTCCATTCAGCAGGAGGAGGGTGCAGAGGAGGAGATAAGCGCCGTCACCAGAAGGTGGCCACCATATCATCACAAGAGGAACCCACCGGGCCCTTGCTACTACCACCAGCGGTACAGCAAGGACGCCCAGAACTGCCAATCCCCGTGCTCATTCGCCCATCCAAAAAACGGGGGAAGCGGCGGCCAACAGAACAGGCCGCCATGGCGGCAGAGGAACCCAGGAGCCCAAAACCAGTAGGCTTCTACGTCTGTGACACCATCTCCGGCAGGATGATGTTGGCCGACACCGGGGCCACTAGATCAATATTTCCACCTTCCAGGGAGGACCGCAAGCGACCACCGGTCCCGGCTGCCTTCCTGACGGCTGCCAACAGGTCCCCCATCCTCTCCTACGGCACCGGGCTCCTGTCGATCTCCATCCTTGGCTGGAGGTATACGTGGAACTTCGCCGGTCCCCATCCTCTCCCTACGGCACCGGGCTCCTGCGATCTCCATCCTTGGCTGGAGGTATTTCTTGCCCACTTTGGACCCGCTGGCAGTGTGGATTTCCTTGCCCACTTTGGGCTGGCAGTCGATGTCGGTTGCAAGCGTCTCCTCGACAGTCCCTCCTGCATTGGCAATGGGACCTGGCGTGCCTACCATCTGCTCCGTCGCCCCCCACCAGTACGCCCAGCTGCTGAAGGAATTCCCCGACGTATTCAAGCCCGAGCTCTGTCAGGTACCCGGGGCCCCAGCAAAACATGGCATCTACCATCACATAAAGACGAAGGGCCCCCTGCACACGCAAAGTTCTGGAGGCTTCCCCCACTCCGCTTTCAGGAGGCCAAGGACGCCTTCACCGAGATGGAGCTCATGGGCATATGCAAGAAGGCCTCCAGCCCGTGGGCCTCTCCCCTCCACATGGTGCAGAAACCAGATGGCTTCTAGAGACCCTGCGGCGACTACAGGCGGCTCAACCTCGCAACTGAACCTGACCATTACCCCCTGCCGAACATGCAGGACCTCACAGCCTCCTTCCACAGGGCCAAAATATTTCCTATGTTGGATCTTTTAAAATCTTACTTTCAGGTACCCGTTGCTCCAGAAGATGTCCCGAAAACTGCCATCATCACACCCTTCGGGTCCTATGTCTTCGCCTTCTCCACTTTCGGCCAGAGGAACGCAGGGGTGACCTTCCAGCGGCTGATGGACAGCGTCCTGGGGGACCTGAAGTCCTGCGTCTGCGATGTGGATGATATCTTTATATTTTCCAGGTCCCACAAAGAGCACCAGAGGCACATCCAGGCGGTCCTGCAGCGCCTGCAGGAGAACGGCCTCGTCGTCAGATTTGACAAGTGCACCTTTGGCGTCGAGAAAGCTGACTTCCTGGGCCACGAGATATCCCTGGATGGCATCCGCCCGCTCACATCAAAGGTCGCAGCCGTCACCAGGTTCCCCGTCCCCACCTCCGTCAAGGCCGTCCAGGAGTTCCTCGGGATGGTAAATTACTACAGGAGGTTCATCCCCGGGATCGCACACACCATGGCCCCCCTGACGGAGATCCTGAAAGGCCAACCAAAATCCTTAGTGTGGGGACCCAGCCAGCAACAGGCCTTCTCCCTGATGAAGGCTGCCCTTGCCGAGGCAACCGCCTTGGCCCACCAGGACCCCAGCGCTCCCCTCCAACTGACAACGGATGCCAGTAGTGTCGCCTGCAGAGCCGTCCTGGAGCAGATCGTCGATGGCGGCCCCCAGCCCATCGCCTTCTTCAGCAAGATGTTCAACCCCGCGGAGGCCCGCTACAGCACCTTCGACAGGGAACTCTGTGCAGTGTACCAGGTGGTCCGGCACTTCAAGTTCCTCCTGAAGGGTACGCCCTTCACAATCTACACGGACCACCAGCCGCTGGTCCACGCCTTCAACAAGCAGGGGGACGCATGGTATTCCAGGCAGTAGCGACACCTCGCGGCCATTGCAGAGTTCACCTGATCAATCAAGTACCTCCCTGGCAGGAAGAACCCTGTAGCAGATGCCCTCTCCAGAATCGAGCTCAACGTGGTGCAGCTCAGGATCAACTGCGGGGACCTCGCCCGGGAACAGGCTGCCGACCTGGAGACTCCAGCCTACCTCACCGCCATCACGTCCCTGAAGTGGAGGGACGTGGCCCTCGCCCCTGGGGGACCAAAACTCCTCTGCAACGTCAGTACCAGCCAGCCTCGCCCCTGGTGCCCGCATCCCGCCGCTGCCAGGTATTCGACATCATCCACGGGCTGTCCCACTCCTCCGGCAGGACAACGGCCAAGCTGCTGACAGAGAACTTCGTCTGGCATGGAATGCGGAAGGACGCGAGGACTTGGGCGAGACAGTGTCTTCAGTGCCAAACCAGCAAGATAGGTCGTCACACCGAGTCTTGAGTAGGCGAGTTCTCACAGCCGGGGCAGCGGTTCGGCCACATACACATCGACGTCGTCGGCCCTCTTCCCCTGTCAGGTGGGGCCAGATATCTCCTGACGGTTGCTGACCGCTCAACCAGGTGGCCCGAAGCGTCGCCCATGCAGGAAGCCACCGCCAGTGCATGCGCCGAGACCCTTCTCTCCAGCTGAATCAGCCGGTTCAGCGACCCGGGCCACATAACCACCGACAGGGGCCCTGCCTTCCTGTCTGAGTTGTGGTCTGCCCTGCCACGCCTGCTGTGGACAATCTCACCACACCACCACCGCTTACAACCCTGCAGCCAATGGCTTGGTGCAGAGATTCCACAGGTCCCTGAAAGTGTCCCTCATGGCCCGCTGCACCGCTGAGGATTGGAAATACCAGCTGCCATGGATCCTCCTCGGGTTGAGAACCGCCACCAGAGCCAACGGTGAGCCGTCTGCAGCGGAGAAAATCTACATGGAGCCCCTCGTAGTCCCGGGCGAACTGGTCACAGAAGACCGCCACAACCCGTCAGTCCAGAGGCTTCACGACATAGTCAGCAAGTTCGCCCCCTGTAAGCGGACGTACACCAACAGGTCAGTCACCTTCACGCCTCCCAGCTTGTCCTCCACCACCCACGTCTTCGTCAGGGATGAAGCCATCTGCCCACCGCTGACCAGGCCCTACAGGGGACCCTTCTGCGTGCTGGAGAGAAACAACAAGGCTTTCCGTCTCATCCTTCATGGAAAAGACGACTGGGTGTTGGTCGATCGCATCAAGCCCGCCCTCCTGGGGGAGGAAACAGACGTTACCGCACCGCACCCTCCGCCTGAGCAGCCGGGCCGCCACAGGAGGAGGCCATGAGGCTGCCGCCGGAAACATCCGCCCACACCCGCAGCCAGCAGCTCCCATGCACAGTGCAACCCCCCCGCTCACTTTGCGTAGCCGCAGCACTCTTCAACGCCCCAGCAGATATGAGGATTAATCAGACGTTACCCAAGTCTGGGGGGGGGGGGAGTATTTGTAAAGTCCCTGCTAAGCGGGTCTTCTATGATGGCAACCCGTTTTCTATGCCATTCCTAGGATAGCAGTTCACACAGGATCAGCCATACCCAATCATTTAAACTGATCTAACCTGTATAGCATATGTTTCTTTTGTTCATGTATCAGAATGTTGTCCTCTTCATTATTGTCCATTTTTGCAACTCAGTGTGCATTTATTCATTGTATTTATTGTCAAATGTTACTGACCTCAGGTCATCCTGGTTCTCATTGTATTCCTCGGCGCGACGTCAGTCCGCCGCTATATAAACCGCCTGTGTCCTCACTAAATCAGCAGTAACTTTTTCCTGCTCGTTTCTTTAGCACCTCTTAAAAAAGTACACATCAAGGAGTTAAAACGTGATACCCTTCAGGAGGCAGCCATCGCTAGCGATGAGTATTGTCCATCCCATAAGAATGTGTTAGGGGAAGTGTCTGGAAATGAGAAATCTGGCTGGGTGAGAGTATGTAGGAGTAATAATTATAATAATACTAGTAGTAAGGTTCAAGGTAGTAGTGTTAGTAATTATAAAAATAATTTTCGCATTTCTCCCAACATCAGTAACAGGGGGTCAAATTTCATTAACCCTAACCAATTAAAGGCAACAACATGCTTCTTTTGTAGTAAAAAGGAACAAGTAAAAAGTATGTGTTTTACCTTTAAGAAATCCCAAAAGGCTAGAGGACGATCGGTGATGAGTGTTGAGAGGAAAGAGAATGAATCGGCGATTCCAACAAACTGATGACTAGGTGGTAGCAAATCCATGGAACCCTTTCATAAATATTTGTCCTCCGGTAGTGTCTCCTCGAATAATTCAGGTGAAAAAAAGTAGCGTGTGAATTTTGCGTGACACAGGTGCCGCTCAGTCTCTGATTCTTCTGGAGGCATTGCCTAATAATTTTGTCAATACGAATAAGGATTTTGTATGGTTGAGTGGCTTTCCTGATACGGTTAGGTTGTATCCTATTGGGAATTTTTATTTAACTTGTCCTTCCTCTGCAAGGAATTTAAAATTGGCCATTATTGACATATTTCCTGTTAAGGATATAGATGTTGTTTTGGGGAACGATGTTGCCCTTGAGAATAAGACTTTCCCGATACTGATAACTCCTGATAATAAAGCGGCTGTAGCCACTCGTTCTGGGTCTAGAATTGTTGGCGCTGCACAGTCAACAACTGATGTAGGTTTGAGTAGTTAAGATCGTAGTGACCGTGCAGTTGTAGGAGATAGTAGTTTGAAGGATAAACCTAACTGGTCAGTAAAGGAGCTTATTAAGGTTCAGAAAAAGGATTTTCAGGATCTCCCTATTGAATCAGGTGAAATATCCGATTTGACTGTCTCCAAATTTAAGTTAATCAGAAATATTTTATGTAGGGCTAAGTAGACCGACGAATGTTACTAATGAAGATCATGAGATTTTGAGACAAATTATGGTTCCTTTTGTTTACAGGGATAAATTAATGTCATTAGCCCATGAAAATGGCTTGGCTGGTCATTTTGGCATTCATCAAACTACGTGTAAATTGTTGAAAGATTATTATTGGCCCAAGTTGAAGACAGATGTGAATAAGTTTGTTAATGGTTGTGACGTCTGTCAGAAGGTCGGAAAGCCAAATCAACCAGTACCAAAAGCACCTCTATGTCCTATTCCTGTTGTCTCTGAACCTTTTAAGGAGGTCATTACTGATATTGTTGGGACATTACCAAAGACGCGTAGTGGGAATGAATATATCCTAACTGTAATGGATAAGATGTCTCGATATCCTGAGGCAATACCACCACGGACGATAAAAAGTGTTAAAATTGTTGAGGTACTAAGTGAATTTTTCACCAGGTTTGGGATGCCTATAATGATTCAATCAGATTGTGGCTCTAATTTTATCAGTAGGCATTTCAGAGGCAAAACAGCAGAGCTAAATATTAAACATGTGACTTCCCCGTATCATCCGGAAAGTCAGGGAGCTCTAGAAAGATTTCATCAAACCCTGAAATTAATGATAAAGAAATATTGTTTGATTAATGGGTCTGCATGTGATAAGGCATTACCTTATCTCTGTTGTTTGCTTTCAGTTCTGTCTCAAGTCACTCCCCTGGGTTTTTTTCGCCTTTTAGCCTCGTGTTTGGTCATTGTGTTCGTGGACCTCTTGATGTTGTTAGAGAGTCCTGGGCGGGAGACGTTCCTGAAATTAATTGATTAGATTGTGTCTAGTTTATGTGACAAGTTGACCAAGGCGTGGAAATCTGCAGGTGAAAATTTATTGTGTAGTCAAAAAAGAATGAAGTTCTTTTTTGACAGAAGGGCTAAAGCACGTGACTTTGCAGTAGGCGATAAGTATCGGTTTTATTACCCATTCCAGGAAATCCATTAAAGGCTTCTTTTCCGGATCCGTGGAAAATTTTGAAAAAAAGTTAGTGATGTCAATTATTTGGTAGAAACACCTGAAAGAAGGAAACCGTTTCAGCTCTGTCATATAAGTATGTCGAAGGCATATCTAGGGAGCGCGAGAAAGTTATTCCCGTCGCAACTGTTGGGGATGCCGTGAGTTGTAATAATAATGAGGGATTTTCTTTTCCAGAGGGTGAAAATGTCTATGATAATTGTTTTGATGGTACTGAATGGATGTCGGACAATAAGGATTCTTTGAAAAATTTTGCTAATATGACTTCTCATTTAAGTAATGCAGAACAAAAGTCTTTGAAAAAATTGGTATTTAATTATAAGGAATTGTTTTCAGATGTCCCGGGACAGACATCTGTCCTTGAACATGACGTTGACGTTGTTAATGCCACACCCGTGAAGCAATCTCCTTGCAGATTAAATCCTTTTAAGAATGAGGTTGTAGCGAAAGAGGTTGATTATATGTTGAAACATGGTCTGATTGAACCCAGCAATAGTCCCAGGTCATCGCCTGTTGTATTGGTAAAGAAACCCGACGGGGATTTCAGGGTGTGTTCTGATTACCGTAAAGTGAATGAAGTCACCAAACCTGATTGCTATCCATTACCTTGAATAGAAGATTGTATTGATAGGATAGGCAAATCAAAATTTATCAGCAAATTCGACTTGTTAAAAGGTTATTGGCAAGTTCCTCTGTCTAAGCGGGCGAGGGACCTTGTCAGCTTTTGTAACGCAGTAAGTGTTATTTCAGTGTCGAGTTATACCTTTCGGTTTGAAGAACGCCGCTGCTACTTTTCAAAGATTAACGAATACTTTAGTTTATGGGTTAAAGGGGTTCGTCGCCTATATTGATGATATTGTAATTTATAGCGATGACTGGGACACCCATCTAAAACGTATCAGAGCATTGTTCGAGGTTTTGAAAAAAGCAGTGTTATTAATTAATTTAAAAGAAGAGTGAGTTTGCTAAAGCAAAGGTAGTATATTTGGGTTATAAAGTTGGTGGCGGTAAGGTAGCTCACAAGCAAGCAAACGTGGAGTCCTTTAAGAATATAGAAATTCCGAAGTGTCGGAGGGATGACGGAAAATTCCTTGGTTTGGTGGGGTATTATCACAGGTTAGGAATTTTTCTGGTACTGCTGAACCTCCGACTAACTTGTTGCGTAAACAAGTATTTTTTAATTGGACCAATCAAACGCAAAACGACTTTGAACAATTAAAACGTGATGATTAATTTTCCTATTTTGAAAGCCCCCGATATTGACGTTCCGTTCTCGCTTGCCACTGACGCAAGTGATGTCGGTGTTGGGGCGGTGTTATTACAGAAGGACGTACAGGGAGCTTCTCGTCCTGCTGCATTCTTTTCCAAAAAACTGACCCCGCCCAACGCAGGTATTCCACAGTGGAGAGAGAGACGTTGGCTTTAGTTTTAGCTGTAAACCGTTTTCAGGTTTATCTTTCTTCCACATGTTCTCCTATTAAGATATTACCTGATAACAACCTCCTTGTTTTCCTCAGCAGGTACAAAAATAAAAATCAACGATTAGTGCGTTGGAGCCTCCTGCTACAAGGAGTGGAATTTGGAATTTGCCCACCTTCCGGTTAAAGGTAAGTTGCCGATGTCTTGTCATGCACTGTTGAATAGTATATCGGTCGGAAATGGTTTCAGGAGGCCATGCAGGTAATCAGGTAATCTCTGTATCGTTCTAATTACGGTATGTGTGCTGACGGAGCAAGTTTATGCATGGGTACGTGAGTTGAAGGTATATTTACGAGTCTTATCTGTATTTTCTGTCGTCCTTTTGTCTGCGGCGATGTAATAATGTAATAGTTTTAAGTCTTGGGTTAAGGTTTACTTAAGATTGATGTTAGTTGCGAGACGAAGTGGTCAATATTTGTTGATTGAGTTTTGTCTTGGGTTAAGGTTTACATAAGATTAAGGTTAATTATGGATTAAAACGGTTGTATAATATGTATGGATCGGGTTTAATGATGAAATTTAGTTTTTAGGCTTATGACTATGCTACACTGATTTTTGCGTGTTTGTTTTGTGCAGGTGAGGTCTGTGCTGGTCTTCTCTGTGTCGTTCTGAGCTGGTGTGTGTATAATAGTGAGTGCTGTGAATCACTGGTATATAGACAGTGTATTTTTAGAGGACGCTACACAATAGTGAGTCCAGTGAATCACTGGTATATAGACATTATTATTTGTGGAAAACATGTTATAGCCTACATTCAGAAACTCGATTGGTTATGATAACGGAGCAAATGTGAAGCTCAATGGTTTAGTCTGTGCGCTTTGAGTTGTGGAGGTGGTTTGCAGGTTTTGGGTTGAAAACCCCTGATGTGTGTTATTGTTAATGTATTAGCGACCCCACTTTTCAGTTTCCAGGAACTTTGGTTTATATGCCAGGTATGTTTTATTTTGAAATGTTTTTGTGATAAAATGCTTTTGGTAAACGTTGTCAATAGGCTTAAGGTTTTGTATCTCATGTGGTTTACATGCCACGTATGTTTTATTTTGAAATGTTTTTGTGATAAAATACTTGTACTTTTGGTAAACGTTGTCAATAGGCTTAAGGTTTTGTATCTCATGTGGTGTTTAATGTTTGGTACCACTGTTGATAGGTTTAAGGTCTTGTATTATTATTGTTTCTGCATAGTGGTAGTATGTTATTTTATATTATCATTGTGTGTTTGTTTGACCCCTTTGAATCTTCTTGCACACTTTAATTTGGCAAAATCCCACCCATTGTGGACCTCGTTGCTGTTTGGTGAATAGGCCTACTGGTGTCTAAAAATTAAAAGTGTTTATTGTGTGGTGGTCGAAACTGGCCATTACAATAGATATTAAAATAAATTAGTCTAATGCAATATGAATCACTAGTCTTGGTGGGTAGGTTACGAGCATTGTCTGAGATTTTGTACTTATGTGAATAAGGAAAGAACAAAACATAAAAAGCAAATATCTGATCAGAAGTCAGTATATGCACCAACAAATACGAGGAGGCACACAAATATACCGAACGCTTCCTTCTCTTTGAGAGAGAGAGAGAGAGAGAGAGAGAGAGAGAGAGAGAGAGAGAGAGAGAGAGAGAGAGAGAGAGAGAGAGAGAGAAAACAAAAATAGTGCTGTTAGCCTTAGTCTTGTAAGCTTCCATTTTCTTCAAGCCTACTATCGTACAAGAGAAAACGTAAGGTCGAAGCTAAGCTATGTTACTCTAGTTTGCGATACTAATACCTATAAACTCAATGTTTTATTTTAATGATAAAATGTTTTATTTTTTACATCTGACTTTGCTTTTTTTTTTTTACATAACTTTAACCATTCCTCGAATTATACTTTATTCCCCTTTATATTCCAAAATAATTTTAAATAATTTCTTTTGCTGAAAAGTTAATCTCTGAATCTCATAGTGGTGCTCTTACCGTGATACGTACAGCGTTGGGGTCGATGGCTAGAAGTAGTTCTACATTTATGTGCACCTCATATTTTATCTCCAAGGTCCAGTTTCGTTCCATGGTCGGCATACTCCTCAGATTACTCAAACTTAGATCAAATACTGAGTTTTGAAATGGTATGCTTTCCTTTTTAATATAATTAAGAATGGTCTCCAGGGACCCACATGGACCCCTGTTCACGCATTTCACTTGCCTTTATTCTGTCATCTTTCCTTGATTCGGGAGCTACTTCCCGCCTTGTTTTCATGTCTCAGGATTTTATCACATTTACTACTATTTAACACAAATCATTTCTTTCAAAACATCAATGTATCATTTATATATTTTTTAGAAATATGCCATGGAATTTGCATTCTCTTACTTTTGGGTGTTTTGTTTTTCAACTTTTCTAAAACCTAATCCTATAATTTATAATAATAAAATCCGAGTGGATCTTTCTTGTTTGTCCGCCCTGGCAGGGGGCAGGGTAGGTAGGGGATCGGGAGGGTAGTTGAGACACAATACATCCACCCTCCTCCTGCAAACCTGTTTGTCTGCCCCGGGTGGGAGCGGGGTAAGCAGAGGATCAGGAGGGTAGGGGAGACATGACACATCAACCCTCCTCCTGCAAACCTGTTTGTCCACCCTGGGTGGGGGCAGGGTAGGTAGGGGATCGGGAGGGTAGGGGAGACATGACAGGCAGTGCCGAGTTCCAGCACAGTGTAGCGCGTGCCATCAAGCTCGTATGCAATAATTTGCTACACACACAACACCATTCGAACTATCAAGAATGAGAAAAGATAGCGTATGCAAAATACCCTTCATTACAAATAACTCACACTAATGAAAATTCAAGAAAGACCTGCATAAGCAGTGATTTAAAATTGACAAGAAAAATATAATAAAAATTCACAGGAACAATTGAACAAAAAAATTGCTCTCAAAGAAATGACATTAAAAATGAAGGTTCTTGTAACAGAAGGAATTAAGAGAATATTCAGACACACTGAACAAGTTTGAGGAACTACTTCATTAAGAAAGAAAATGAAAAATTTCCCATTAACTTGCTCATTCAAAGAGTCATGTGACCAGTGCAATAAACAAGATGACATACAACAGTATTTAAATAAAAATAATGGGTTGTCAAAGAACAGTATCTAATTCAAATTGAATATGCAAGTAAAATAATGAAACAATGATTAGATAAAACAGCTATTTTTCCCGTTATATCTGGTAACTGAGACTATTAGGTTTCTGTCGTAACAACCATATGACCACTTGCCAACTGAGACTATTAGGTTTCTGTCGTAAATCTCATATGACCAATCGCCAGTCTTTATAATCTGATAATTAATTACAGAAATTAATACATTCTTACTCAGTCAGCACTTCGGAAGGCCACTTTCTGATGTGCTCATTTATCTTAATATATAATTTATTGTACTTTATTAACGATATGAACAATATCAGAGTTCATTTTAATAAACTATTTGAGCTCTTGAACATATTATAAAGCTTTGTAAGCTTCGCGGCCTACATCTGGTTTAGCTGCCAATTTTGAAAGCCAATCATGAAGCACCCCTGGTCATGTGTTTACCCGTTAACAGACTTACCTGTCAATAGTTTTCCGTACACAAGCCCAGTTAAAACAGGAAAATTTCTAAGAATAAAGTTAGTCCTACTTTGAACTCCTGGATGTCTCCTTCTTTTACACTTGGAGCAACTGGTAAACCAGCATGGTTTTCACCCTAGCGATGGCCATGCACCACCACTTTAAAGGAGCCACTTACGGACTAAATTCAGCTCTTATAGTCGGATTTCACTCTTCTTCAAGAAATTGAGGCCATCTTCCACAACCTGAGTGGCATAGCAAAGTTTTTGTTCAAAGCCCAGTTAATTAATGGACTCGATATAACCTTGCCTACTGCTACAAAAATCCACTAAAGAACTCAACACTGGGCTGAAGTTCTGGCTTTGCTCTACCTCGAGAGACTAAGGTCATCCTCCACTAGCCCAGTAGACCCAGCACAGTATTCACATAAACACCCCTGACAATTAACAGTTCTAATACAGCTATGTTCTACTGCTAACCAAGTCACTAACAACTAACTACAGCACTCCAGTTCTGGCTTCATCCCCCAGGGGCATAAAGATAAGCCATTGGGGTAAAATGTTGTAAAGAAAAAACATACAGGAAGCCCACAGACAGACAACTGAACACAAATGCCATTGACAGACAACTGAACACAAATGCAATCAACCTCCATTCGCCATATAAGAACCATCTGTCAGCTTCTGACGAGTACACAACATTGTCTCCACAATGTTGTAAGCACCAAGCTATGTACCAGAGTTGACCCATGGCACCCTTTTCCCTTGATCACACATTGGCTTGATGCTCAGGGTAAGAGAACATCATACAAGGGCACTTACAAACTCCTATTAACCAAATTCTCTAAGCTGCCACTGCTTGCACCATATGGGCTCTTGATCTGCTAAAACTTCATTGGGCAATACAACAATAAGGGCAAACTGGGATGAACTCAAGTTTCTTTTAATGCTCCTGGAATGTAATGCTTATACCGAACTTAAGAAGGTTAACATTGTAAGAGAAATTTGGCTCCATTGCCTCCCACCCAACATCCAAGCCACTCTCTCCAACATACAGAGCACATCAATGATGAACTTCCTGAAGAAGGTGGACAAGTTGCTGGAGGCCTCCAAGGCCTTGATATGCTGCCCACAGTACCTGTCAAGACAAGGACAACCAAGACCAAGATGACAAAAACCAAGGAGCGAGATTCTTCTCCAAGTTTGACCTACTGAAGGGCTACTTCCAAGAGCCAGATGACCAAGAAGACATTTAAAAAACAATGCCCATCATACTCTCTGGGACCCTACACTTATAACTTCTCTAGTTTCATCCCCCATAAATAGGGGGCCACGTTTCAGAAGGAAATGAACAACATTTTTAGGAACCTCCCCTTCACCAGGAACCCTGAAGATTGTCAGAAGCTTGTCAGAGCTGCCTTTTCCTTACTACAAAACAACGGTTTGGTAGTCTGCCCTCATAAATGTGTCATCAGGGGCTCTGCCATTGAATTCACGTGTTTCCTCCAACTACCAAAAAAGGCGTCTAAGAATTTACAGGTAAGATAAACTACTACCGCTGATTCTTGCCAGAACTGCACATCATGAGGGTGACTCCACAGCACGTTCAGCAAAAACAAATGAGCCTCCACTCATGCTGTTTTGAGTTCCTACATAAATCTGGCCCTGACCTCCACTAACACACCCATAGAGGGGCCCCTACCTTATCCTTAAACATAAGAAAAAAGCACTAAAACTCCAGCTACATGAACAAGAGAGCTGGATCTCAAGTGACATGTTGAAACTCAATTACCTGGAAGTTGACAAAGACCCCTCTCACCCTAGTGTGGACGTTGTCAAGGCTAATCTTTACAAAAACCCAATCTGTAACAAAACAATTTCTTGTTCACAGCAACCTGGTACCTCTTGAGTATCCTGAAAGGTACCTTTGTAATAAGGATGTAGACTGCTTGCATATTTTATGTCTTGTATTTGCAAATGCAAATGTAAAATTCAATTTCATGTTTACAATTCTATTCTATTCTATAACCTAGCACAATATCAGCACCCTGAAAGGCATCTACCTAATAAGGGCAGGAAACAGTTGCTTATTTTATCATACCTAAGTATCTTTAACTTGAATGTTATATAATTTTTTTTTTGGGGGGGGTGTAAAGCTTGTAGGCTTCAGTGACAGAATATGGTTTAGCCACCAGCTTCAACAACCGATCACAAAGCTTCCTTGTGGTAACATGTTTACCTGTCACTAGTGTTCTGTCTGCATGCTTGGTCAATTACCTGCCACTAGTTTTCAATCCATTGCCCAGTCAAAACAGGTCAACTTCTAAGAAGAAAGTTAGTCTTACTTCAAACTCCTGTGGGTCTCTTTCCTTTACAATATTTTTTTATCCAGTTTATTTACCCTCAATTTTAAATGTACTTGCATTTAATTTTACTGTCACCTATGCTAGATTTTAAATTCACTAGTCAGTTACCTACACACCAGTTCATTAGTACCTCAACCAAAGTGTATCACCGAGTTTGCATACTTATGAAGCAAAAATATTCATCAGCTTTCTGCTGTGGAGAAAGTTACAAAAGGTTAGTGGCTCAGCAAGTGTGAGGTCAATTATAAGTTTTTAAGTAATCAACATTATTCTAGAATTATCAATACAACAAGATATATCCAAGTTCTTTCCTCTTCACTAAGGAAACAAGTTTTCCAATTAAAGATCTAGGTGACCTGAAGTACACTCCAATTAACAAGGTGATCCTTATAAAATAATTTCAACAAATTTGAAAAGAGAACATCTCTTTCAAGCTATGAGTTATTTTACTTTACCTATGACTGGGAGGTATCAGCTATTCAGTAATTGCATGAACTCCCCTCCTAATGTCCTTTGGTTGAAGCATAGTGATTCTCTACTACCTGTGAGCAAAGCGACAGTACTTGGCTGTTCAGGCCGAAGATCCCATTAGTCAGGACATCTGTTAAAGGGGGTTTCTACTGGAGGATATGTAAGAGTACCTTAAGTTTCTATCAGACATTCGCACTGCTGAGTGATCTTTTACAAAGGTAGCTGTAAGAAGTAGACTCTGATTCTGCTTTGAGTGGACCACGCACAACTAGACTGTAATAGTTTTCAGTGCTAAGGGAGTACCTCACCTCAAGGAAAAACTCTGTGGGAATCTGGCCATAAACAATTTGCTGCCAAAATTTATCTCCTCACTGTTGTCTGGTCTGTCTGAAATTTATATGCCAATTCCGTGGAGCTAACTTAAGGGCTGCTGGTTCATCACTGGTCAGCCCTTGACAAAAGGTTTGACCTGAGTTCTTGTCATGGATAACCACTGGTTTTGGATTCTGTCTTGAATGTTGTTTGTAAGTCTTTAGTAACCGGGCATTTCAGTACTCACATGCGACACTCAAGAGCTGGACCTTGGCAGAGATATCTGTGTAAGCCAAGATTTGTAAAACAGCAGGGTGTCTGATGGGTTTTATGAGGTGCGTTAATTACTATAATTTTGTCCTCCTAGAACATCTCAGTGTTATAACACCCAATTCTTGCCTGAGACAGGCTGACCAAAAATAAGTTTGTGACAGGATGATGCTAATTCTTCTTGAATTTCTAATGTGTTGTGCAACAATTGTGAGTGAACTGTGAGTGACTGTGGAGAACCTCATAAGGTTTATTTATTGCAGATGGATACCAAACCTACACATTTTTCTGAGATAGTTAGGTAGTGCAGGGTGGACGACAAGTATTGTGAAGATGTCTCTGATTGTCCTGCAATAGTTGTAAGATTGTCTGCCACCTTTTTAGAGTGTCTCAGATTGTCAGGAAATTAACCTTTTCTAAAAGCCAGCCTGCAATGAATTGTATGCTTTCTTACAGTATGCTACAGACGACTTGAAACAAGACTTGAGACAACATACAATACATCCCTGACAGCTAGTGTTGACGTAGTGTGGGAAGACGGTGAACAGGAGGAGGTAGAGGAGAAATAAAAGAAGGTGGAGTAGAAAGGAGGTGGAGATACGAAAGAAAGCTGCACAACACAGGACAACCCAGTACCAAACTGTGTCAATCATGGTACATGATATGACTGTCCTCCATCATATATTTATTACTACTAACATTTTCTCTTTCAGTTAAGACAGCACACAACAGTAAATTGCAAGGTGTCTGAGGAGTCCCAGTATATCAAGTTAAATTAAATCACTGCCAGTAAGAAGCTTATCTATAGCTGGAATATATTATGTCCTATTATTCTCCTTCCAACTATCTAACATTTCTGTTCATTCGTTATTTTTTCTTCACGCCAACGCATGCTAATTCTAAACACCGCTAGCTAATTTCCTATTACTACTGGCTGCTAATAAAATATATGCATTAGCCCGGCAGAAATTATAAGCAACATGCTTCTTCATTTTAAAGAAGAGGGCATTTATGTCAGGGACGTACCGATATATATATATATATATATATATATATATATATATATATATATATATATATATATATATATATATATATATATATATATATTTTCACTGTCCACAACCATAGAGTTACGACGCTTGTTCATTGTGTAAGTTATCGAATAATTTTGATCTCTGATCCTTTCGAGCTTTCAGTATGATAGATTTTGAGGGAAATTTTTCTTTTTATCTTTAGATCAATTTTCATAATCAATTGTCTTGACAGGTTTGCAGTAGACAACCAAAGTATACGAGTATGCAAATGTAAGGAAGCCCAAAGATCAAACTTACTGATTCATTATCTTATATATTTCAAAGTCAGTCATCTATATGTTTGCTTTATTCGTGTTGAAGAGACCTGGATTTGCATAGCTTTCCAAAAGCAAAAGCGGTCACCCATAAAAATCCGTTTACAGGTGATGAAAAACCCATCTTTTACATTTTAATGACTTCATAAACCCAGACGGCGCTCCATATCAAAACGAATATCATGAAAGACTAATTAGACAGGCTAACACTAGGTAGCGACTTCTACGGAGAATTTAGTGGAACACCCAGACTACGTTAAATTAACGTAGAATTTTTCAGGAACTTCCATTTCTTTCTAGACCGTGCTCCCAGTTAACTGATGAAATGTGAAAAAACGTAAAAATTCTGTTATTTCACTGAATATTTTCTTTTTCCTGTGCACAAACGTCAGTTACTCAGGCTGTATCCATATTTCTCAACGTAAATAACCGGATTTCTTCCGATACTACTTTCATGAACAATGCATCGGAAAATCCAATGCAAGCCACCTTTTCTTACAACGGCTTGAGTGATTGTTATTACGAGTAAGCTGGCGTCAAACAACAAAGGTCATCGCCGCCCAAGCAAGCTACATTCTGAGGAAATCAGACGACTTGAAAAAATGTTTCACTTCATTTGAAAACGGTTGCAAGATAATAAGACTTAGCAGTTGGGATTAGCAGAGCACTTCCTCACTACAACGCTACTGACTCCGATGCCTCCTGAAAACAGAGATTCTCCTTGATAGTATTACAAGACAAAGGGCTAAGGGACCGGAGCATTGCGAGGTGACTGATTAACACAATTCTGTCTCTATGGGATTTCAATACCGGATCCATATCGACGGCATTGTTACTCCACGATGGGTCTCTATTTGCTTGAGCGCTCGTTTGAGCAGTTGGCACTAATGGAAAGGTAAATCGGATTAAGGCTGGCGCTATCTTGAGTGGGCGGTGGGAGAGTGGTTAAAGGTTGAGGGGGTCGGGTTGGATGCTGGAGAGAAGCAGCGCTCCCCCTTCCAGCGTTGCCCGAGGAATTGCATTGTATGCGCTGGTCGTGGTGTCTTTGAGAGTTACCTGCCAAATGGAGTTGTGTTGTCGTGGGTCCCCGGCCTTTTGACGTACCCTTTCTAGAGATTGTGAGGGAGTTTGGAGGGGGTGAGTAATGTGCGATGACGGAAGAAAGGAGCCGTTCTGAGATCTTGCTCCCCCGCCTACAAGACGTTCCTCTTACTCCGTCTTTCTCACCTTATAGATTATCTTCCCTGTGGCAGGTCAGGTAAAAACATTTAAAGTTTCAATTTATCAAATGCTGAAACGAATGAAACGTAGTCATCATAGAATGGCATTCACACTGGTGAAAGAAACAACCACAAATTCAAGTCCCCAGCATCTCAACCATGAATATTTTACCATTCCGTTCAAAAACTAACTTTTATTGATCTCTTCCTCTTCTCGTTGTATTCATGGTGCTATTGATGAAGTTTTTCGTTCATTCTTTTCTTCGACAAAAAACACAATTACCAGACTTTATAAAATATCTCGCAACATACTCTACGTATGATGCCCATATTTTACATTTTACATTCAATCTTATGTCAGCGCTTCCTACTGAGTTGGAAAAGCTTTAGGTTAAAAATTACTTCCTACCTCGCGAAAATACTCGCCTTTTGATTTCACGAAAAGGGTTGATGATTGCATGTGACCTTTCCATTTCCGAATGAGCGTATATCCCGGAACGGAAGCTTTCTTGGAAAGGAGTCAAAGGGGAGGGAGTGAGGGAAAGAGGGAGGGACTACACTTCATGAGAAAAGACTTTGGTTGCGGGAGGGATATGGATAAAGATTAAATTAGTGTCTTCAGGTTTGAGAATCCACTTAAAGGGCTGAACAGTTGTAAAACCCGTACTGTCAGGGCTACTGTTGATACAAACAAGAAAAAGAAGGAAAGAGACGTATCGAAAAATGAGGGCAATAAAGTCCATGTCATTCACAAAATAGGGAGGAATATGTACACTTGGAATGGCTAAAGTACTTGAATAATCTTACATATCTGGGCAAACGGAACGAAGCCGTATATCGCAGCTCAGAGAGAGAGAGAGAGAGAGAGAGAGAGAGAGAGAGAGAGAGAGAGAGAGAGAGAGAGAGAGAGAGAGAATTAAAAATTATTCAGAAATATGCATTTTTCCAAAATACAAATTTATATCCACTCCCGATGCAACAAACAAGTGTTTTGGCAACTATTAACCAATTCATTAACGATTAAGAAGTAAATTTAAGCTTCCATTGTTCCATCGTTAAAATGTCGTCTTTATAAACCAGCAACAATGAAAACCACCATCACTTTCCACATTACCAATAACATGGAAAATATTACGACAGAGGTTTTTCGATAATAAAATAAGTATTTGAGACCCAGTACTAGATCGAACTTTAACGGACTCCAGTTTAACAATCTGTTCGCCTTTGCTGCACAACAGACCCAAAATGGCAATGAAGTGACTTCACTAAAACGTAATTTTTATTATCACAAGTTTATATAAGAGTAAAGTACGTTGATTGATTCACTGATTTATGACTGCTAAAACTGGAGTCACAACACCTCGGTTATTGACGCCGTAATAAAATTAAATAGGTAACTAAAAAGATAAATGAATAAATTTAAATAGGAGTAGGTAACTAAAAAGATAAACAAATAAATTTAAAAGGGGTTTCATATAGGAATTATCTAAAAAAATATATATTTAATTAATCATAGCTGCAAATTCATATGTAGCCTACTATATATACATACTGAAAGTGTAAAGAACGTTGAATTATGTTTCTTGTTCACACAAAAAAAGTAATGAATATCGGCGCTAAATCAGAGTAAGGTTGTATCTCTCTCAGACAAACACAGTTAACACGCAAACACACACACACACACACCATCTACACCTCACTGCAATCGTTCAAAAGCCGCAGCTCCTCCAAGTATCAGTCTGTGAAAAGGAAACAGAAAAATATCACACCAGTAACAGGAAAGCGAAAGCTGTAACACAAAATGAATCTGAAGCTGAGGTTTCAGTGGGGATCAACGAGCTCCTCACCGTCTAGCCTGAGCCTCCTACTAAACAGGGCGATTCCGACCCGTTACGAGAAAAGTCGTTTGTGCTAATGATGCCGAGAGATAGGCGTTCGGTCCCGGTTAGCTCAGCGGCAGGAAGTAAAAGAGTAATTGCTTGATTAGGAACACCATCTCTGGAGGTCGTAACATCTTTAACGAGCGCCAAGCACATGCATACCTAAACATCATCGGCGGAAATGCAAGGATTTGAATGGAAGGATGCATCGGTCTCACGGTTAACTACATAATAACGGATGAAAATTTTTAAAGTACTACAACCAGAATAATGCACTCATAAATGAAGCGCTATTCAAGATCAAATTTTTCATACAAGTGTTAAAGTACGTAACTGAATCTGTCTCATCTCTCTCCTCATGCAATATGCAGAAGTCAATATGTAATACTTTATGTATAAAAACAGCGTCGAAAAACATGCCAAGTTTGACCTGGCTACGATAAACAAATGAACTAAACTAATAGTAAAAATAGGGAAAGGAGTGTTATGATAAAACAGTTTTTTTTTAACTGGCAGATTTAAGAAGCACGTAAGTGTGCAATAATGAAGATTTGATATGCACAGGACAAAGGGATGAAAAACACTGCGGAGGTACATCGACTTTTTTCATGACCTGAAAGGAATAATTACACGTCCAACTTTATTTTCAGGCAATCTTACTCTGATGGAATTGGGGATTGAGGCATATATTTGGCTAGAAATAATAAGATGGAACTTGCGTCATCATTTTTACTGTCAGATAGACATATCAGATTTAGATATACGTTACAATCAATGTCAGTTAACTTTACTTATATATTATAGATTACAATCAATGTATAGAGTATATATTTACACACACACACACACACACACACACACACATATACACACATATTATATATATACACATATATATATATATAAATATATATATATATATATATATATATATATATATATATAACCGAATATTTATGAAGGATAAAATCTAAGACCAAATTCCATGATTAATACTATTTTGGACAATAAAGTAAGAAAATGACTACTCTGTGACGGCTACTGTTGTCCCAATTTCTCCTTCACATTCAAGGGAACGTTCTTCCTTTTCAATATGTTTATAATATTTACAATCACACCACAGACAGGAACCAGACATCAGTCTACTTTCCAGATCTGTCTTGAACTACGAAATAATTTTCATTACCGAAATTAAGTTACTATTATTATCTCAGCAACTGTTTGTTCTTGTTCCAAATGTATGACATGTGCACATGGCTCTCTCCCCTTTCATTTGGTCCGCATTTACGAACTCGTAACCTCTTTGTTTATAAATGATACCCCTATGACTGCCAACCAGAAAATTAGCAACTTTTTTTAGCCCATCTCATTAAACCTTCGTGGCAATAATCTGTTTTTTCGAGCCACAACGAATGACTGTCTTTAAAACTTCAGCTCTTCACTCCCTCCGCTGTTTAATCAAAGGTATACAATATAATTTGTTTTTGCAAAAAGCAAGCAATAAATAAAAGCCAAAACACTAGAGAGAGATAAATAAACCTAAGTGCATGGACATCATGCAATTCAATCCAAAAGCATAGAAAATAAAATGAATGAAAGAAAGAAGCAACGGTTCTATTATGCCCTAATGACGACATAAAGGATAATCTACTAGACTTAAGCCCTTGTCGAGGTCACTGTTGTTAATGAGCCCTTTCCAGGTGTTTCTGTCTTGTGTCCTCCTGTCGTCCACTCTTTTGTGTCTCATCTCTTCTCGAATGCAATCTGCCCTTCCTCTCCTTCGTGTCCCTAGCAATTGCATTTCCATGATCTCTCCTGCAACATGTCGCTCATCATCTTCCCTCCTCATCCGGTGCCTAACCATACAATCTTGACTCTTGGGCTTTCTTTGACACCTAATGACTTTTGCTGATCCCCTCATGTATTCACTTTTTATCCTGTCTCATCATCACTCCATTCACCCATCTCAGCATCCTCATTTCTGCAAAGTCTAACTCATTTTGTACTATTTTTTTCAGTGGTGACCCTTCTAGCGTATACAACATAGCAGGTCTTACCATCGCCTTATGTACCTTGCCCTTCACC
>NC_089761.1:53734272-53756772 GCF_040412425.1 Macrobrachium rosenbergii | reverse complement strand
CCTGAGTATCTACGTTCTATTTACCAAGATCAAATGTAAATCGATCCATGTAATTGTTCTGGAACTACGTATGGCGACGAACAACATTTATTAGAAGAGAAAATAACAATTTGACTGGTAAAGGAAAAACCAAGACTCAATTGTGACAACAGTTATATTACAAAAATATTAACTTGGTTCATTCGTCAGGTCACGGACACATCATGACTTACTAATGAACCAACCACGACATTGAGTTGCGCTTTCTTTGTATAAACAAACTCAACACTATACTGCTTGGTGGAACACTCTCATAAGCTGCACAGATGGAATTTGCACAGCTACGGCGACTCTGTAAAATTAAGCAAACTACTGGGGTAGAAGTCGGTAGAAGTTACAATATACGACCGCCACGGCAATTAAGCACAGCACTCCACCAGTTTTTGTTTACCCGGTTGCACTTAAGGCTGTAGCTTCGTTAGCCGTTTGAGTGTCAGATCGCTCAATTAATAAAGATAAAAGGGGCTTTCACTGAATACAAGAGATACCTTACACCTGCGTAATAAAAGGCCTCTCACCAAAGATAAGAATTTCAACTAGAATGTGTTTGGTAAAACTTAAAAACATGGTACTGTACAACATAAAAGTTGTACGGCAAGAATCTTTTGTAACAGAATCTTGCTTAAGTGCTGGGGTATAATTCCCATGACTCGTATACATCGCACCTGAAATATTTCAGTGGTTCTCATATATTGTGACTGCAATTAATTTCCACATTTTGGAGCACATTTTTATGGTGGCGTGCCTGAATATGGGGAGCCAGTGAATATACCAAACTCAGCTTTTATTGAGGTTAAAATCCCGTTTTCATTTATGAACTGCAAATTCCCAAGATTTTTTTCCTCATATGCAGAGACTTAATATAAGTCATTTAATAAAAAAACTGCAATATATTTATGAGTTAACGGATGATGGCTATCACAAACACCGGGTGAGATGTGATGCATTTTTACTGTTAGCCATTTTCCTAAAGCAGCCCGTAAGTGCAATGTGAAGGCAGCAGCTAACCCCGTCCTGACATGTGAGTGAAACAATGATGATGATCAACTTGGTGGCTATTAAATTCCACGTGAAAGGGAGAGCCGTCCCTTCAATGATTCAACTACCCATTAATGAAAGCTCATCTGCTCCTCTTATTTCTGAACATTTTTGTGTTAAACTTTCTCAGAATCTTAAGAACTTCTGAAAATTAACATTTTAGTTATTGAAAATCTGAATGATATTAATGACACGAATCAAAATAATTTGTAAGTTATGGGAAGCCAACGCTTGATTAACATACTGCAAGTTATGGGAAGCCAACGCTTGATTAACATACTGCAAGTATTTCGCAGTTCACATATTCAGTTTTTCCTTATGCAAAGTTCAGTTAAAAATGCAGCATGAACACATATGCTTTGTCACTGCCCCTTTATAACTCGGGAGCAGCGTCGCGTTGTAGCCCTTCATCCGTTCCCTGCAGAAACATTAATGCACGGCACTACACTACTATTCAAGGGCCATTTCACACTATCCAAACTTTCACTTGAAGAAATATATATATATATATATATATATATATATATATATATAAATATATATATATATATATATATATATATATATATATATAAATATATATATATAATAAAATATATATATAAATATATATAAAATCATACACATACGCGCCCGCGCGCACACACGTATATATGTATATACATACATACATATATATATATATATACCGTATATATATATTTATATGTATACTGCATAATCTATATACATATATATATATATATATATATATATATATATATATATATATATATATATATATATATATATATATATGTATGTATGTATGTATATGGAAAGCGGTGAACAGGAGATTATTGTTGGCAAGATTTTATTCAAAACAGAGGCTTTCGCAACTAAATTTGCAATTCTAGAAATCATATCTGAGGAAGAACAGACAACTGATGAGGTCTGGTTTAGCATCAAGGATGTAAATCAGTCTGCTGGAAAAGAAGTACTGGGATTATGGGGCAACGAGACGGAAACTTTGGATATTGGAGGAGACCTGCGATACAATAAAGAAGAGACATAAACAAAAGTACACGTTGACAATTTCAGAAGTAGATGAAGAATGCAAAGCAGAATGTACTGAATGCTCAAGTCTAGCATGTAAAAGTAACCAAAAATCAATAAGAGATAAAGGGAATATTTGAACAAAAAGGATGATGATGTTGAGAAAAACATATATTTAGGGAGATGAATTAGTGTTAGGTTGGCCCACAGACTATTACTGAAATAACCTTCAGTGAAAATGAAAAGAACAAGGAGGGATGGGCCAGCAATGCTGGGCAGAACATTTTTGTGGGGTTATGAATAAGAGATACTGGCGAGATAATGTCACCGATATGCCAGAAGCTGACAAAAACCTAAATGTACCGGATGGAATCACTGTAGCGGTGATTTTAGCTGAAACTGTAATGACAGTTCATGTAATAACCGAGCTGTTCTGCAGAATATGTAATGAAGAAATGAACCCTGATGGCTGGGAATTGGAATTCATAGTTAAGTTACCAAAGAAAGGTGACCTGACTGAACTTGATAACTAGAGGAATTGTATTTACGTTTATTGTAACGAAAAAATTCAGAAAGCTGGAAAAAAGAAAACTGATAAAACTTACTGAGGAAGAACTCGATTTCAGAAAAGGCAGGAACTACATAAATCATACATTTGTGTTAAAACATATTGTGCAGAAATGTAAGAAATTTATTAATCCCGCATAATGACTTATGCTGATTACGAGAGCATTTGACAATTCGCATTCTCGTTAAACATGTAAAGCTAACTGAAATTATACATGAATGAGGAAGATGCAAGAATTGATGTTAATAGGGTCTTGTCGAGTGAACTTGGAGTAAACAGTGGGTTGCTACAAGGGAATGTTATTTCACCTTTTCTACTTGCTCTTCTCGTAGATTTTATTAGGAAAAAAGTGGTCGGAGGTGGAAGAGAAGGTTTAGATCAGAGTATTGATAGTGCTTTAATCAACAAAACACGCACGATTTATAGAGCTTGATTAAGCGAACGCATCATGTACCTAAAGTTTTGTGATTAAAAATATATCCTAAAATAAACAAGAAGTATAAGTATTGAGGATAGAATGTGTAAAAAGAGATAAAATAAAATTACAAGGAGAAAGGATTAATGAAGCTGAATCTTTCAAATATTTAGGATCAATGATACCCAGTGCAGGTTCCCTTAGTAAGAACTTAGTTAAGGACTTCAGAAGGCAAATAAAAAATATAAAAGCTGAATAAGATAAGAAAATAGATTAGATTAAAACTGCATATCAAAATAAGATTATACATAATTCTACTACGAATATGCGATACGGATATGAATTATGGTATAACAATGAAACTATATATTAAGATTTTGTCGATTTGAAAATATAGTCAGACGGCATGACAGAGTTAGAAATGATACCATAAGGGAAATTACGGAAGTTCCATAAGTAGATAAAATAATGATGAAAGGGAGAAGGAAATGACCTGAATATGTCCTTTGTGCAACTTATCGGAGAATGGCATTTGAGAGTGTTTGCCGGGCTCCTGTGAGAACTGGAAGAGTTGGAAGATTCAGACACTCGGATGAGAACTATGAAAAGAGAGACTGGAGATGTGAATGGCAGAATTTCGTAGAACCTTTGCGCGTCACTTGAGTGTATATATATATATATATATATATATATATATATATATATATATATATATATATATATATATATATATATATATATATATATATATATATATATATATATATATATATATATATATATATATATATATATATATATATATATATATATATATATATATATATATATATATGCACATCAAATAACCACACAACTTCATTGTGTATATGATGCTCATAATGTTTGTGTTACGCTTCAATAAGACGGGACGGAATTTGGAAGCTAAAACACCCTGTCTTATTGAAGCTTAACACGAGTGGTACATATACATGCGTACACACACATATAAATATATATATATGTGTGTGTGTGTGTAAGTATACAATACAATATAATATAATATAAAAATCTTTGAACTTTGCAATCATTTATACAATCTTAAGGCAGTGATGGCCAGTGAGTCTAATAGCTGCACAAAATAATATTAATACAAACTCTCCCTATATATTTTACGCAGTCCTTTCAGTACTCAGAAACATTTCTTGCAATATAAATACAAATTTCTAGGAATCACGCAGATGCACTAAACAATTAAGATAATGTAAATAACACGGAAACCCTTTTACACATTATGTTCGATTTATGAAAGTAAAAACTTAAAAAATGTTTATAGAAGTTCATGACATAGAAACTTTAGAAAAAAACACACACAAAAAATAATAATAAAAACAAGTTTGGCAAGGGTACAAGATAAATAAATCAGGTTATACCAATATTTCTTTCAGGGGCTACTGGTTTGAAACAACCAATTATAACTCAAACTCCAAACGACTTCAAGAGAACAAGAAAAAATTGACATGGATTTTTATTTTCCATTTTTTTTTTTTTAAAGAAATCTCTTCATGCTCGGAAACTTGCTGTCCCTCCAGCCGCAGTCTGAAAATGTTTGTCGCTCGCCTCGAAGTGACAACTCAATTTGAGTAAATAAAAGATTTTCATGGTTTGGGCAATGCGCAATTCAAATAAGGAAAGGTACACAGCCACAATTGGAATCGGCTTTGGCTGCCTGAGGTCGAATATTTCATGTTTTTTTTTATACAGGACGTCGCTTCCTCTGTCACGAGCCATTTTGGTGACAAATGAACGAGCAAGCACTACGACATTCATATGAACGAGCAAGCACTTACGACATTCATACAAGTATAAAATACTTCTTCATGTACAAGAACCAGGCGCAATCGCTCAATGGCAAACACATATACCAGGTCAGTCTGTGTGGAGACTGCTACCGAGATGGAAGCAAGCGATGCAACCTGAACATAACTGCCTTAGGGGCAGGCAAGTGGCTTGGGGTACAAATATGACGTATCTCAAAGCAAAGAAGCAACTATTAAAGGGTTGTGGACTCAGTGGTGAAAGGATATGCCCCGCAAATGGCAGACTAGCCTCTTTTCCCAAGTGTAAAATTAGTTGTATGTCTAAACTCTGTGGGTTTCCAGGAAAAGAAAATAATATTAAAATGTGGTTGTGTTAGGTGATTAACTGCAAAGGTGGGTAAGTGAGAAAGTTAATGACTGCTAGTAGGTATGGAGTCCACGGAGTACATGAGGATGATGTGAGGCTTATTGATATGTGTTTGGAGATGGTCTTTAATTGTTGGAAATACATGGTTTCCCCCAATAATATTTATGGTGATGTGATAAAAAAATTCATAAAAAGAGCTATGAGTTCCAAACGTACTATCATGGTCGAGGTGGGTTAATGCCAACGCCAAGTACAATTTCTCCGCTCTCGATGGGTAAACAAGAACGGCAGATTCGGCATTAACTAAACTTCTTCTGATGGATAAGTGGTTTGACCGTCGACTGGAGTCGTTGGTGGGTACTGTGTCGAGTGTTCAAGACACTTCAGTACCAATCCATTATCACTTGTAATTCCCCTTCGGTGATACTCTCGAAGCAGCGCGAATTGGATATTAAACGATATTTGTAGCTTAATGATTAATATATATATATATATATATATATATATATATATATATATATATATATATATATATATATATATATATATATATATATATATATATATATATATATATATATATATATATATATAATATATATATATATAATGTATACAACAAGCATCCCCACATATATGCCTTTTTTGTGCATGGGTGTGAAATTACTTGGTTTATGCACAGCTCTCACCTTTTCGCATATGAATTTCAGTGATTTTATTTTTTCCGAAAGGTTTGGGTTTTAGGTCATCTCACGACGCAGAAATGTGTCTGAAAAAATTCCCGAAACTTTGAACGACATAATTTTCTTGCTCGTTTTTACTCAGCACTGGTCAAGTTTGCTCAATGGTGAACACTTGCTGTTAAATTTTTTTTTGGTCCCAGACTGGTGCACTAAGGTAACGTCGACCCACATAGAAGTGGTTGAAGATGCAAAGAAAGAAGAAGATTGGCGCACTAAGGTATTAGTCTCCCAAGTTTTCTCCTATTTCTCAACATCATTATAAGAATACATTGCTATACTATAACCAAAATGACCTGCAACCCAGGTTCTTATTGGGCACGCCAGTTCTGATAACGATTCGTTTTATTAAAAATGCTTTTGGGAGAAATCTAGAGAACCATATCAAATTTTTAATGGATTATAAGAAAAAATGAAGCGCATAATCGGCACAAATAACTCAAAACAAAAGTACAGTACGACCTCCTACAGGTTACTATTCTACTTTCGTGGGAGAGGTATCCTTGAAACTGAGGCTTACAGGATTACAAAATGCCATTCACATCTCGCTGAATAAAGGTAAAACTGAAAGAGAGAGAGAGAGAGAGAGAGAGAGAGAGAGAGAGAGAGAGAGAGAGAGAGAGAGAGAGAGAGAGGAAAGCAGCTTTTCCGTGAAAAAAATTACTCTGAATACAGCATGTCGTATAATGTATATAAAAATTATAGTTTTATTTTTTTTTTACTACACCGTTAGTCTTTTTATCCCACCCCCCCCAACAACACCCCAAGTCTTTGCAGAAAATGTTACTCACTTCTTTTCGGCACAATTCATGAGCTCATCTAGTCTAAGACAATGCTCTAATTGCGAACCTGAATAGTATTCATGAACGGAAAAGAGAAAGCTTATTCCGTTTTAGTGTTTTCAATGCAAACATCATTCCTGTTTGCTTACCTTGGAATACTCTTAACTTACCAGTAATGCTCGAGAATTTAGAAGTAAATATGGGGTAGCTCATTTAAAGTCACATACTGCTTAATCGTCCTTGTAAAGGACTGTTCCCAAACATGTGCAATTTCTTCTACATTGCAAATAATTAACCTCCGTTTTAAAGCCGTTACTTATTGTTTATTTTACAGGCTTTCCTTTGTACATTAATTTCCCGAGTTTCTGGACTGCATGACACCACTGCCACTATCTCAGCCGCTTAGAGCCCGTCGGCTTCCACTTTCAAGGAAACATTCTCTTGTAGAGGCTAACTTTGATTGGGGAGTCACGCCTGACTCCGTCTTGCTATCCTGAAGACAAATAGTTCCAATTTACCAGCAATAAAAAGCACACTGCCAAATGGCTAAACAATTCGTCGTTACTACTTCTGTCTTCTTTTGCTTTACTGCTTAATTATTTCTAATGCATGGGTTAATATCATAAAAGGAGCAGTATTCATCCAGAAAAGATTCAAAAGGTAATATTGGTAGCACACAATTTTAAATAGGCAAGTAAAAATATCAGACAACTGTTGGGTATAATACTGTTAATTACTATAACAGCTACAAAAAATTGATATTATCATTCACGAGGTAATATGACTCTCAAATACATGTTCCTACTACTTATATTTTTAGGAATAGTGAAAACAACAATTCGTCGTCAACATGACTGCGATTTAGTTAAATGTCCGGAAAGAGATGATTTCGATCCAGATAAGAATTATGCAAATGCACCCGTACAAAATGCAATTTTATTGCAGTTGTTATCATCTATTACTCATTAAAACAATGTGTATATAAGTTGCTATTATTTACGGAACGTTTATAAATTAAGGTACAACTACGAGGCAAACAGAAGACTAACATGTACTTGAAGCACTTAATGAACAAAACGCTGTAATTTCTTCCTCCCCACCCGAGACCTCGTAAAACGTGTCCCTGCTCGATCTGTTTGACGAATCTTAATACTATTCTGCTCCTCCGAAACAGGTACCAGGAACACGGTCTATCTCTGTTTGTCTTCCATTTCCGGGAGTTTTATATTCTGCCAGAAGAATTTTACTTCTGTTCCCTTGCCGCCGCCCTCTCTCTCTCTCTCTCTCTCTCTCTCTCTCTCTCTCTCTCTCTCTCTGCTGCATTCATACATTCTTACAGTTCTTGTCATTCATTGTTTCATTTTTGTACTTGCGTCGTACGTACCTAGAGCCCTCCGTCCTTGACCCACCCCGATCCCTACAGTATGAACAGAAATCTTTCTAAACAAATATTCCCGGGGGTGGGGCTTGGGCTGTTGTAGGGCAGGGAAGGAGGCACTGTTTACTTGCTTGATTAAAGTGTGTAATATTCATGACTATTGTTGGGGGAGAGCTTTTCTTTCTCTATATCTCACTTTTTCAGTGACCATGGAGAGAGAGAGAGAGAGAGAGAGAGAGAGAGAGAGAGAGAGAGAGAGAGAGAGAGAGAGAGAGAGAGAGAGAGAATATGTTTTGGCAGGCTTTGCGCTAAACGAATTTTATCTGTTCCTTCTTCCTTTATCTACTGTATAGTTCACATTAAATAAAATCATAGATCATAAGCAGCTTGTCTATCTTTGCGTCTCGTGCAAGTCTCAATAACAACCAGTGATTAAAGTTATCAGGCTTTTTATATTTATTATCTTAAAACCCTAAATTTTTATGATAAAAAGTATAACAAGCTTAATAACAATAATCAGTGGTTGTATTTTGAGCTTATACGCGATTCAAAATACAGAAGATGCATTTTTTCAATCAGGGTCATTAGAAATCAGAGGCATTACACCTCACAAAATAAAAGGTTTTAAGCGCACCTTAGCATGGCTTCCCTCACCAGCACAAGGCAAACCATACCCAAGGACCTCAGCCCGATATACCTACTCTGTACAAGTTAACAAGGAAACATAAAATTTACTCTTTATGGTTTGAAGACCGAGTCATTCATTAACAGTTGAAAAGGAGAGAACGAGGCAAGAAAAGTAGGGTATCTGGGAACTTCTTTTTAACGTGACAAATTTGTGTTTCAAAACAGAGAAAGCTTAAAGGAATTAAGTAGCAAAACAGGAAGGCGGCAATTTGAATATTTTGGAAATAAATTCTACTAGTTTACATATCTGCAAGCTCTTCTGTAAGACAGTTAAGCCTAAATAAAATAGTAGGCCATGGGGAAGGGGGAGAAACTGATTCGAACTCAACACTTAAACCATTCCAGGATATCTTTCTACATAGCAAAACTCCCATATCCGGAGTGGCTGTTTAGTGAAATTCATGGGTTATCCAAAAAAGCCATTTCTGGGACAATTTGACGATAAAGTATTCGGCAGGAGCGAGGAATTTAGTAAGTAGGAGAAGCCACCTGTCTTACATTTCAACCCTTCCCAGCTCAGCTCTACCTGCTCTGAGAAGTCATGAGGAGAGTCTATCACTATAGCTCAAGATCAAACAAATGAACCTCTAAAGTACTTTGAATTATGATTTTTTTTTAGTTTGACCTAGTGCACTATTCCTTCTTTCTATCCAGTTCTAACATTTCTAGAATAAACACAAGACATCTTTCTTCCCTTTTTTGCATAGGCAACAATGGAATTCTTCTACTCCTGGTAGGATATGAGGTTCTCTAAGAGGGGAATCGTTTATTTGAAACCCTAAATGAAATCTTTTACAGACTAGTCTCATATTTCATGGATTCAAAGTAGACGGTTTAATGACACATCACCGAACGAATGGCCATAGGAGTTAACCAACCGGTGTTGTACAATCTTTCTATGCCTACTCTATGGCCTTGCCTGAATCATTACGAGCATTGTTGGTAAGGCAGTAGAGTTTAGCCTACAGTACTACATGATGGCCATTTCTGAGGAAACATCATTATAAGGGAAGTAGCCAACAGAGCTGCCAGAGCATAGGAACATGATAATAACGTAACTGGAAAACAAGCAGGAAATTGGTTTAAGTAGAATTAAAGCTGCAAGTGAAAAAGCATGATGGACGACAAACAACCTGGGGCTAGTTACGAGACTGGTTTCCATTTCTCATAATCCTGTTAAACTTTTGAACCACAAAACATCTCCCATAAATAAGCAAAGCAGAGGCGAACTATGGAAGTCATCTCGATCTAAAACACCAAGAGAGGGCCTTGCCCATCTAGCCTTTGCTAAAGTCCCAGTTACAATACTTTTTTTTTATCTTCCACATTGCAAACGGTAAACCAGGTAAGGCAGGGTATCTTAGAACTTTTGCAATTATTCTATGATTCAACAGATAATCTAGCATGTATCTCTACTGGTAATGCAAGGTTTCAAGCAAGTAAAAATAATAGTAACGGAAAATTTACCTTCGATTTTAAGCCAGGTACTTGCGTCCCTTACGACTGAATCACCTACAACCTTCAGCAGTTGAACTGTATTTAGTACATCAAAAGGATCTGGCTTGAATACAAGAATGCAGCATCCTGGTTTCAAAAAAGATTAACGTCGGCCAGCTCACGAAAATTGGGATGAATAGTACAAAAGCAACTTGCAGTATATTTTCACTCTATCTTCTGTGTATTTGTGACCGGGGTTATTTATATGAAGAGTCCAAATCACACCTAGCGAACTAAAGTGACAATGGTTACCCATGGGAAAACACTGCAGCGGTATAAATAAAATGTACTTATTTGAAAAATGGAAATTAGTGCTTTTGGGTACAAATACCTACAAAACAAACACTTGAGTCAAGAGAGCAAGACTAGGGTTTCTCATCAGATGGGAAATGAACAAAAAATTAACGAAAATATAGTAAGAGTATAAATTTACGCAACAATAAAATCAGAAAACAAAACTTCTGAAGAAAGTATAACGATACGACAGACGTCATCAGGCTACAGCTGTGGCCATGACCAGAGATTCTGTTACAACATGGCAATCCAAGCTATCCTTGAATTACCAGTTATGAAGCCCATGGTTATAAATATGGGAGTAAGAAGCAATACTGGAATATTATAGATATATTGTAATCGTGGGAAGTAGAGTAAACCCCTAAGTTATCAAAATCTTAATTAATAGTTATGCAAAGCATAATTCTGTACCGGATTGTACTTCGCATTCCTATTCCGTGTCCCTTCAATTGATTAGGTAATAATTGAGTGTATCACGTCACGGTTAGGGTTGTGTTAATCAAGACGATGACCTGAATTTGAATTGGTAATTATACCCGTAATATGTTACTTCACACCTGTAACCAATATATTTTCATATGTATCTAAACTATCTAATGATTAGTGTAACACTGACATCAAACTAACGTCTAGCACCAAGATGGCCTATTAATTACATTATACATCTGTCTTAATTGAAATGACGTCTTTACTGTATACTCCCTATGTCACAATATGATTTCTTTATTTTCTTCTTGTATCCTTTTGTTATCAGTCTTCCTACCTGGACTTTACATTCATTTATAAAACACGGTTATTGCATACAACCGTGACTAAATCGAACATTCTGTGAAATGAAACACTAAAACTTTGTTTCTAGGGAGCATTGCCACATAAAAGGCAATTAACAATAAAAAACTAAAATCTTTATATTTATCATATAGTGCTGTGACAATGTTTGTTATCTTTAACTGAATTTACTGTCAACAATGTGGCCGTGTGGTATGAATTATTTTGACCATAAAGTTATGCTTCCTTTGAATGTGTGACTTTTTTTTTTTACTATTAAATTGTGGTGCTGTTGAGAAACTCTACATCATCAAAATAACTAAAGCCATTACTTAATTTTTTCTTACTCATATAGTTTGCTTGAATATTGTAATTCATAAAATTTAATTCAAGGTTGTGAGAAAATAGGTTTGAGAGCAAGCACACACGCACACACACACACACACACACACACACACACACACACACACACACATATATATATATATATATATATATATATATATATATATATATATATATATATATATATATATATATATATATATATATATATTGCTCAGGTTGTTGAGGGTACTCACTTATTCCCTTTTCAGACACGATTCTTAAGTGCCCTGTCTAGTAACTGTTACCCTAAACTTGATGATCATATAACCAAATTTATGAACAATGGCTGTGTCACAGCCTGTATACCATCGCTGCCCTCTTTTTGTGTATAAGGTCCCTTGCTGAGGGCAAACACTAGCACACTTCACTTTACTTCTATTTTCTTTATTGTTTTATTAAAGGTGTATTGAGCAAGCAAATTAGAAGGCAACAGTCGCTATTCTAATTACCGAAGAAATTCCGTTCTCTCTATTTAATTTATTCTTCCAAGTTTTCGAACTTTCTACTTTAAATCTACTAGAATTGTCATCTCCTGGATGATGTGGTAGTCCTGGAAAGCTTTTTGTACCTTGCTTAGTCTACTAGCTTTACCATTTGTCCCATACTTTTCTTGGTTTTCGTAACCACTTTTAAGGGAATGTGCCATTTCTAATCATTAACAAATTTATTGTTAATGTTTATATTTCCTCAATTTTTATTTTTCTTCTCACAGGGTTCTCTATATTACACAGTCTTCTTTTGATGTTCCTCTTCCCTGAAGGCTTCATTCAACTGATTTTAAATCATCCCAGTCGTGGAAGTGAGGTATTTATCTCAAGGAGTGAAAATTGTGTTACTGTACCTGTTCCAAATGGGAGTAGTGTTGTTTGTTATAATCAGAAAACAATCATTATTCTTCCATTGCTCTACATGGGTGCTATGATGACCTTTAATCCCTTATACCAATGCCTTGAATGTAGACAACTTTCTGACTGTCAAAATGTTACAATAAACACTACAGTACTTTCGATGGGTTTTAGATCTAACTACTCATGTTTCAGGCAACCTTCACAATGGATGTGTGCAGACTCGTTCAGGTTGATTATAACTTGTTTGACAGTAAGGCATTGCAACTGTACATTTGACTACATTCCTAATCATCAGAGAGTTGCTTTTGAAGGTGTATTTAATGACCTAAACAATCACGTCCCGTGGTCTACAGGTATTATTTTGGAAATATCTTGTTGCTTCCAGCCATAACTAATTTCATGACATTTTGCTTCAAAAGTTAAAACAGTATAGTATAAAGATTATGCAAGTCTTATTGCCAAAATTTGCTTTCCTTTACTGAACACCAAAGTGGCTGTTAGCCTTAGTCAGGATTTAGATCATTAAGTGATATAGCCAATGAGGAATAAAGCAGAACTCCAGCAAAGCATACATTACACACACACACACACACACACACACACACACACACACACACACACACACATATATATATATATATATATATATATATATATATATATATATATATATATATATATATATTGGTGTCCGTGGCTTAATGTTTTATGTATCAGCTGATTAGCCGACTGTGGTGACTCGAGCCAAGGCTGAGAAAATCATGTGACTACAAAACCACTTCCTGAGAACCAAAAGGTTAACATCCTCTATAACTAACCCTTTAAAGGGGAAAGGGCATATAACGTAGTTGAACACGCGCGCGCACACATATTTTATATATAATATATATATATATATATATATATATATATATATATATATATATATATATATATATATATATATATATATATATATATATATATATATATATATATATATATATATATATATATATATATATATATACACACATACACACACACACACACACACACACACACATATATATATATATATATATATATATATATATATATATATATATATATATATATATATATATAAATGTAAATGCAGTGTATGTGTGTGCACGCATAAATCACCCGCTCTGTATACGGGTAGGTCTTGTGCTTTCCTGATATTTTTATCTACATTCAATAAAAAAACAATTATTACCTGAAGGCTGAAGACATCCTTCTAAACAACGAATGGAAATCAGGAAACTTCGCACTGTACTGGACTGAGAATTAAATGATAAAATACATCAAAGCATATTTGAAATAGAAGAAATTTATTCAAAACCCGTCTATTTTTACCCTTATAATTGAAAAAAACTGATGCCATAACACCTTCGTAATACGACGAATATGAATCTCTAGTATAATGATTCTGTAGTACAGGGTATTACAGGACTTGAAATATTAATCCAATATCAATAAAGATTTAGGCGTTCACTAAAAAATGTAAGCAAAGACAAAATAAATTCCATTGCAAAACCACACCGAATGCTAATCTTAAAATCCAAAATGAACAACGAAAAAATACCAACATCTCTAATTTGGACTGCAACTTTCCTCGCGTTAATGGTATCCAAAATAAAATGGCAGAAGTCTTACAACCTAGAATGGCTGCATATACCAAATAAGTTCCGTGGAGTCCTTCACGAAAAAGCACCACAATAAACTCCCCACTGTAATAAGAAGCAGAGACTTGATACATTTCCTGGGCCGGGTAATTTTCATTTTTCTTAACACCCTTCCAAACTGTCTTCATTGCCGCCTATATATCACGCAAAGGCCATTTTGTGTAGGAAAGGGTGTAAAATGGAGGTGAAATATTGCCAATCTTGTTGTATTGTATAGTTCACATAAGGGACCGTTTGTATGCATCGCTGGAGGCCATTTCCCTGAAAATCTGGAACAATCTTCCAGTCATCGTGATAAACCGCGGGCCGACTCGACTACAATTTGACTGGACCTCCCAGAAAACAGAAAGCAACGAGCGTTAGTAAATGGGCTTTTTCTTCATAGCGGTCATAACCACCATCTTTATACCCTAAGTATCACAAGGAAGTTGACTATCATCCCCTATACCACCTTAGTATCGTTACTATGGCAATCGCTGCAATATTTGGGCACAGAACGTAAAATAAGAACCTTGGACCGACATACAAAACTGGTTTATCGTAGGTCATATTTTTAGTGCACATATTCTGAGCTCTGTATGCTTAGTTGGGCTGCATTAAATAATAATAATAATAATAATAATAATAATAATAATAATAATAATAATAATAATAATAATCTTTATAAAGTACAGCACGTTCTCTATCGTGCTAATTACTGTAGCTCAAGAGCATTCTATTCGTTGAAAGGTCATATTTTGTTTACAACAATCAAGAACCCCTGTGTACAGAAAAATCAAGTGGCACAGCTTCGGAATGAGCAGCTGACAGTACCTTCAAATGACAAATTCCAAATATCATGTGATTTTAATCTTGACATCTGATTGAATTTCAGTGTTGCCATGGCATACGAACTGCATAATCTTACAAGGAATTTTCAAGAGCTAAAACAACAATAACAAGTCATCAGTACTGGGAACTGCATTGATCTCCAATATCAGACGACTGGGGAGTTTGCACGATATCAGTATAAAAATGTAAATACCCTAGTATCAAGAATTTTAATGTTATTCATTATAAAGAATAACGCTATCATCTTTCTGTTATGTATGAAGGTTTAGGCCAACTTACTCGTGTTCATAATAATAAATTTTATCTTTTTTCCTCTAAGTACCTTATCTCTGACGGCTAAAACTGTGAAAGCAGTTTCACATTATAACAATTTTGTGAAAAGCAACACAATAAAGATTTTGGTGATGGTGTTTGTTGCACAGAGTAATGAAACACATAATCCGTACATAGATGATACTTACTGTCGTGTTGAGAATATGACTACACAGTGACCACGAGTCATCAAGAATTATGGCCCGTTAAAAGTAGACTTCATAACTGCCACTCTCAATTTCGTAGTTTTGGTTTTGCCTCGTGAGACACAGCAAGACAATCAAACGCGGGCTGGGAACCAGAAAGGAAATCTCTTAACTGGAAAGGGAAAAAACGTAGAAGCTTTTCACGACAAAATTTATTGTAGGAGAGAAAACAATAGCAGTAGCGACAAAAATGAAATGCCTTTTCCCTTTTTACTCCCTATTTTTTTCTAACAGGGTTTGCTGGGAGGTTGTGGGGGAGGGGACATGGGGGGAGAGGGGGTTGTAGATTGGATGAAAGACCGGCATCATTTTTCTAACAACGCTCAAAAAAAGAAAAATACTTTTGCTTCTCAAGTTGTGATATCAACAGGGGAAAAGATTAAGTTAAAAGACGTCATTTTCTTCGACACACTATCTTTTTTTTTTTTTTTTTCAGCTGGCAGTCTCTAGAAAGTTTGAGGGACTTTTAATCACTGCTGTGTGTGTGTTTCGGAACGTGACTTTGCAATAAAAAGCAATGGGGAATTTTACAGCGACTTTTACTGGCTCGGTCTTTGCAGGCGCTATCTTTTTGCCGATCGCAGCTCGGCCGGGTAACCGAGGCAAAAACTTCGGCAAGTCAAGACGACACAAGAACAAGGCAGCACAATGATCCCAAATACTCTGCAAAGAAGGACTTATAACTAAATACTTAAAACTGCTATTGTTTATGCAAAGGTGAAACGCAACTTATTGGTTTTAAAGTAAGTGTTGAGTACTGTGGAATTCCTTAACAAAACTGTCGAGGAATAAACAATGACACCACCAGAAATATTTATTAAAGTTCAGACGTTTGTCCCCCGCATCCAGTCACCCTATTTCTCTCTCTCTCTCTCTCTCTCTCTCTCTCTCTCTCTCTCTCTCTCTCTCTCTCCAAAACTTATCTGATTTCGTGGAATCCGATATGGACTAAGGTACTCGATTTTTTCCCATTCCATTTATCAACGCGTCTTAACTATTAGCCTACGTATTTATAATGGAGGAGAAAAGATTTACTTCATTGTCATTATGTCGCGAAGTAAAATCCCTTCCCATTTAATATTAGAATGTTTGTAATGGCTTTTCCTTTGGGGTACCCTTGTCTTATTTTTTTTACGTCAGCAATAAGCCTCATGTTTACCATAGTACTTCACTGTTTAACAACAGTAAATTTCTATTTTGTATTTTCATATGTAAAATTGCCCCCTTTTTTAAATACAAGTGAGATTAACTTCTTTCTCTTTTGAATTCAGATCAAGTTACAATGATCCAAAATTATCCACTTTTATTTTCAATAGGACTACCTTTGTATAAATAACTTTTTTTCGTATTCAGTTTCTTTCTGTTTACTTTTCCCTTCTTTTTATTTATTTCTTTGCACTTCAAACATATCCAAGCTATTAATGAACGAAAATTTATTTTTCTTTTACATATACTAAAAACTCATAATATTCATACCCAGTATATAACCACCTACGTTAGATATTTTTACTGAAAACTTAACGTGTCCGGTGTTCCAATAAATCCTATATTCACCACATAAACTTTCCCACAGGTGAAATGTAGAATATTCGAACATTATAATGTCGTGTCAATCGATTCCAAAGAAATTTTATATATTAAAAAAGGAAAAGACGAGAGATTCAAGAAAAGAACAAGTTTCGAAGGAACCCATCACCGGAGGTTGAAAAAAACAGCCATAACATTACTCAGGAGACCTGCAGGTTAAACAAGGACAAGCACCTTTAAAATATTAAGACACAGCGTTACCAGCGGCCATTGCGGGGATTTATAAATAAAATTATAAATTACTGTAATGTGCTACACAGCTTCCTCACTGTAAAACTGCTTCATTAGATACTAATGAGAACTGTTCAAAGTTAAAGTGTATCTTAGTTTAACCAGACCACTGAGCTGATTAACAGCTCTCCTAGGGCTGGCCCGAAGGATTAGATTTATTTTACGTGGCTAAGAACCAACTGGTTACCTAGCAACGGGACCTTATGAATCGAACCACATTATGAAAGAAATGAATTTCTATCACCAGAAATAAATTCCTCTAATTCTTCATTGGTCGGGCGGAGAGTCGAACGCTGGGCCAACAGCGTGCTAGCCGAGAGCTCTACCCACCCTTCCAATGAAGAACTTACCACGTCATCTTACAGTCAGTCCTTCGTACCCTAACAAAACAAGAGTACACATCCCTACACTCGCACGCTCATCTTGTACCGACTCCTTTGATTATTCATGCGCAAGTGCGTATGCACCAAAGCCCAAGTATAATTATGTTTAGAACCCAACACTCGGCGCAGCCTCTCTTACTCCACGTGCTCAAATGTTTGTATTATTATTATTATTATTATTATTATTATTATTATTATTATTATTATTTTTTTTTTTCAGGTCTCCGACCCTTCTAATCTCCAACCCCGAGAGTGGTTGGAGGAGACAGAGCACTCTCGCATTCTTTTTCCTTTACCTAGACCCCCTTTTTTTTGTACTCTCTCTTTGTGTATATTATTCTTTCTCTCTTTCTGCTTTACGGAGGAAGAGAAATGCAAACTCTCGGGTCTTACAAGGACTTAGCGCATCTCCTTTAATCCCCAGGTTTCTGCGCCTTCTGCGTCTTGGTTTATGACTAAAAGTGATCTACTTTTCTTGTGATTTTTCGAGTAATTTCAATCGTCGTCGATTTTTTAAAAGACAACCGAAATGTCTTTTCATAACTTACGTGCCCATTTTATGCAAAAGGAAATTTAAAATCTTTTTCTTATAACAATCCACATTTTTAATCACTGTCACTAAAAGTTGTTGAACCCGTACTCACAAAAATAAATTACTTAAAAAATAGTTGAGACAGAGCCTTTGGATCCAAGTGATTGCTATAATTTGTTTATTTATTTACTTATTTTTTTTTATCAATTTGCCTTTGTCTTTTGCTCCTTCCCTCTTTTCGAATTCTATATTATCGTGTAAGGAAGGGAAAAGACATAAAGGATACAATATGCTATATATATTCCTTTGTTCATGGATTTCAGTAAAGAATGAAAGAAAATCGACACAGAGGCATTGCTTTTCAAAGCTTTTGTGATACCGAACTGCATCCAATTAATACAAAAGGAACGAGATCGCGCTCTCACAAAAGATTAAGATGAAATACTGTTTGACATCGAATGAGTGCTCAGACTCAGTCTCACAAAAATGAATGAGGAGACGAATGCGATTTGAAACAATGCCGGCAAATGAATTTACCAGATTCAGAACTAAATACCAACACGGTACTTCAAGATTATGATAAGTTAGGTATGTAAACAAAAGATGCTTACCTGACTCGAGTCCAGTGCTCCTAGGTACTGATTTGTCGATTTAGGTCGACATAAATATTATACCAAAGAGCATCCCAGATACATACACATACGCACATACACATACACACATATAAGGACAAAAGGACTTCGGCTCGATTCCCGAGCAATTCCATTATACCTCTGTTGATGTATGCAGTAAATAATGTACCCGGTATTTAGCATTAGCTCGTAACAAGGATGGGGCTAGCATCCGCATCACAGGGAAATGTATGTATGTGTATGTGTGTGTTATATATATATATATATATATATATATATATATATATCGTATTCACAAATAATAAGCCACAAATTTCGTTTACTATCCCATTTACTGTGTGATAAATATTCATAACTAGCAACGTGTTACAAACTTCCAATCATCTATCATGGTAGTGGTGCTAATATCGATTTTAAATAGAAAAACCTGAATTCGACAGACATATGTACAGCAGAGTCGATAGCAACTTATACCTCACTGATGGCTCAGTGGTCACGGTCACTGTTTCGTTGTTACCCAACCAGACGGCAGTTCGAATTTCCCTCGTACGTTATTCCCGAAATATAACGAATTGAACATTAAACGTAACTGGAAGCTTAATGTCTGTAAATATATAAAGCTTCCCGGTGTATGTGACAGAAATTCATGTATGCATACAGACAGATGAAAAGATGTAACAAAAGTTTCAAATGTAGTTTGGAATAATACTCTAAAACGACTCTAATACCTAATAACATTCAACTATATTCTGGCTAGTACTTAGGAGGTAATTCATTACTAGCACCTGATTCACTTAACTCCTTGCATTTTTTTGCTCAACTATACACTTGTACCTTCCATTTTCGCAAAACTACGCTAAAACAATAGCTGGTTTTCACAATCAGCGCTTGCAAGATTGTGACCCAGTTTCTGAACTCTTAGTCTTAAGACAGTCTAAGTCACGAGAGATATTTTTAAAACTATTTTTTCTCTATTTTCTCTAATTCTCCCACTTAAAACTATATGCAGGGAAAAGGAAAACGATTGTGCAATCGTGATTTATCGATTGGTAGTGATAAACTGATGGTAAAGAATCGTCAGGAATGTTGTAAGAAGAAATGATCAAGATATGAAAAACGCTTCAGTACTGCATGCAGACTGTGGAACATGCTACACTACACTACATGTGACCTTTATTGGTTTAAGTCAGTCAAGTGTAAATGAATACGATATAGTACAAAATGTGTGACTGACACTAATTCAGATACTTATAAGGAAAGTAAAGACCGCTTTAGATAATGATAAAATTATCTTATTTTCAATATCCTTATCAACTATCAATCTATGCCGAGAGATTTTGCAGAACACGCATGAATACCAGCACAAGCAAGCAAAATAGTACTTGTGAATGTAAATATAAATACTTACATATGTGCGGCATGGGAAACTGATCTGGCCAATCTATCTTCCTTTAGGTCTCAGTTCAACTACAGCTTAAGCCTCAGAATCATTATTCAGTCTCCCTTGCAGATGTTTGGAATCTCATCTTTAAATCTGATTGCCAGCATGCATCTAGTGGAGACTTCCATTCTTATCGTACAGTTACACAGTTCACATTTCTTGAAAACACTTCTCTTTCTGTTGTTTTACAGCCTCGTGGCAGCTTAAAATAGTTCTATTACACACACACACACACATATATATATATATATGTGTGTGTGTGTATGTGTAGGCACTCAGAGTGACTACAACTCAAATCTTGCCTAGTTAGTAAATGAACAAAAGAGTTGAAACTGAAAAAGAACATGTAAATTAATGTTTTTTGTCAAGTAAATAAAAATATATAAAAAAACCAAGAGCCTAACGTGAACCTCCGAAAAAGGAAATATAAAACAAAGAGAAGGCAATAGAATATATACATATAGAAAAAATGAAGATAAAAAACATGGGGACTAAAAAATAATGAAAAAAATCGTCGCTGTATTGCATGGGCGTTTAGGGAGCTTTGAACGGCTATGTCATTTGGGCTCAATATTGGATTAAAGAAAGCCTATTGGATCTTTTGTATCGGCAACCGATCGACACATGTTATGGAGATTAATCGCTCTTCTAAAAAAAAGAGAAAAAGAAATCAGGAAAATAAAAAACTTTTAGCATACCAGAGAGATTTATGCCGAAAGCCCATGCCAATGAATTTACCATACCGTGTGCGTCAAGTTCCACGTATTTACGTAAAGATTCATTTGGCAAAAATGTACGAAAATGATCAAACCTAATGAAACGGAGATACTTTTATTCGTCCAGCAAAGACTGGAGACGCAAAATAGATGAAGGAGAAGAAAAGTAGTGGATTTGACCAAGGTAAAATGATTAACTGCCTCTTGAAAGAAGGAAGGTTACAAGGATCATGAAAACAAAACCGGAGAGATTCCCACAGTTTAGGGAAGGAAAAAGTTCCCACACCGATTTCTGGATTGGGGGCTGTATGTGGCTGCCTGACAAGAGGACGAATTCCCACTTTAAGGCCAACGAAACACTGGCCGAACCGAGTAGTGGTAGTAAAAAAGCAACTAAAAAGTAAACAACAGAAAGCGAGAGGGAGAGAGAGAGACTGGTTACGCTGCTGGTGAGAGACATCTACAAAGTGAGGCATGATCCTTGATCAAGTGGTGAGTCTTTGATTCAATCTTGCTCAAAAGCAATATTTTAGACCGGAACGATAAGCCAATATAAAGTTTTGGTGATTGAGAGAGAAAAGAATTTACGAAACTTCAATAGAACAAATTCTTGAGATGCAATCTGACAATCTGCAAAACATGATGTTGGACATATTGAAAATTGGAAATGTTCTCGATATTCTAATCAACAAATATGAGAAGAGGAATTTCTGACTAGGTGTGTTTATTAGTAAATGGCTGAGAGGTGGAAGCATAACGGGTGCGGTGGACTGAATCATGAACAAGATATGCAGTAAACTGTCAGTCACTGATAAAGAAGATAAGAGACTAAGGGAAAGAACAGGCCCTGAAGAACACCCACCACGAAAGAAACCGGATTTTACACACATACAAACACACACACGTACATGCCTACAGATTTTTAATATATATACACATATATGTATATATATATTTTTTGTATATATATTTATATATATATATAAATAATGTATATATATATATATTCATATATACATATATATAATATATATTTATATATATATATATATATATATATATTATAATATATATAATTATATATATATAAAATTATATATATATATATATATATATATATATATATATATATATATATATATATATATATATATATACACACATATACTTGATCACTTGCACAATAATATTGTTCTGTGCATTCATATCAATAACAACAGGGTCTCATGTAAACAGGATAGTATCTAACAGAGATTTTATTAATAAAGTAACAAGCTTTCAAGGACTATCTGTCCCCAC